>NW_028324195.1:1935357-2257500 GCF_054372755.1 Phalangium opilio
AGACACCAATCTGCAACATTGGCTTCTAACACCACCATCTACTGGTCTTTCGTCTATACCACATAGACACCAATTTGCAACATTGGCTTCTAACACCACCATCTACTGGTCTTTCGTCTATACCACATAGACACCAATCATTAACATTGGCTTCTACTCCATCGTTAGGTTTAAGATTTACGCGGCGAGCGGCTAGGGTTACGAGAAACGTCTAGCCTCCCAATGGCAGGGCTTCCACCATCGGTTCACGCGAATGCGTTTTTATCTATTATTATAATGGAAACGAATCGTATATATACCCCAAAATTTGAAGAAAGCGGGCAGGAGGGGTACCCTTCACTTTAAACGTCAATATTAGCAAAGTTTCGAAAGATAATAGGAACAACTTTATTTTAAACGATTTAACTATATTTAAAGTTATTTACTGGCGAATAAAATAATTAATATCATTTATATTTAATTAATTATTTAAGATAAACTTATTTCTATGTACTGACACAAGTGAGAGTTAATATAGAACGAGTAATGAAGATTGCATCTGAATCGAAACACTACACGCATATCAAAGTTAATATAAAACGAGTAGGATGAAAAGATCTCTTATAAAACGATAACATTTTCTTTTTGCAGAATATTAAATGGAAATACTTAAATATTTTTCGGCATTACGACTCTTTTAGTAGTTGTGTAGCTATAAAGCTCTGTTTCATCTTAATATTCCAAGAACATCTTTTGATATTAACATTTAAAATTTGGTGTTTACTTTTTAATTCATCTTTACTACATTTATATATAGTGTAAACGTAACTTTTAGCTTCATTAAATAATAAGGATGTTAATACTTCATCTCTCCATACGTGTTGAAACGACTGGGTCTATGAGATAAGATAACCTAGATTTAAACCAGAATTGTCCTTGATTCATGTCATCTTATAGAAGGTCTTAACGGTTCAGAGTGAGCCGAAAGTTAAATACACATTTAAGTGATAGATATTAGGTCCTCATTAGAATTATTGAGGATACGCAGGAAATTATAAAACGCTTTAAACTTTACAAATGATCATGGCAATATCTCGCCGATTAGAACTATGTATTTCCGGTTTGTCTCATTCGCTGGTGGACCTGTGTTTGGAAAGTAAATTTGTCTCGGCTCGGAGAGGTTTATTTTGGTTTCCCAACTTGTCTAATATTAATCCTAGTGTACCGATAATTAGGTTTAGTACTACACAGACAGGTTTAACTCCCTTTTCTGTTACGCCTTCACAACCAAGACTTACCATAAATACGCATGCCAATGTTACAGTGCCTAGATCTTATGTGACTGTTAACACTAGGCCTATGACAAGTACTACTTCAGTGTTAGGACAAAAGCCTGTGATTACCACAAGTGTTTATCCTTCCACAAATCCATTTGCTAACATACCACCAATTTCGAACATTTCCTCAGTGTTAGGCCAACCAACAACTTCTAGTCCTTCACACGTTCTTCCTCAAGGAACTTTACCAGTAGCGGGTCGGGGTTCTGTAGCTTTCTATGGACCTTTACATTCCACCCCTATTAATCCATTTTTGCCTGTTCCGGCACCAGCTCCATCATATGCCATGTTAAGTGCTAAGCTTACGGAATTAATGGAGCTAGTATCTATTTATGTAGTTTCTAGTACCACAAAAATTTGAATGCTACTGCAGTTTCAAACATGTTACATGGTGCTAGGATATTACAACCAGATTTAGAATGGGTCTGGAGTGAGCAATGTGAAGAAGCCTTCTTGAAATTAAAAGCAGCTATAGTACATGCTAATGAGCATCCTGTTTACCATTATGATCCCAGTAAACATACGTACCTAACCACGGACGCTAGCAACATTGGTTTGGGCGCTATGCTTAGTCAAAAAGAGGGAAAGGTAGAATATCCCATAGCTTACGCTTCTACCCTGCTTAGTGCAGCGGAAAAGAATTATTCCACTTATGAGAAAGAATGCTTAGTTATATTTTGGGCTATTAATCGATTTAAGCATTTCTTAGATGGGAATGACTTCACAGTGATCACTGATCTTAAAGCTCTACAATGGCTTTACACACGCACTGACCCTTCATATCGCATATTACGTTGGATTATGTATCTGCAGACTTATAAATTCAAGGTAGAATATCGTAAGGGCGTAGAAAACGTCGTCGCGGACGCGTTGTCCCGAGATATTCCTCCCGAAGGCTATGCGTTAGGAGCAATACTTAGGCCTAGACCAAATCAGAACGCTATTCCTCCTCCATTGCCTCCTGTCATGGATACCTTTAATTTAGCGGATATTGCGCGTGAACAGGCATTGGATCTCTCTATTCAAACTTTAAAGACAGACTTAGAGACTAACGATAGGATCAATCCCCTATTCGAAGTCATTGATGGTTTAGTTTATAGGAGACGGTATGGTAACATGCCACGTAAAATATACCTGCCTGCAAGTTTAAGCGTTGCACCTATTCCATACACATATGACTGCTGGACATAGAGATAACACTTATGAACGTGTTAGATTCAGATTCGATTTGCCTTCACTACGTAAGGATGTTGTCACTTGTCTCATGTGTCAGCAATATAAGGGACGTAACCGTAAAACACCCGGTTTAATGCATTCCACCGTTGTCGAACAACCTTGTGATTTAGTAGGCGTAGATATCTTGGGTCCCTTACCCCGTAGTCCTAGGCATAACCGTTATATTTTAGTGTATGTGGATTATTACACACGCTATGTGCAACTAATTCCATTAAAGAACATTACAGCTGAAACAGTCAGTAAGACTCTCAAATGTCTTATACTGCGTTGAGGAGCCCCTAAGGCTATGCTTTCTGACAATGGGACGCAGTTTGTGTCCCGGGTTTGGAAAGATACGTGCGCGCTCTTCAACATTACTTGCACCTACACTACCCCCTATCACCCTCAATCAAACGCTACAGAAAGAGTCAATAAATTCATAGGCATTATGCTAGGTGTTTATGTAGGTAACGAACACCGCCATTGGGATCGAAACCCTGAACTCTTAGAGTTTTCTCTTAACACTACACCTCATGAAACGACAGGCGCGCACCGTTCTATTTAAATCATGGTAGAGAAGCTCGCTTACCCTGGGAAATAGCATTGGAGCCTTATCATCCTCCTGATTTAACCCAGGTTGGAGATAATTTAGAGACTAGAGTTACCCAGTTACAGGCAGATGTTCAAGCCGTTAGGACTCACACAGATCGTATGCAAGCTAAGCAGCGATACTATTATAATCAGCGTAGGGAGGATTGGGACTTAGATGTAGGCATGTTTGTATGGAAAACCACACACCCCCTGTCCCATGGTGCTTCTTATTTCTCAGCTAAGTTAGCTCCCAAATGGGATGGCCCTTATCGCGTCATCGAGCGGTTGAATGAATTACGCTATGTGCTGGAGGAAGTGGCTACTGGTAAACGATCGTTGGAAAATATAGCGCATCTCAAGCTATATAGAACAACCGATCAGTTCTTGCCGTCAACTACACAAGAACCCGACCAGGAAGATCCGCCTTCAGGAGCATTGCACCCGACTGACTCAGAACCTGAGTCACCAGGCGTTCCTGATGAGCCAACACTTCCACAAGAGTCGCCTCATACCAGTCCACGATGTTACACCTTAAGAGACTTGGCCAGTGCTAGTCCTAGCCCTCCTCGTCCAACTGCTCCAGCGAAGACGCCTTCCGTACAACTTCGTCCACGTATCGAGGCGCATACTGGTCCTTAGACGATCATGGTCCTGTTTCCCTACAGTATGTTCCACCAACGGATCTGGGAGAACCTGCCCGGATTACGCCCATCAGACTGAAACGAAAACGTCCTGCCACTTCTTCGTCGACTACTTCAACGGAATGGGAAGTTCCCTCTCCCAAGTTGGCTCGAGTGGGTAGTATCTCTGATATATCAGACACTACAGTCTTGGATGTTGTTAATGAAGATCCTGCACCTTAGGAAGACGTCTCGGCACCTGTCGCAGCGTCTCCCCCTCAGCTTCTTCTACAACATCCTTTCCTTACTGCTCGAACCGTACGACCGTTTCGACATGGTTACACCAGAGAAGTAGTGCTGCGGCGGATAGTTCAGCCTGGTGGTCCGGAGCGAGATACATATTATTATGCACCTCAGCCTCACCGGATCAAGTTAAGATCACGGAACGACGTGGCGAAGTATCTACGGAGTTACCCGAACCCTCAACTAGCTATTGAGGACTTTGATTTTTCTGGAAGAGCGATTTATGCGCCTCCTTGGGAACTAACCAGAATGGCTCGTTAAATTGCCTTTATTTATTCCATTTTATACATTTTAGGACGTACTGCAGCTAAATGACGAAGATGTCATCGACGATGGACCCGTGTCCGTCATAACGGAAGTCCTGACTGTAGAAGCACGACCACCAGTTTCATCGAGGAAGGTGGCGGTTACTACCTCCGTTGCGCCTGGAGTAGAGGCCGTCCAAATTCGTCGCCGTTTTTCGACCAACCGCCATCCTAGGAACCAGTCCACGTCACCGCCGTAGCCTTTTTCCGTTTCGAACGAAACGTTGGCCGTCGTCCCTGCACCAGCCATGCCACCTGCCAGGCAGACGCGACCTACGCGCGAGCGTTCCTATCCAGATCAACTTATTCTAAGTGGACGCCGGTTGGCAGAACCTGGTTTATCAATAAAGAGATGGAATTTATGCCACCTAATTTTGTCTCAATTATTTCTTGACCTGCTAACCACAGCTTTTTTAGCGAATCGGTTACAAGCCCAATTAAAGGAATCGTTTAAGAAAAGAAAAATACTCGAGCCGAACGCAAAACTATCGTAGAAATGATGGGTTATCTTAAAATACCCTGGAGCGTTAACGCTTGTTAAAATGCAGTTCCCAGAGGTCGAATCAGAAAATGACCTCAATCCTTACGCGATTATCGCGGCTATTGTAGCGATATCAGAAACTTTCGAGGATATAAGCAGAATATTAAAACTGCTAACACACTCAAAGTCTTCCTGTTATCTAAATGACCTATTGGAATGCTTCTATTACTTGGCGTGCATTTATTATTTCGCCATGTTGAAACACAAAGTCGGGAAAGGGTAAGGTTAACGGTAATAGTTAGTATAGGGCGCTGTAGGTTAGCTGTGCCATAGGGGCTAGCTACCACCCCTCTATGCATTGTAAAGGCGTTAGATAAGTGGCAATAAGTCGCAAGATGACTGGTCCAATTAGCTAGCTGAATTTATAAGATTACAATTTTTATTTCTGGGGTAAATTTAACCTGAAATGAAATTTTCCATCGATTTTAGCATTCATTCCAGGCTGTATTATGCCTTATATCATTACGAAAATTCGTGGTTTGGAACCCAGAATGATATGCAAATTGCGAGACGGAGTAATGTTGGACAGCAATTGTTGTGTTCATTATTATACGAATTGCTAATACATGACACTACACGGTTAAAAGTCAAGGTATACGTTTAATGATATATTTAGAATGATTACATACAGTTTAGCGAGAGGTGTGAATTACAATCCTTCTGACGATTGATTACTCGACAGGCGTTTATAAACTAGTCTTTATCATGTTTACAGTATTAGATAAGGTAGGCCTAGTAGGTCAGTTAGCTTTTTCTCACATCGAAACATAACATTACTTTTTCTTTTTATAAGCCTAATCTTTCTATGGGTTTGCGTGTTTGCCCTGATCGCCGCGAAGTCGTTTCGTCTGGTTTTGGTACTGCTGTGTTTTTCTGTTGCATCACCTCGTGGTCGGGCGTTGTTGTTGTTGTTGTTGCTGTTGTTAGATTAGTTCCTGTTGGTTTGTCGTTATTTTCGATTGACGTCGGCGTTGGAATCCAGACATTTTCAGGTGCTCTTTGTTGTGTTTGGTCTTGGGTCACATCGTCCTTTTTACGTTCCACTTCCGGGTAGGTCCATCTCCTCCTAATTTGATTTTGGTGCCTACGCAGCATCTGTTGTCTGTGCTCCACTTGGTACAACTTGTTACCCATGCACTTGTCTATGATACCGGGAATCCATCTAGGTCCTCTAGGAAAATTTCTTACGTAGACTGGGTCTGCTTTAGCGTACATGGTGGGGTTTGTGGCGTTGTATTCAGATGTCTCAGATTGCTTCTTTGGTAGGCATAGGTCAAGAACGGTGGTGATATTTCTTCCCAACATTAATTCGGATGGTGATTTCCCGCACGCAAGAGGGGTCTGCCTGTGCCTCATGAGTATGCGAGGCTTGCGAGCCACTTTTTCGTCGAGAGAACCTTCTTTGGTGCTTTTTAATCCTTCATCCTCTATGTCCTTTGGGACAGTTTTTCTAGCGATGTTTTCACTGTACGAACGTTTCGCTCGGCTAGTCCATTTGATTGTGGGTGATAAGGCGGTGATGTGAGATGCTTTATGCCGTTGTTTATGGTAAACGCTTTGAATTGTTCGCTGGTGAAACATGTGGCATTATCCGTGACCAGAGTGTTGATTATACCGAAGCGAGCCATTTTCAATCTGAGAGAGCGAAAGACGCAGTCTGTTGAAGTAGATGAGACCATTTCTACCTCTATCCATTTGGTGAATGCATCGACTGTTATCAGCAGGTATTTATTATCAATGGGTCCAGCGAAGTCACAATAGACTCGGTACCACGGTGTTGAAACCCTTGTGTCCCATTCGACCGAACGCGTTTCGCATTCAACCGAAAACAGCCCAAATGTGCGGTTTTGGGAAAAATATATCAAATTTATCAAATTTTAAAAAGCGAACGTTTTCACTTTTTTTAAGGATTTTTTTAACCCTACAGTTTTTGTTGTATATATATATATTGATGTTTGAAATGCAAAATTTAATTTTAAGAGTGATTGATAATGGAGAGAATTGCATTGTTTTGGAAAAGGTGGCAACTAACTATTAGGAGAATATTTTGGAAATTGTGGCAGCTAACTATTAGGAGAATATTTTGGAAAAGGTGGCAGCTAATTAGTAGGAGAATGTTTAGAAAAAGGTGACAGCTAACTATTAGGAGAATAATTTGGAAAAGGTGGCAGCTAACTATTAGGAGAATATTTTGGAAATTGTGGCAGCTAACTATTAGGAGAATATTTTGAAAAAGGTGGCAGCTAATTAGTAGGAGAATGTTTAGGAAAAAGTGACAGCTAACTATTAGGAGAATATTTTGGAAAAGGTGGCAGCTAACTATTAGGAGAATATTTTGGAAAGGTGGCAGCTAATTAGTAGGAGAATGTTTAGGAATAGGTGGCAGCTAATTAGTAGGAGAATGTTTTGGAAAAGGTGGCAGCTAATTAGTAGGAGAATGTTTTGGAAAAGGTGGCAGCTAATTAATAGGATAATATTTAGGAAAAGGTGGCAACTAATTTATAGGAGAATATTTTGGAAAAAGTGGCAGCTAATTAGGAGAATATTTTGGAAAAAGTGGCAGCTAATTAGGAGGAGAATGTTTCGGAAAAGGTGGCAGCTAACTATTTGTAGAATATTTTGGAAGAGGTGGCAGCTAATTAGTAGTAGAATGTTTAGGAAAAGATGGCAGCTAACTATTAGGAGAATATTTTGGAAAAGGTGGCAGCTAATTAGTAGGAGAATGTTTTGGAAAAGGAGGCAGCTAATTAATAGGAGAATATTTAGGAAACGGTGGCAACGAATGATTGGAACCATTGTTTTGGAAAAGGTGGCAGCTAACTATTAGGAGAATATTTTGGAAAAGGTGGCGGCTAACTATTAGGAGAATATTTTGGAAAGGTGGTAGCTAATTAGTAGGAGAATATTTTGGAAAGGTGACAGCTAATTAGTAGGAGAATGTTTAGGAATAGGTGGCAGCTAATTATTAGTAGAATGTTTAGGAAAAGGTGGCAGCTAAATAGTAGGAGAATGTTTAGGAAAAGGTGGCAGCTAATTAGTAGGAGAATGTTTAGGAAAAGGTGGCAGCTAACTATTAGGAGAATATTTTGGAAAAGGTGGCAGCTAATTAGTAGGAGAATGTTTTGGAAAAGGTGGCAGCTAATTTATAGGATAACAACCTAATCGAACCTGACCTAACCTAACCTAACCAAACAATTTCCTTCTCTGGGTTTGAACCCGAGCCTCTCAATTTAAAGCCTGATATTCTACCAAGCTGCTGCGGTGATTTGAAATCCTCCCAGACAATTAGTTAAGTAATTCTTTAAAATAAATTCCCATTCAGCAGAAACCCGCCATTGGGCTGGAAATTTAAATATATTCTCCATAAAAAACCAAAAAGCGGTTTCGGTCCAATGGGATTCGGTTCAATGGGACTATACCGTTGAAACGGTGGGCCATGGTGAAAATTCTTTCACTGGTTCCGGTGTCTTGGATTTGCATGCATCACGAAGCTATAAGTGTTTGCCAATGTCTTCATCAATTTTAGGCCACCACACTGTAGACTTTGCGAGTGACTTCATCCTTACTACGCCTTAATGGGTGTCGTGTAACTGTTCCATTATTTTAGATCTCAGGCTCTCAGGAATGATGCCTCTTTTTCCCGTCATCAATATGCCTTGCATCGTAGCTAGTTCTTCTCGCCGGTTGAAGTATGGTTTTGTTGTGACATCTTCTTTGTTCCACCCTTTTACTTCTATCGTGTTCTCCATGACTTTCGACAATGTCTTGTCCTTCCTTGTCTCACGCCGTATGTCATCTGTTGTTATTTGACCGTTGTCGAACTTGTCAATGAGCAATACGTATTCCGTGGACAGTGGTGGTTCTTGATGTTGTATTGGTAGTGGTAAGCGACTCATGCAATCGGCGTTTGAATTAGAGCTGCCTTTCTTATACTCGATCTGATAGTCATAAACTGATAATGCGAGTGACCACCTCTGCAATCTTGCGGCTGCCATTTGTGGAGTCAGTTTATTCTCAGCCAATAAACTGACCAACACTCTTAGAAATATATGTTCAAACTTGGACGAGAAAGTGTGCAATAGGCTGCCACTGAGACAGCACACCTTTTTGCCGAAATTGAACAAAAATATATGGTCCAATATTGGACCCTTTATATCGGCCAAAATTAGATGTTAAGTCGTTCAACTATGGATAAAAAAGCACAAATTTGAACATTTTTATAATCTAAACTTGCACATTTCTACCAGAAGCGTTCAATTTTGGTAGAATTATTGTTGAATTACGGGGCTTTGATCGTTTAATTTTAGAACTCTCAATGTTCAATTTCGAGGGTTTTTTCGTTCAATTTCAGGGTTATTAACGTTAATTTTAAGGGCTATTATCGTTCAATTTCAGAGTTATTATCGTTCAATTTAGGTTTTTTTTTCGTTCATTTTAAGGGGTATTATCGATCAGGTTTGGGGCTATTATCGTTCAATTTCGGGGTTTTTTCCGTTCAATTTCAGGGCTATTAACGTTCAATTTAGGGGGTTTTATCTTTCAATTTCAGGGCTATTATCGTTCAATTTCAGAGCTATTATCGTTCAATTTAGGTTTTTTTTCCGTTCAATATCACGGCTACTAGCATTCATTTTAAGGTGTATTATCGTTCAGTTTTAGGGCTATTATCGTTCAATTTTGGATTTTTTTCGTTCAATTTAAGGGGTATTATCGTTCAGTTTTGGGGGTATTATATCGTTCAGTTTTGGGGCTATTAACGTTCAATTTAGGGGGTTTTATCATTCAATTTAGCGGGTTTTATCATTCAATTTCAGGGCTATTATCGTTCAATTTCGAGACATATATCGTTCAGTTTCGAGGCTATTGTCGTTTTATTTCGTGGGTTTTATCGATCAGTTCAAGCCCTATTATCGTCCAGTTTCGGGGATTTAACGCATAACTTTGGGGCTTTAATCTACCCATTTTGGGACATTTAACCAGCAATATTGTAAAGCAATTTGATAGGTAATATGAAAAGGTCACGTTTAAGATGTCTTTCTAAAATATTAATTTTGACATACATACATTTATTACAGAGAAAGGATGTTAATTGCATTTAGCGTTGGAAGTTTTTCCGGAATCAATTTTGAAGACAATTTTTTGTAGATACTCCATTGTTTTCACAAGTGGTTTCGGATATTGCATATAAAACACGTAATAAGCGGCGAAAACAGAAACTGCACCTTCTTCGGTAGAGCCAACTTCAAAGATTTCAGACTAAACTTGGACTTCGGCTGCAGCATCAAGATTATTTATGTCCGAAAAGAAGATTATAGGGGTAGCTTCCTCCGGCGTCTATAAAAAGGAGCACAAATTAAAATTTATGATCAAGCAGGATTTAGAATTTTGAGAAACAGGTTTCAAAACGTAAATCTTACATCAGTAGTAAAAAAACAATTTTGTTGATTCTCCAAATAAGCACGGTAATAATAAAATTGAAGCCCGTATTTGCAATTCTGCAAAAAATATGCTAAAAATAAAAGTTAATCGCAGCTATGTTTGTATTTACCTTTAAAAGCATCATCTGACATAATTACACTTTTTTCTTTTAAAATGGACAAAATAGCTTTAGCATTTTTCTTTTTCTGCACCAATTGCAAAATTCTCGTCGCGATGGGCTGGAAATGTAGGTAGAGAACCTTTTCAGCAGATGGATGAATGTTACACAGCATATTCAGTTCTTTAATGAGCTGTGCAGAAAGAGGGGTAGTTCATTAGCAAAATTATACTATTAAAATACAACGAGAAACTAAAAGCCACGGCCAGATAGAGTTCTAGGCAATCAACGAACACATTTCAAAATGGATTTAAAAATGTTTCAACTACAATAGACTAGAATTGTTACATTAAAAAACGGTGTCCGGAAAGTTTTATATTTGATTCATGCTAATCAAATTACTTATAGCGGAATATTTGTAGAAAAGGCCTGATAAACACTACTTTTGTATGCTTTTAGTTGGTTAGTTAAAGGGAGGGTGAAAAGAAAATTCATGTGATTTTTAAACTATTCTTCTACTAATTATCTGACCTATCTGCAAAGTAAAATATTTATTCAGAAAACATCCCAGAATAATTTTTAAAATCAAAAAAGATTTAGATTTCCCCGACAAATTAAAGCTTGAACGATCAATCGTGTAACGCCCTGCCCTTCAGCTAACAAAGTTTTCGTGGCATGCTCTATGCTACTTTTGACACATCCTGGGCATTGTTTATCACATCTCGTGCTATAATTGCGCTCGATATAGCGCGTGTAAAGGAATAAAGGCACGTTGTTACACGATTGGTCGTAGGTTAAAACATTAAATTGTCCGTGAATTCTCAATGTATTTCGATTTTTTAAAATTGCTCTGTAATTTTTTCTAAATGTTTTACTATGCAGTTAGATCTTATAATTAATATTAGAATCGTTAAAAATCGCTTGATTTTCCATTTCAACCTCCCTTTAACACCATCTAATATAACTTCCATCATCCCTTAAAATAATTATTACTTTGTTTTTCTTCGACAAAACGGGAAACATCCTAATTACGTCGGGCACAGAATGCTGGAAAGCATATTTCTGTCTATAAGCAGCTGTACGTTTCAATTTTTCTTCAATTAAATTCTCGTTGGGCTTGGATTTCTCCAATTCTTTATTCATATCCAATAAATGAGCTTGTATAGTTTCCTCATCTTCGGCTATGCTGGAAAGGTTCTAATGAAAGAAAAAAAGCCTTGTTAGGATTAATGATTACATTTCTATTTTAGTTAAACACAGGACTCACCAATAGAGTTGACCTTTTATTTTGGGCTCTTTTGGCTTGGGTTGACTTTCCTGAAATTCTTCATCTCCTGTGAGATTTTCCTCTGCTGGAAGTTTACGTTTTTTCGCATATTTTTTTTAATTTCTCCGACCATCTTTGAACTACTGTTTTTAGCCCGTTCGTGACGGTATTTAGTTTTCAAGCTTTCGAGCCACGTGTTCTAAAAGTATCTAATATTAAACAAAATGAACATCACATCTAACTATCTCTTTTCATATCCATTGTTGTTTCGGTGCTTTAACCTGTCTTCCAGAAAAGGGTATTTCTCAACCAAAGTACTACAAACTCTATTCCGTTCTTGCTTTGTCGGATACCTTAGAATATTACAATTAAGCTATATTATCAAAAGGTACAAAAACGAGCGAATGCACACTAATCTTACTCTTTGTATCTACTCATGTCTTCAAACAAGATTCGTACAATTTGGGCCTTGTATTTTCTCTTAAATACATGGAGATTCTTGCTCTCAATCATTTTTCTAATAGTTTCCGGGAGTCTAGGAACTACATAAGGGCTAGGAATGGATAATTCTTCTAGGTCTGTTGTAGAAGAGGCTTCTCTGCAAAAGGCTTCATCTGTCTTCGACTTCAGAGAATCACTATTTAATCCAAATGATTGACCCAAGTTTGTTATGCTCGAAGAACTAAAAATTTGGAAGAATAATTTCAACGTGTTTATATATTTTAGATGAATATAAATTTTTAATACCTAGATCTTTCCATGCGGATGATAATGCTAGTTTCTTCCAAAAAATACATCATCATTTGGTTTTAAAACTAAGTTTAATTTCGACTTATTTTCGGGTAGCCCACTATCAAAGTTGTGGTTTACGAAATCATTGAAATCATTGTCCTCAACCTGCACATATATAATCTTTTGATTGATTTCAAAAAGAGTCTCAAGTTCTTGAGTAAATGTTTCCTTGCTGACATCACCGCATTGAAACACTAATTTTTTTCCTTGCACGTAACGTGATATTTCAAATGGTTTGTTACCATCCTTAAAACTCTAAAAAAATTTTCTTTAGACATCATTTTTTTTAAAAGATGGAAATTAATCTCTGCAACATAGTTTGAGATTAAAGACTAAAACTGTGTTTGCGTCAATTTTAGATAATTCTAAGACGTAGTTATCAATTTCCTCACCGGGGGAAAAATACACCAGCCATTACTTTCATCCACGCAGTAAGCATAGTAATGTTTCATAAAGTTTGTTATTAGTAATGGCCGAAAACATATATACCATTTTTCAGTTATTTGTACAATATAGTAGATTTTCACACATACTGGGAGGTCGTCACTATTCACATTGAGGCAATATCCATATCCTGCTTTGTATGAAATTGAATTAACGCGAATGGTGGAGGCAATTTGAGTAACTTTCGCGTCTACTAAATATTCCATGTACATTCTTAAGTTTTCTTTTAAACCGAACGGAAGATTGGAAAAATTAATCTTCATTGGGGTTACAAATGAATCATCTTCAAATCCCGATTCCCCACTTCTTTCCCAGCATTGAAGTAACTGATGACGTTTAGAGACTGTGTAACCAATGTTCCTGAAATTTCTAGATATAGCAGCAAGTTGTTTAAAATATTGATGTTTCGCTTCGAAGCGCATACACCAGAGACGAACTAAAGGCCCAAATTCGTACATTAAGCGAGGGTAATGAATCAAATAGTGTCCCTTTGGAGTGAATCGGGAATTTGGGATTTCATTAAACATACAATTGAAATCGTTTATCAAATCATATAAATAAGGAAGCCATTCTTTTTTATTGCGGGGCCTATGATTATTTCATCAATTTCAACTAAGGTTAACAATAAAATCCAATATTTGTCATCAACAGGGAAAAACGAACCGAACATGAGAGGGAAAAACGTTAACATACATTTCTTTTGGAACGCTGTGCCAACGAGTGTACCATTGCCAGAAAGTACAATCTTGGTTATCGGTACGCTTCGATTTTTTACATTAAGTTCTTTTAAGGGAAAACTTTCTAATTTCGCATTTATATCATCCAGAGAAATATATATTTCACTAATCATATGATTTATACACAGTTTTGGCCCTCTGGGTACTAACCCCTCGTAGAAATCATGCATTATATCTGGGGGCAGTGACTCGGTTACTTTTAAATGCGGTAACACGCAAAATGGGGAAGAGCTTTTTACTCCATATATTGGAATGTTATCTGGATTTTCACGAATTGCCTCTAGATGGTATTTATGAATATCCTCAATTCTAATAATCATATCGTTTTCGTCTAATTTCTGAAATATATGTTCCTTCTTGGTCATACAAAACCTACACATTCTTCCAGAGGAAAATGATTGCAGGAACCCACCTACACCGTGACTCGATAAATTGTCCCAGAAATGGTTGCTAAAGCCCCAATTATTTTTTACTTCTTATTTCAAACCCTTGAGTTTGTAAAAGCTCCAAATTTTCCAATAATGGCTTTATATATTTATTATAGCCGTATTTTTTAGGACGGGATATTTAATAACCATAGCTAAATTAATGCTACTTAATTTGCTTCTGTAGGCAGGGCTAAAATTTGCAATTGCATAATAGATCAAACAAATTTTGTGCTTCCCTCTTTTGGCCCCTAGTGGATTAACAACTTCCACCTCATCCAAATAGAAATGAAGTCTTAATATTTTGGAGTCTACACGAAATAATGGATGCGCTTGGCAAATGGCACCATCATGATAATCTACCATATAGTTCACATTTCTTTTGTCCACTTTTAAAAAGTCACTCCACACGTCATCATTCGATAAAAGATGCTTCAGGACTTCTTTAACAGGCACATAGCTTAGGGTATCTTTGAAAATAGACTTATTGACTCTTCTAGTTCCGAGGGTGTATTCAATATGCTCTACAAGATTTAATTGTTCTTTGCAATATGTATGTAACCTGTATTCTGATTTAATAATAGATGTAACCCCAGAGGTAATTTTTTTTAACATGGAAGTTTCTACCAGATTCGTCGTCACCTGACTTTCGTAGTAAGTTAAATGACACCTCAATTGATTGTTCCAATAGATCGGTGAAGCTATTTAACATACTTATGGCAGCTGAATTTGGTATTTTATGTTTCTCGCGTATTCCTAGAATCATTAAAGCAGCACTTCTCTCAAGGTCACTAATTTGCAAATCATTATTCACTATTTCCTCATCCGCAAATTGTTCACTATCTTCTAATTCTGAATTGGAGTCGTTTGCTAAACATCCAGGAACAGTTACGATTCATTTTTTTACGTGGTTTCGTTAAACATGACTTTTTAGCGACACATATTTTTGAAATATGCGTGTACAAGGTTCGAAGGCACATTTAAAACTTCGATTAATTTCGTGCGAGTGAAGCACAAACAAATGTTTTAGCCATGACTTATAAGACTTTTTTCACCCTGGGGTGAACACAAATAGAGCTCGCAAAAACTATTTTTAGGTCATAAATTGCAACCTTTCAAAAACATAAGACATTACAGTAAACACACTTCCTTGGTGGAAAGATCTTAACTTAAAATTAAATTTGATTTGAAAAAATTACAACAGAGCTATTGCTAACTTTAGCCGGCCAATATTATATTCTAAATACCTGTTACATGTTTAAACCGATTTATTTGCCATTATTTGTAAATGCTACAACTTGGGCTATGTGTGGTTAATACTGATGGCTTAAAAATTGTTATCAAAATCTAAACACTCTAATCAAAATTAAAACATTCCAATCAAAATCTAAAAATTATAATCAAAATCTAAACATTCTAATCAAAATCTAAACATTCTAATCAATATCTAAACATTCTAATCAATATCTAAACATTCTAATCAAAATCTAAACAATCTAATCAAAATCTAAACATTCTAATCAAAATCTAAACATTCTAATCAAAATCTAAACATTCTAATCAAAATCTAAACATTCTAATCAAAATTTAAACATTCTAATCAAAATCTGAACATTCTAATCAAAACGTAAACATTCTAACCAAAAAGTAAAGATTCTAATCGAAATATAAACAGCTGATGGCTTTCGCAGATGGACTTTTTAGTTAAAATTGTTTTCTTATTAATTATTTTTCTCCCAAAACTCTCTCACTCGTCACTCCTCCTTTAAAAATATTATTTCGTCGTGTCACATCTCCTTTGAAATCTGTGGCGACGATCGGCGGTGAAAAGTCGTGGCCCAGAAAGGCAATCGCAGGAGTGGCCGCATTCCACTCCCGAGCTAACTAAAAATAGCCTTACCAGAATAAAGTTGGGGTTTCAAATGCCCTTGTTCACGGTATAAAACGAGCGGGCACGAGAAAACCAACCTTTCGTCCCGTGCGAGGAGAGTTGTGAACAAAGCCAAGAGAGGGTTGGGGAATGTACTCCCCGCTACCCCTTTTTTCTTTTCAAGCAATTCTAACCAAAATGGGCAGGACCAAAGATTTGGCGCGAAAAATTCCACTCAAATAAAGTCTTACGAAATTAATTATTTTCGTAATATCTAAAACCTTAGATTAAAATTTCAGTATGAGCGCGTACCATCGATCCGTTTCAAGGGGTCAGTTACAGATTACAAATCCAAGAATTAAAGCTAGTCTATATTAACTAGTGATTTAATTTATTAAATTATTATTCAATTTAGCTGCTCCGACTGCTCTTAGAGCACTCTAAAAGTCATTGACAAAATGAATAAAGAACATAAAATTCACATTACACTACTCTATTTCTAAACCAAATTATATTTCCAGCCGGAAATAGAATATATATAGAATACATGGATAAAAAGCTTACCTTAACTTATGTAGGGAATTCTTATTATTATCGAAAATTTACTTTGTTGGTAAGTAAAAATGATGAATGTAAAATTAAGGAAAAGAAATATGGAAAACATCGATAGCTAGTTTAGTATCAAATTTTTGCTATATTACACTTCGACCAAAGAAAGATGTATGAATATTAATTTGGAAATGTGGCGGTAGAATCGAAATTATTGTTTGGTTTGGTCACTAAACAAGCCTTTTCAAAAAGTTCCCTATACAAAATATGTAGTCGTGGGAAAAAGCAGAGATGGAAGGCATTTTACCCTCCCGCGTTTCTGCGCGCGCACCTGGTATAGAGTAGTATCAGCCCATGTTATCTTCCCATAGGCCGGTTCTCCCATTGATTTCAATATTAAAACAAAACGATAATTTTTAATTGTATAGTGACACATTTTCTAACGTAATTATTATCTCTTTTTTCGTTGGACGAAGCATAATTTAATTTACAATTTTGAAGTCATACCTTTAATGAAATGTAGATATTCTTTTCTTCTACGAACAACTCTCAAAATGGCGCGAGAATAGCAAACGTTGTGATCACTATATGGTCTTTACTATATGCAGTGAAATTTCATCAAGGTAAAGAACGGTTTTCTTCTTCACTACTGTTGAGTACAAGTTCTACTGGCTAAATAAATGGTCAAAGGAATTTCCGAAAACTCTTTGACAAGACGTCTTTGTAGTTATTTGGTCACGTGGCAGCTACTGAGGCGCCGAGAGGTACCTCTGAATATGGGTTTTTCTTTGTCGTTAAACCTAAGACTTCACCTGAACCTTTCCTCGACCCTCGGCACAGTGACGCGTTTCAATGGAATTTTTACTTGTTGAAAGAAGTTTGTCTGACAGGTGGTAACGCCTTCGTCAATACTAACCAAAAACACTTAAAATACCGTATTTTCCAAAAAAAGGCTTTCTCACAAATATGTTTTAACGTTTAATTTAAATTTTAATGTTTTAGTTATATAAAAATTAAACCAATTTTAAAGACCAATAATGGCTTTTTAATAATAATGTTCTCGACGATTTTTGTTGGAATTAATTTGTTGTGTTATTAGTTTTAATTGTGTTACTTTTGTATTTCAATTTCTAAACCTTAGTTGTTTTTTTACAGTGGGAGAGCCAAATTAGCTTAAGTTCAATCTACCAGATAGTAGGTGTAGAATTATACGTGTAAGTTGGGTGTTTCAAATTATTATTAAATCGGTCAAATCACGATGTAAAATTGGCCAAACAAACCAAATTATTCAAACCAACCGCTAAGCCAAATCACAAATACGAATAAAATCACTTATGTCCAAGTACTCAAATTTAAAAAAACGTGGAAGATAAAGGCCACCTGCATGCTTGCCCATATCTTACCTTAAAGCTTTATAATTTTAATCAGAAAAAAGAAAAGGCTTGTGCATTTGCACATTTTTTACCCATATTGAACGGAAAATCAACCAAAGTTTTGACTTTGGAATGTATGTACTAAATTTGAACAGTTTTTCAAAATACGACTAAAATTGGATCCATTTGTGCAAGTTTGGACTAGCTTTGCACATTTTTTACCCATATTGAACGGAAAATCGACCAAAGGTTTGACTTTGGAATGTATGTACCAAATTTGAACAATTTTTCAAAATACGACTAAAATTGGATCCATTTGTACAAGTTTGGACTAGCTTTGCACACTTTTTTCTGAGAGTGCAGACGCAATAATTTAAACATTTTCCAGAGATAACCGGATGAAGGTCTTGGGAGCAATCATCAATGGCAAGATGAAAAGTGTGGCAGAAACACTTTAAATATACCCAAGATGGTTCATCTTTCATTCCTTTTACCTTTTTTCGAGCATTATCCCTTGCTTCATAAATAGGAGTGTTGCCTGAAAGGTGGTCACTTGGAAAAAATGACTCCATCAATCCCCTCAAACTAGCCCTTATAGAATCAGATGTGTGACTCCCATTATGTTTTATACAAGGAAAAGTATGCTTGATACTCTTGAAATCCTTAGAAATAAGATGCAATGTTAGGATTAGGAAGTCGTCCTTGGAAGCCGATTTCTCGAAGTCCGAAGTGAAATATTCACTTTCCACTGGTGTTTCGCCGTTGATAATAAAAGTGACTTCGTTTATGACCTCATTTGTCATACTTGCATAAAGTTATGTAATGATAGATCGAATAAATGTTGTACACTCTTTTTCAAAAGTCCGTTGATTTTTTTTTTCAGAACATTTTCAATAATTCAAAAATCGTTGATCACAGAGAATTGATAATAGAAAATTAGATAGATATTTAATTCCCCATCAAATGAGACACAATTTGAATGCGTTGATCCAAGCACGCGCTAAAAAACGTGAATTTATCCAAAATCTGAAAATGCTCTACTATTTAAATATTAGTTAATGGAGACAATGAATATGATCTTCGTTATCAGCGGGTTCGATTCATATGTAGAAAGTGTCTCTTTTTCCTTGTATCTTTAATATTTCGCAAGATAGTTCAATTTGTTTAAATTTATAAAATTGAGAACCAAAAAAAAAGTGAAAATGATACCTAGAAAATCCTATATAGGGTGTTTATTCTTATCTTTTTGTTCATATGACGAATTAGTAAAGTCCAGCTAACTCCTCATTTAGTTTAAAGGGATAAATAAATGTTTTAGATTTTATATATTTAGTCTTTCGCTTAGAACATTACTTGGCCCTTGAAACAGTCGTCAGAAATATTTTTTTCTTAATTGTAAAGACTACTTCCTAGTGGTTTAGTAGCGTTTAGCATATAGGGATTAAATATCGTAGCTTAAGCTGCTGTTAATCACTGAGCTACACAATGTTTTAACGTCCCACGAATAATATCCTAGCTCGGTTTAATCATGAAGTTTTAAGTCAAATAGAACCCATAATGTAAAGGTTCAAAGTCTGTATTTTCTGAAGTAGCTGTGATCTTATATTTGAAAGGGTTCTAGCGGACACCTACATTTGGGTCTTCACAAACAACATCATAACACTATAGACTTATTCAATCAGGCTCAAATCTTATGAACTTAACCCTAGGCCTATATACATTCTAACAAAATGGAGTCTCTATCTAGAGGGTGCTAGTAGGGGAAATATGCCGTTCCCAGTGCAGATACAGTGGAAGGCAGGGGAGGATTGAGGATTGGAGGATTGCAAGATGGCGGGTGAGAAAAGAAGATGGTGGTTGAGACTTTGTACGTACGCCTTTTCATTGACGCACCCCTCTCTCAGACCTGCAAGGGGGCGTTTTTGATTGACGCACCGCGCTCTCGCACCTGCAAGGGGTGTTTTTGATTGACAGGTCAATGAAGCGTGTTCGATTCTCGGATGTAGAAGTACATACATTGGAGTATGAATATAGGGTGAATTATGATTTAAGAAATAAACAGTATTTTAATATGTTAATTAGATTTAAATTTGAACCATTAATTTCTCCTGTATTAATCAAATGGTTAAGGGGGTATGAAACTCCAGATGACGATGGGGGAAAATAAAGAATCCCCAAAAATCCCTACCGGGAAAAATTAAATTTCCCCGTAAAACCCAAGTCACTAGATTATTCTAGAAAAATTAAAATTCACCATAAAACCCGGGTTAACGTTGTTTGAGGCAATGACGTAAAATGTACAGTCAAAGTTGTAGATTGTTCGAGAATAATCTTCCCGAAAAAACCCACGGCGTAAAAAATATTAATGTACAGTAAAGGCTAGGGTGGTGATCATATTAAATAGTATAAATAGCCGAGACCCCAAGTTAAAAAACCATCACAATCTCACTCAAGTTCACCGAGGAAGGAAGGACCACCCAACAAGTACAATGTAAGTAGTCTTTTTATACTCTATTTGCATCACTGAAAAATATCAGTGTTAATGGGAGATTTTTTTTCTCTCCACGAAGGCTTAATTAATCCATCGTGGTTGATTTCGATTTTCTCAACGGGCGCATTGTTGGAGTTGAACGGGAACAAATCGTGAAGGAGGTGGCTGTAACCAGCGCGGAGAAAAATCCGAGAGTCGGCTCATGTTCTTTCGCGCCCCCATACGCCGAAAAAGAATTGACCTACGATGCGATTCGCCAGAACAGGTGGCTTCTAAACAATTTACATGGTCTTGACTGGAACGACGGGGTTACACCTTATAAAAAACTCGGAGAGTGCCTCCGATCGGCAGTTCAAGGTTACGACCGCGTATTCTGTAAGGGAGAGGAAAAGTGTTTCTTTTTGTTGAACATTATTAATCGGGAAGTTATAGACTTGAATGGATTGGGATGTCCCTAAGCCAACAAAATCGAGGATGATGGACCCATGATTACATGCATGCTTAGTCATTAAACTGTCCGTAATAATAAGAAGTATTTATGTGCACAATCTAAATGTATATTATTTTCCGAGTGGATTTATAATCACGAGGAAATTGTAAATAAAAATTTAGGAGACGAATAAAATTGAAATTAAAATTGTAACTTTTAATTAATAAGAGTATTGTAACCTCATTTAGGTGATGAATAAAAATAAAAATTCAAATAATATATAGTCTATATATTTATATTTTTAAATTTGATGAGCTAAATCAAAATGCTCGCACACACTGCGGTTAATCGCAACACCGATGTGTTGTACTAATGCTCTATCGAGTTCCACGAATTTCCTCCAAAATCACAATAGAACTTCAAACAATTAGTATGAATTGTATGATTAAGAACCATACATCTATGAATCACTGGTTTCATTCGGGATTCCCCCAAAAAGCGCGAAGAAATGAAGCCCGATTACTGGGTGGTCGGTTACCAGTTCAAAATATACTTATAACTCAAAGATATAGTGTGTAGAATAACATATATCCGACCCCTCGTTTCGAACCATCTAGAAGGCGAAAACACGTGCGTCAACTTGACGTCTCGACCGAGTTGATATCCAGTCTCTATTCTGGGTGGTCAAACTCTATAACATATATATACATTCGGAAATTGGGAGACAAACCCCTCGTGTACGATTGTACCTGCTACTATAGTTTAAGATACAGTTTGGGTTTTTATCAGAGGAGTAAATTTCTTAGACTCGAGGGAGTTTTCACATCAAAGCATCATGTTGACTTTACACAACCTACAATATAAGCCGAATTCGGATGTACAATGAAGTGTCGGTCATCTCGGACCATCTAGAGTATTCTTTCCGATTCCAGAACATTCCATTGTTTCTAGAGGGTTCTTTTTGGGTCTTCCATATTACACCATCTTAAACCAGGTGCGATTGGATTTCTGTACGTTGATGGGGAAAATTTGAAACCCCGGAAAATCCAAGTAAAAAGACACTGTTTAAGGCTGACAATATTTTGATCCAATGGGAATCACGGGAAAGGGTGAAACAATATATACGTGAACCTAGAAATTGTATAAAAGGGAGGGGAAATGGGTGCTATGGTCACATTCGATTTCAGATGTACTTCTGTTCCACATGCGCCGATGTCTTCACCAACCAGCCGAACCTTAGTCGTCATATGCGGACCAAACACGGTAATATTTCTTTTGCGTGTCCAGTTTGTAATAAGAGTTATGCGCGTAAAGATAATTTACACCGCCATCAACGGCAAATGAACCACGTTGGAGCCGCCGTAAATAAAGTCGTGGAAAATAATACGCGTCCAGCGTCCCCGCAACCCGGACCATCACATCGCGTCACCCCTCCCAATTCGCCCGTTAAGAGAAAAGCGGCACTGATTCCGACAAACGATGGATAGAAAAGAAAAGTTGAAAATGGTAAATACTTAGTTTATTGATTTCCCCTGTAAGGTGTCTTACCCGCCGCACATTGATGCATAGGGTGTAGCTAACTACCAGGGTTTAAGACACAATCTCTCTTTTCTAAATTGGTATATGAATTAAAATCTAAGATATTTATGAAGGTGATGTGAACGATGACGTTTTTCTATCCCAAGATAACGATGGTCTTGGGGAGTTTATGGACGTGTGGGAAGGTGGAAAAAATGAGGATGATGCTTTGCTCTCACGAGATAACGATGGTCTTGAGGAGTTTATGGACAATTTTGAAGTTTAACAAAATGATGATGATGTCTTGCTCTCCCAAGATGATCTCGTTTTGTGTGAGTTTATGGAGAATTGGGAGGCCGAACGAAACCAGGTCAATACACCCGAGAATCCTCCACCGGACATTGAGGAAGTGAACGCGCTCGATAACGCGATTTTCTTGGCCAGAATTACCGCCCCAGACGGTGTGACGGTCACCGTTTTGTTCATAAACAAACACCGGGAAAAACTAGAAACTTACCTCTGAAAAAACTAAGTGTGAAAAAGGGAATTAAATGGTACTTGGTGGCAAAAGCGCGGTACACTGAACCTGGTGCTTGTGTTCACGAAGATAATACGGATTGTCCACAGACCAATAATGCATGTTATGCCGATTGATAGTACTGTGTCGATGAAACGTGGCTTCGTCAGAATACAAAACTGTAGACAGGTAGTTGGGTTCGTCTTGAATACGTTCGCGAAGAAACAAGCAAAGGTCGATTCGTTTTAAATTATCACCGTCGTGCAATTCCTGGTGCAGATGTAGTTTGTACGGGTGATAGTCATGTGCGTGCCAAATCTTTAGACAACCAATGTCAGTCGCAACAGCTTGAATACTTGTACATGGGTTCTGATGAAGACGAGCAAGTGCTACCTCAGGTACATGATTTCCGTCTCTGTTTCGTACTATTCTATCGGCACGCGGATGACGTTCACGTTTTTTGAACGAACCGCCAGTCGAAAGGTTTGCCAAGATCTTCGGGAAAAGATTCCGGCTTGGTTGCTGCCTATCGGGATATTTCTGCGCGTACAGGCGTTTAGCTTCCCTGGAATTACCATCGCACTTTCCCAAGCAAAGAATCATTGCGTCATCTCCGCGTTTGTGTACCGTGGCATGTTGAACTTGAAACGTATGTTTGAAAACGTACCACGTCTTCGCTTTATGTACTATCTAAAAGGGGCCTAATTGCGTTTACACCCCTTGGTACGCGCAACAGCGATGATTGCGCCTAAAGATAAGCAATAAGGTCAATTATTGACCTTAGAACTCTTTAAGATAAGCTGTAGGCATTACATACCTATTGTACGGTATGATTTGATTTAAAATTAATTTGCTAAGTGGTGGTCCTTTCCTTTAACAAATACAACTGTCAACTCCAGAAACGCTCGATATATTTAAACTTAACTCTAACATTATGCCACGAATTATTTTTTGGTTAAAGTAAATAACACTGAAACAGTATAATTGTATTTTCGATTGGCAGCTGGCTTATTTCACGTCAATTTAGTATTTTTACGAACGAATATTGCGTGTGCAAAGTTAGGAGTTAAATCTATATACGTGTGGTTGATTTTTGTAAAAGTCAACTGTGTACTGCTTTGGTTAAACTAGTTTACATGTGCTATTTTTCTACTTAATAATTACAATTTCCAATAGATCAGTTCGGAAAATACAAACAGAGAAACCAACTCAAGGGGGTGAGGTCGCTATTGGGGAATTCTTTCCTTCGCTATGAAGCACCACCAGAGGCAGTGCGAGATGGTTAGCCTCGGGCTCCGTCGGGCGTGGCTTTTTGGCGCAAATTAGAATACCCCAATGGCGGTCTCGCAATTGTGTATCTGTTTCTCTGATTGTAATTTTGCAATTGGTCTATTTCAATCAATGCTATGCTGGTTGATTCTGTATTTCTCGCTCCTGTCACGGTACGGTGTTAAAGTCTGTCAAACGAAAGAAGAGCCCTGAGAAATTTGTCCAAATTGGTGTCGCCACCATCGACCCCATAGTACTTTATCAACTTGTTTTGTTTTGTCAATAGTCGTCTGTAATATAGTCTGCTATAAACAGATAGGCTTAAGCGCAATAGAACCAATACATTTTGCAATAATATGTTTATGTTTCATGGTTTTTTACGATCATCGAGTATTAAAGAATATAAAACAAAATTAACGACATGACACCAGTTTTATCTTTGTTGAACTAGCATTGCAATATATTTTAATGACATAATAGCAGACAATATTACAGACGACAATTGACAAAACAAAACAAGTTGATAAAGTACTATGGGGTCGATGGTGGCGACACCAATTTGGACAAATTTCTCAGGGCTCTTCTTTCGTTTGACAGACTATAGTTCGGCTAGCAAACAACTGTCGTATGTGTCACAAAAAGTACCTACTTCTAATATCATCAGCGAGTGTAAAAATATATTATGAAAATAATCCTAGCAACTTGCCTAAAAAAAGAACAATACATGATTGATTAATAGACAAGCCATTTCTGTTGGTAACTTCATCGTTACGTTTTTTATTATTTATTTATTTTCTTTTGAGTTTAATATTAGCAGTTTTTACAGTTATAATATATTACTAGTTTTACAAGAACAGGTAGTAAAATGATATGAGCAGATGCACTTAAACCCGAGAGAATAAAGATTGGTCTATACTTATAGACAACGCCCTTATAAATATTGGAGTCACAAAATTTAATCTAATAGTTAGTCATTTGATTTTGCCTTTGTTGATTTTACGTGTTAGCAAGGTTGCATAACGAACTACAATAAATGTTTCAAGCTATCTTTAAATAAATAATTTTTACATTTAAATTGAAGATTTTAGGGATGAGTTTTATAAATTAGGTTTTATGATGGCTAAAACCCAATAAAACCCGTGGGTGTTTTGGATTCTAACCCTAAGAATAAGTAACGTTTTGTTTGCGAGACAACAACCATAAAAAATAGCTAAGTGACAACATTCTGTTATACTTAATAATAATTTATTTTAAGCCTTGGTGTTACCAGGGATAGATTTAATTTTAGAAGTAGGGATGGAAAACGGTTAGTATTTACTTCAGTCCGACTCATAGAGTCCCTCTCTCCAACACGTAACGAAAAGTTTAAATTATCATATTGGCTCACTTAATCTACGTTTTGATGACGTTTCTGTCAAGTTTAGAAACTCTGACTTGATACGATGCAATTAGTAAATCACGACCATTGCTTAGTGAGGAAATCGAAGAGAAGAGCAAAAAGCAACTGATCATTGGTTCAAAAAATAAATTAAATCAATAATTTTGTCACGTTTCATGTCAATACTTAGGAACAAAAAGTTGAATCTAAAGCAGAAATGAAGTGCAACGTCAATAATCCAAAAACATGTAATTTTTTGAATTTTCTATCGATTTCGTACACTTTTTCGAGTTACTTCGTGTGCTGAAGTCATATCACTTGAGTATTACATTCCGATGTGGATATTTGATTTGCTAACTCATTCACATCAGCGCTTAAATTCTCAACCAAGAAAGCTAAGGGAAATTGAATTAGCGAGTAGAGTAAGTTGGTAAACTGAGCCCTAATTATAACTACTATTAGCAATGCAATCATGAAAGGGGCGTGATCCTTAAAATATTCAGAGTTAAATTGCATAAATGGTGTTTTGTTTTTAGGTGGTAAAAATTGTTTCCAGCACATTACAATCGAAGATATAATATTAAACGGTACTATTGTCGATGCCAAAATTATGAAAATTTTACAAGGTTTACCATGAATAGTTAATCCAGATTGAAGGGATCGTAAGAGAACGTTGCTTAAATCGATAGAAAATAGCGCGTAACTTACTCCGTATGATATTGTAAAATACCGGAAGTTAAAATATGAAAACAGCAAAATTATTTCGATTAGTGGCCAGTTTTTAAGTAAATTGAAAGTACTTGCGCACAAAACTAAATATTCATTAATTTAAACATAAAGTTGAAAGAGTGGCTGTAATTCACTTTTATGCTTTCAACGTTTGTACTCGTAAAAAAGGATATGACATATGCACTGTACGCGTGTTTTATTTACAGAAATATGTAATATTAACCAAGAAAAAAAGGAAAGATTTATTTTTCTAATTTATGTGTTATAATTGACAAGAATGTTCTGAGTTCTTACAGCAAAAAAGTATCTGAAAGTTCAGGTTATTTTTACACGCAGCAATTAATATTCTATAGCGTTTTGCTTCATTTACAAAATTCTTCAACAGTCGATAATTTGTTTAAATTATATTTATAATATAAACTTTCTAAAGCATAAACGTGACTGTCTATTGTGAATGAGATGTATATATATATATATATACTTAATCTTATATATACATACGTACATATATAAAAGATTAAGTACACCGAAAAAATCCATATTCAACGTAATTCATCAAGTAATTTAATGAAAATTTTGTGTTTAAACGGAACATCCGGTCTGTGGACCCAAAGACGGTAGAGAGGGCTTTGAAGTTTTATGTCCACCAAATTCTTTTTGTTCGAAACCATATACATAAAGTCTTTCGATCCCCAAAGTGATGCTCCGCCGTAGGGAATAAAAGTGGTAAACCACCACCCTTCATTTTACATACGAGAGGGTCTCTTGAAAATTTGAATTATTTATAACAAAAACCACTTAGAGGACTAAATGTGTTTGTTAAGCCATTGCTAGGGGTGTGCAAATACCACTTTTTGGGTATCGAACCGGTTATCGAATACTGAAAAAATTTCCTTATCAAATACCGAATCGAATAGTTTATTTCAAATCGAATACCGAATAGTTAGGCCTTGGTAAATTTTTACCAAGCGAATAATCACGAATAGTTAAAGCCTTGTATTCGCGAATAGTTAACCGTTAACCCTAATATGTAAACAAGCCACAGGCTTAGTGTGGATTCATTTTACATACGAGAGGGTCTATTGAAAATTTGAATTATTTATAACAAAAACCACATAGAGGACTAAATGTGTTTGTTAAGTCATTGCCCTTATTAAGTTCAGACTACGATTAGCTACAAAACCTGAGCAGTCTAGAAAAATTACACAAGGGATGCATTAGGGACTGCTAGAGCTATTTTAAGAATTATCCAATTAGGGTGCAATTGCCCAAACCTGGCAACGCCTTTCTCTCAATATCTACCATGGTATTAACAAACAACAAATAGGAAACGGCGCCCATAAAAACACTGCCAAGAAAACTTGCGTTAATTGGAAAACATTTCAAGAACAAAAATTCGATCTTAACACTGTTCAATTTCATCAGCAAATACATCGATTCCGTTTGTTTCTCACTGGATATTTGGTTCAGTCTTGTTAAACGAAGGTGGCAAGCAGTTAAGAGACAATCCTGACGATTATATAACAGAAGAATACACGTAAACAAAACGACACCACTAAGCACTGGTTGAAGAAACAATATTGGTTCTGATATATTCATTTCAGCACTAATACTTATAAGCATCCGGTTAAACCTGTGGCAGAAATGGATTGCTAACCCAATGAGCCACACGCAAAGTACTGAACGTATGTTCCTGTCAATTTCGTAGATCTTTTCAATGATTTCAGTGTGCCTTTTCCAAATAAAAACCGGTATCAATTTCGATATTCGAAATTGCAACTGCTAGCGTTTTAACTTTAACCCTTAACCTCTCTACTGCAAAAATTATAGCAAGTTGAATCAATGGGTAAAGGCTTATGGTAAATGCAGTATTTACTGAAATAAAAATAAACAAAGTGCGAACTAAATATGGATGTGTTTTGGTGAAAGATAAGTTAAATAGGAAAGCCGCTGCAACTTTTTCTCCTCCAGAAAATGAGGATACTGTTATTAATAACAGGCAGAACATGTTAAACGGCACGATTAAAGCTACGCAAACGGGAAACGTTGAAGGCATGGTTTGACGCGACAATGGTCTTATTACACTCATTATGGAGTCGATAAATTCTCTCGAAAAAAGGCTTAGGTTAACCACGTAAGCTATAGAGATGTAGTTGCAATTTAAATAAACCGTAGTAAGTACTCTATCAGTTAGGCCTAATTCTTTCGTGTCGGAACCGAATTTATAAATAGATATGGAGACACTGTACACGCACAAAATGTGAACGATCGAAAATGTTACAAACTTTCCAGAATAACACCTATTTCGAGCTGGGTGGAACAGGCCTAAGATATCTAACAACTTGATTAATAACAAACTTAAACATCTTCTATTCTTGCCGCGAAAAAGTCCAGTTTCAACACTGTCATTCACAGAATTAGTTTTTAAATCAGATGAGCAGTGAACTTTTCTACTCTTTAACATGTTTTCAACAATTGAATACTGAATTACTGGAAGATATATAGCAATATTCGAAAATACAAGTCAGAGAAAGTTGTCTAACAGCGAAGCTTGCTTTTCACTATATGGTTTCCACTGTTGCCAATTGCGAGAAGAAAAACGTATCGATCCTTCCTTCTGTTTTGTATAATGGTACTTACCTATAAAATAATAACAATAATAAGATTTCTGTATAAAGGGTTGTCCACACTTAGCCCGTGGCTTTTTAACAGGTGGGTCCCTTTACAATTTAAAAGAAAAGACCACTATTATTAAAAACCTTTTTAAATAAGTAGTAATACACGTAAAAAATACGAAAATAGTAACGTAAAATAATTATTTAATATTTATATTATTATGTGAATTGATATTTATATTATTATTTACATTATATCTATATTATTATTTACATTATATTTATATTACTATTTATATTACCATTTTTATTGAAATTTATATTATTTTTTTTACATACCAAATAACCCATAAGCGCCATTTTTCTAATAATTAACGATAGTGTGATGTCACAAGCGTAATTCGTTTAGATTCGCCAGCACAACGTCCACTGCTAAAACCAACGTCAGAGCTATTGGCTAAGTCTCGATTATTACGGCTTGCTTACGGTTTCCACGATCTATACGGCTTTTTTGGGTATACTCCGTTTCCAATTCATATTCCTGTACTCTTCTTTCTCGATAATGAAGCTTCAAAAATCATCTCAAATCAGGCTCGTGTATTGGTTACCTTTCTGAAAAGATCAATAATACAGCAATAACGCGATCACGTGACAGCGGAAAAACCTTGACGAGTCGACGGATAAATAGCGTAAAACGTCACAGTTTAAAAAAAACGCAATGGCGCCTCATATCTTTCCATTTTAAATTTATAATTATCTAAATCTAATTCAGAAACAAAAACTACTAGCAAATTTTAGAGCCTCATATCATGGCATTTGATTTAAAATTAATTTGCTAACGTGTTGCTACTTTCCTCTAACAGAATCAACTGTCAACTCCAGAAACGCTCGATATATTTAAACTTAACTCTAGCATTATGCCACGTATTATTTTTTGGTTAAAGTAAATAACACAGAAGCAATATAATTGTGTTTTCGATTGGCAGCTGGCTTATTTCACGTCAATTTTTAGCATTTTTACAAACGAATATTGCGTGTGCAAAGTTAGGAGTTAAATCTATATACGTGTGGTTGATTTGTGTAAAAGTCAACGGTGTACTGTTCGTGTTAAACTAGTTTCCATGTACTAATTTTCTAGCAGGTATAACTACTTGATAATTACAATTTCCCATAGATCAATTCGGAAAATACAAACAGAGAAACCAACACAAGGGGGTGAGGTCACTATTGGGGTATTCTTTCTCTCGCTAAGAAATACCACCAGAGGCAGTGCGAGACGGTTAGCCTCCTGCGTTTAGTGTTCATCTGGCGTTGCTTCTTGTTGCAAATTATAATACACTTGTGTATGTTTCTCTGATTGTAATTTCTGAATTGGTCTATTTCAATCAATGCTATGCTGGCTGATTCTGTATTTCACGTTCCTATCACGGTACGGCGTTAGTTCGGCTAGCAAACAACTGCCGTATGTGTCATAATAAGTACCCAAAGGGACAGATTTAATTTTAGAAGCAGGAATGGAGAGCGGTTATATTTACTTCAGTCCGAATCATATCCCAGTGTAGAGCCCCTCCCTCCAACACGTAACGAATATTTTAAATTATCTCATTGGCTCACTTAAACTACGTTTTTATGACGTTGCTGACGGGGACGACGTAAAATACATAATTCCTTTTTACCTCTGTAGCTATGACCCGCGCCTTCTTTCATACTCCTCCGTCCCGTGGAAGGGGGTCCGGACTTTGACGCGCGCCCACATTACTCTGTTCTCCATTCCTACTTCTAAAATTAAATCTATCCCTGGTACCTACTTTTAATATCATCAAGGAGTGTAAATGATATTATAAAAATAATCCAAGAGAACCTCACTAAAAATCTATAATACATGATTGATTAACACACAAGCCATTTCTGTTGGCAACTTCATTCTTACGTTTTTTATTTATTTTTTGAGATAAATATTAGCAGTTTTTACAGTTATAATATATTACTAGTTTTACAAGAACTGGTAGTAAAATTATATGAGTTGATGCACTTAAAACCGAGAGATTAACGATTGGCCTATACTTACAGACAACGCTCCTTATAAATATTGGAGTCACAAAATTTAACCTAATAGTTGGTCATTTCATTTTGCCTTTGTAGTTTTTACATGTTATGCAACGTTGCATAACGTACTAAAAGTTATCTTACATATTTTGTTGAGTTTGAAACCATAAATATCTCAAGCTATCTTTAAGAAAAATTTTATCTAAATTCATCAAAATTGAAGATTTTAGTGATGGGTTTTATAAACCCAATAAAACGCGTGGTGTTTTGGTGTCTAACCCTAAGAACAATTAAAGTATTGTTCAAGAGGCAACAACCATAAAAAATAACTATGTGGCAACATTCTATTGCTAAATAATAATTTATTTTTAGCCTTGGTATTACAGACACCATTCTCATTATTATTTTAACCCTTAACAATGACAAATGCAACATTTTTTGGCAAATATTACTTAGAAATATTTTTTCTTAGATATTATATAATTTTTATGTCATCCTTAGTTACCTCAAAATTAATTAATAATTACTTGCCCGAGACTGAACAATTACAAGGATTAACATAAGTATTAGATTCAATGTGTTCCATTGTATTTACGAACATCAAGTAAGGAATAGCAGCCATGATAACGCTTCCAAGAAAAGAGCTATTCATTTCAAAAACTTCAATTCCAAAGAAGTGCTATTAATCTTCATTAACAAATGCAATTCGTTCGCTTGCGTATTGCCAGAAGACTGGGCTAGTTTAGAAGCTCTGACGTGATAAGATGCAATTAGTATATCACGACTATTGCTTAATGAGGAAATCGAAGAGAAGAGCAAAAAGCAACTGATCAATGGTTCAAAAATAAATTAAATCAATAATTTTGTCACGTTTCATGTCAATACTTAGGAACAAAAAGTTGAATCTAAAGCAGAAATGAAGTGCAACGTCAATAATCCAAAAACATGTAATTTTTTGAATTTTCTATCGATTTCGTACACTTTTTCGAGTTACTTCGTGTGCTGAAGTCATATCACTTGAGTATTACATTCCGATGTGGATATTTGATTTGCTAACTCATTCACATCAGCGCTTAAATTCTCAACCAAGAAAGCTAAGGGAAATTGAATTAGCGAGTAGAGTAAGTTGGTAAACTGAGCCCTAATTATAACTACTATTAGCAATGCAATCATGAAAGGGGCGTGATCCTTAAAATATTCAGAGTTAAATAGCATAAATGATGTAATGTTTTTAGGTGGTAAAAATTGTTTCCAGCACATTACAATCGAAGATATAATATTAAACGGTACTATTGTCGATGCCAAAATTATGAATATTTTACAAGGTTTACCATGAATAGTTAATCCAGATTGAAGGGATCGTAAGAGATCGTTGCTTAAATCGTTAGAAAATAGCGCGTAACTAACTCCGTTTGTGGCATTTTGGAAAAGGTGGCAGCTAATTAATAGGAGAATGTTTTGGAAAAGGTGGCAGCTAATTAGTAGGAAAATCTTTTGGAAAAGGTGGCAGCTAATTAATAGTAGAATATTTTAGAAAAGGTGGCAGCTAATTAATAGGAGAATGTTTTGGAAAAGGTGGTAGCTATTAAAAAGGAGAATATTTTGGAAAAGGTGGTAGCTAATTAAAAGGAGAATATTTTGGAAAATGTGGCAGCTAATTAGTAGGAGAATGTTTTGGAAAGGGTTGTAGCTAATTAATAGGAGAATATTTTGGAAAAGGTTGCTGCTAATTTATAGGAAAATCTTTTGTTAAAGGTGGCAGCTAATTAATAGGAGAATAATTTAGAAAAGGTGGTAGCTAATTAAATGGAGAATATTTTGGAAAATGTGGCAGCTAATTAGTAGGAGAATGTTTTGGAAAAGGTTGCAGCTAATAAATAGGAGAATATTTTGAAATAGGTGGCAGCTTATTAATAGGAGAATATTTTAGAAAAGGTGGTAGCTATTTAAAAGGAGAATATTTTGGAAAAGGTGGTAGCTAATTAAAAGGAGAATATTTTGGAAAATGTGGCAGCTAATTAGTATTAGAATGTTTTGAAAAGGGTTGTAGCTAATTAATAGGAGAATATTTTGGAAAAGGTGGCCACTAATTAATAGAAAAATCTTTTGATAAATGTGGCAGCTAACTAGTAGAATGTTTTGGAAAAGGTTGCAGCTAATTAATAGGAGAATATTTTAGAAAAGGTGGCAGCTAATTAATAGGAGAATGTTTTGGAAAAGGTGGTAGCTATTTAAAAGGAGAATATTTTGGAAAAGGTGGTAGCTAATTAAAAGGAGAATATTTTGGAAAATGTGGCAGCTAATTAGTAGGAGAATGTTTTGGAAAAGGTGGCCGCTAATTAATAGAAAAATCTTTTGTTAAAGGTGGCAGCTAATTAATAGGAGAATATTTTAGAAAAGGTGGTAGCTAATTAAATGGAGAATATTTTGGAAAATGTGGCACCTAATTAGTAGGAGAATGTTTTGGAAAAGGTTGCAGCTAATAAATAGGAGAATATTTTGAAATAGGTGGTAGCTAATTAAAAGGAGCATATTTTGGAAAAGGTGTCAACGAATTATTAGAACCAAACCAAACCAAACCTAACCTAACCTAACCCACCCGAAACCAAAATATTGAAATTTTAATTTAAAACTTAAAGACATTGATGGAACTACCATTAAGACTGTACTTAATTTTAAGCACAATTTCTTTATTAGTTCTATAAATCTCTCGCCTTGAAAGGAATGGAAGTGAGCGTTTTAATTAGTATCACGAAACATTTACTTTTAATATTATTAGCATACCTTTCGGATATTCGAACCAACAACCTATCGCTTCGCAGTCCAACATCGTATCCACTACACCACCGAATCGCTGACGGCTACAGTGTTTCAAGTTATATCATAAGTAGAACAATGAAACATAAGTATGCCAATTAAGCCAAATCCAACGAGAACCTTTTTTCACGTCAACTGCTTAAGTTCTTCGGCGCAGCGACCCCTAGCAGAAACTAACAGAAACTCAATCAATGTATCCATCCGCGAATTCCGGTTTTGGTCTTGGGCGGAAATAAGACTTTTTACTGTGTTTGGAAGAGAGGAGGAGTGGGGGTGTTATTAGGCTAAGGCTTAGAACACAGTAACTTGTTTGTTAGCACCGTTATTTAGTTTTAGAGTTCATAATTTTAACGGTCAAATTATTATATTTTTATTATTTGAAATGGATGTTCTAAATGCTGATGAATTTTGCGACCTATTAAACGATACCAATTTATTGTTACCCAAGTTATTTGGTCCGTCTAGCAACGTGATATGCATTCATAAAAAATTAATTGATGGAAATATTGTTAAAACTTTACTTCAAAACGTCTACCATTCCTTTGTGAGACTGTACAACGACAATAAACCACCTATGACGAAGAAAGGCGAACGTGCTTATGCAAAGAGTAAAAGTAATCTCACAGTTTATATGCTTTCTCAATCTGTTAGACAAAATATTGAATTTTACAAAAATACTGTGTCGTCAATTGGTGGACGACAACGAGTTGTTGCTTCTGATCCAAGCATATGCCGAAGCAATTTTAAACTATTGGTGTCAAAAGCGGCGAATTTTTTGTGCTATAAATTCTGATGATATTGAAGATAGCCACAATGTTTCAGTAGGTGAAGAAAACTATGCAAGATCCCTTTTAACGGTGGTTGGTGGATGTATGGGCCAGATTTGGATAAAAAGCAAAAGGAAATCGTACATTGGGAATCAGATTTCAACTAACAAACAGAAAGCTGAAGCTAAGATGCTGTACGACACAGTTTTAAAATTTCGTCAATCAACGGAGGAGAAAGCTCAGGTAACATTTTCAGGTATCAAACTACGAGACACTGGAGGGCTATTCATTCTAAAAGAACAATTGCAACCATATCTTATCTTGCTCAATAACATTTGCCGTTCTGTCCTTGACAAAAAAGGAATTGTTAAGCACGGGCAAAATGTTCTTCAAGTCGTGTTTAATACTGTCAACAACGATGATAATAAGCAGAAATTACGAGAAGTTTTCTTAGAAGGAACCAAAGGTATTGTTGAAGATGAAGCAGCTGAAGCATTCAGAAAGGAGTTTGAGCGAAAATTTGTCCATGCTCTAAGCAATGAGTTTCTAACCGGCATGGATGAAAGAATTAAAGATTCCAAAAATGATTATTCTAAAGGGGCCAATGGTTTGCGCGATGAATTGTACGTTATATCGAAGAAAGGTTCCAAACCAGGGAAAGACTCTAACAATAAAGTTCCTATCAAATTACCAAAGATAAAGAATCCTACCAAAAACCATTTAATACCAAAGAAAACATTGGAAATTGATCTAACACCTGAGAAATCTACCGAAGAGTTTTTAACACCTGAGAAATCTACCGAAGAGTTTTTAACACCTGATAAAAACTATGTAAGCCCTATACCCATGCAGAGACCTTTGAAAGAGGTCATTAATATTGCAACAAAAAATAGTCCAACTGTTCATAAAACAACAAAACAGGTTGTAATCAATAACGATAACTGCAATAATTTAACCACAACAAATCCTAACCAAGTTCCTAAAACAACAAAAGATGAAACTCCTCAGACCCCTAAAAGAGCTACAAGTTGGGAAAACCAAAATATTACCTCTCCGAGTCAAGGGGTCTACTACTGCAAACTTATTTACCTAGATATGGAATTATTTCTCTTTTTTGGAAGTAAAAATTTACAAATTATTGAAGCAGTATTCCAAGCATTGTGAATATATAGTAAAGCAGACGACATTTTACATCAAATAAGGATAAATCTTGGACACATGGAAATCAGTCAATGGGGAAAAGAACAGGAAATGAAGTGTATACATTTTGGAGAGATATAACCTTTATGTGTTTGTAAATGCCCAATTGTCTACGCTTCAGCTGTTTACCCGTGTTATGCGGGTTAAGGTTAAATAACACCAAAGCTGATTTGGGGCTAAACGCACTGAAAGTCTTGAGCACCATAAAAAGAATGAAAACTCCGTAGCTAATACCCGTTTACCATCAGCCCTTTCACTGGTCTAATTGCCACCATGACCTTTTCTTCGATTATTATATCTACACCTGATTATTTAAGCGTGTATATAACTTTCGGCTCACTCTGAACCGTTAATGTCTCTTCAATACAGACACGAAAATCAACACCCATAGTTAACTACACCTTGGGCCTCAATTATTTACTCTTTAGTTCGCTAGGCCTGTTACGGATAATACTTGATTTAACCGCCAGTGTGTAAGCCTTAGCGTTCTTCTTGATTAAACTAAAGCAAGGATTATTCTATATACAGATGTAGTATAGCTTAAGTAATATATAATCAGCCAATTCAAATAATAATATTAAAAAATGTCCTTGGAATATCAAAATGAAACAGAGCTTTCAAGTTACAAAACTACTAAATGCATCGTAATTACGAAAAATACTTCCACATATTCACTTTATATTATGGAAAAAGGGAATATTAAGGTTCTGTATGATTTCTTAACACATCAACACAAGGCTAACTGCTAACGCAACGCACTAGTGTAACAATGGAGGGACACACACAGACAAAAACATAGACTGCTTTTTAACTCTTTCCGTAATAATTTTGAGTTGAGAAACAAGATTATCTTAAATATTAAAATAAATATAATTAATATTAAATATTTTCTTCGTTAGTTGTTCGCCTTTTTGAGCGTTACATCGTTTTGATAAAGAACAATTAAACATTCTTGAGAGACTTGACTAATATTGGCGTTTGAAATGAAGCATACGCCGGTTGCTACGCCTTACTCAAATAGGTAGTATATAAGGGTGTCGAACTACAGTTAAAAGCAAGAACAACCGCAATTGCGAAAACCTTTGGTGGACAACCCACCTTAGGGAGGCTAGACGTTTCTCGTAACCCTAGCTGATCGCCGCGAATGTCCTAAACCAAACGATGACGATGGAGTTAGGAGCCAATGAGACAGATTGGTGTCTATGTGGAATAGACGGAAGACCAGTAGATGGTGGTGTCTAGAAGCCAGTATATACAGACTGGTGTCCAAGTGGGATGGACAAAGACCAAATGATGGTGGTGATTAGAAGCCAGTAAGTACAGACTGGTGTCCAAGTGGGATGGTCAAAGACCAGAAGATGGTGGTGTGAGAACTCAAGTAGAGGAGCCATTTCCGTGACTGTGAAAGCAGTTCGGAAATGGCGAACACGTTTGCTCCGATTTGGAAACTGCGAACGCGGTCACGTGGGTGTAACAACAGACACACACACAAACACACAGACAGACACACACACACACACACAGACAGACACGGCCGTTACAGAACCTCTCCTGGACTACGTCACACGGAGAGGTAAAAACCACGATCATACGCATGCAAGAAAAAAAGATTGTCCACACGTACGACGGAGAGTGAACGAGTAAAAGCTAATGCATCGAGAATAGGAATTTGCAAAACGTTTTCAACCGGAACCAACGAAACTTCTGCGAAAAACGAGAAGGCAACACGACGCAGAGATAACGTTATCACCAGCAAAATAGAACCTTATTTCAACGAGGAAACTACGGGTAACGATAAACCCAACGAAATTTGTCCAAGAACTGGGAGCATCCACGGAAACTGGTTGAGAAACAGAGCTCTCACGAACACGAGGTCAGTGACGAAAACGAAATTTACGAAGAGACTAGCGGCATCGAAGGCTACGAAGACGCCAACGATTACTATTTTAACGACAACGACAAACGAAATACAGCATACGACTACGCGATAAATTCTGACGAACAATCTCCCACGTTAACGAGAGACACCAAGTCAGAAATACGACCTATACGAAATTGCAATATGTCTGAAGACGATAACAACGGTTCGCACCCAGCTGGATATATTGCCATGAATGATTTTAAAGAGGCGATACGATTAGCAGTCTCAAACGCAGTTCAACAGACCATGGCCGCTTTAGTTTCTGCACCCATACCACAAGGCGCAGCCTATTAGAATGTGGTGAACCAAGGCAAAAACGTACATCATCACTGGGGTGATACTAGTCAAATTATCCCCAATTTTGATCCAGAAAACGCGCCTCATCAAACCATTACTATGTGGTTGAAGAACGTAGATGATGCTGCCAACGCTTACGGATGGAACGAAAGAATGACAATCAACAGCGCCTTACCAAAACTAAAGGGTTCTTCCAAGACATAGTTCGAAGGACTCTCGTCAAGTGTATATACATGGGCGGAATGGAAAACGAAGCTAGAAGAATGGTTCCCACCATAAAAAGGATGTCAGCAGTTACATAGAGAAATGGAGCAATTTGTACGAAAACCCAGGGACACCGTAGAAAAGTACTACCACGAAAAGGTGGCGAAGGCTAGACTCTGTGGTTTAAACGAGGAAGCGATGATTGAATATCTCATTACGGGGTTGAATGATAGAGAATTGATTACAGCATTAAGTGTCAGGGAGTTCAAAAATCCGCCAGAACTGCTCAAATGCGTACAACAATTAGAAGACCGTTTGAAAATCACGAGCAATTCCAACGAAAATAGGAAAAGACCGCCAATGGGAAAAACAAGCGACACATGTATTTTCCACTTTTTTTAGAAAATCTTTCAAAGATATAATAAATGTTTAAGACTACACCACATTCTGTTCTTTATATACAGGATTTTCAGCTACTAAAATGTCACCGCAAATGAAGTAACATCTCCCTATTTAGTCCGCATAACTAAGCCTTTGACAGCGCCTGACCGGGAGTCGCTTTACGAGAACCTACGACCTACTTCAATCACTTCATGGAAAGCTCTCACTAACCAGTGACAAACTTACGGAACGTATCTTATATAAACCTTTGGTAAGACGTGTAAAAACCGTAACTTTATTAGGGTTAGTGCAAAATTTTTGGAATAATATTTCCTGACTGTTCCAGATTTTCTCTAAATTCCACGAATTTCCATGACCATTTGCAATAACTTGCAATTAAAAAAAATTGAATTTGACAAATTATAGGATAATTCGTTATATAATTTAGAAAACAAATATCCTCATAGCATCCGTCAATGAACGAAAAACCAATAAATAAAAATGTGCATTCAAAATAATAGTTCATTAAATACTAATACCTTACAAAATTTTTTACGATTATCCAATTCCTTAAACGCCTCGAGAAAGGTTAAAGCAAAGAAAATACAGTCTCTATAGCGTACAGTCTCTGGACATTTTCATTTGGCTGCCATTTTGTACCTATTTCAGGTAGAGTAACAAAATAGTGCTTTCTAAATAGGTTGACATCTCAAAATTATTTTAAAATTAAAAACGACACTAAGGGGCCAATAGGGCGTTAGCCAAAGCGGAAATAGTAAAGCCCCCCGATTATGACGTTATGAAACAATGCTTGAAATGGATCAATAATGCTCACATTGCACGCGACTTGTCACGTAGAATCCAAAACTGTTTTCAAATTGTCAATCGGGTCAGAAAATCAAAATTTATGACAAAAAACGTGATGATCAAAACATTGGCAAGTGGGCCTAACGAATATTTATTTCATGTATATCAACTTAGCTCAGTAGTAAAACATTACGATCAGAACAAGTTGGGAAAACCAAAATTTTACCTCTCCGTGTCGAGATGATTATATAAACTTAAGTATCCAATGAAAACGTCGACCTTTTTGCCCTCATCCTTTCCCGCGCTTTGCGCTTCCGCATTTCATCCTTACTCTCAACATTATCTTCCTCCATTTTACATACAAAAATCGAATACTCACTAAAAGAAGCGGCAAAAACCTGCTGGCTCTTTACAACCACTTAATTTGACTTAATATCCAACTTCCAAACACAAATATTTTCTGGTAGATAAATTAACAACTTACAAGCAAAGAAAAATTCTCAAGAATGGCTCCCGCAAATTTAATAGGTCTATTTTCAACTAGGTGGGCGTATCTGATTAGATTTAAAATATATATTTTTGAAATTTTGGGTCTGGCTGTTATCTACACCTAGATGGTTTTCAGTGAAACAAACAAGGAGCATAAACACAATAGTGGAAGCTTCAGTCTTATTTAAAACATGTAAAACAATTATCATCTCTGCAAATAGCTTACACATGTCTTTTTTACCAATGCCTAACCGTTTGGATATTTCTAAAGCAATCTCAGCACGAAAAAATATTTTTTGGTACGAAATAAATGTTTTATATTCTTATTAAGAATAAAACAAGAGGATAAAAAGGTCTGTCCTCTCGTAATTTTTAAAGCTTTTATCATGATTACTCTATACAACAGTAACAAGGAGTATAAACCCATTAGTGGAAGCAGTATTTTTTTTTTCGAAACAATCTCGCTTATGTTTATCCTCTCTAGACTTCGCTAAAAACGTATTACTCCTACGTAAAATATTAATAGACAGGCAAGGATTCATCCCATTAAAGAAGGAGCTCAATATTATCCATATATTCATTTCATATACAGAGAAAAGAAATTATTATGTTTCTGAGAGGAGCTTCCCATTTTGGTTGTTGTTTTGAAAAGTATATTACAATGCACGGGCCTTGATAGGAGGCAATGAAGGAAATATATCGCATGCACGGGCCTTGGTAGATATAGGAGGCGATGATAATCTCTCTCTTTGCACGAGAGGTTTATCTTTAATATTTAAATAAATATAATTATTTTTAATTATTTTAATCTTCAATAATTAACATTAATAATAGTTAAATCGTTTAAAATAAAGTTATACCTATTATCATCTCAAACTCTGCTAATATTGACGTTTAAAGTTAAGGGTACCCCTCTTGCCCGCTTTCTTCAAATTTTGGGGTATATATACGAGTCGTTTCCATTATAATAGTAAGAAAAAAGCGCAATTGCGAGAACCTTTGGTGGCGATCCCACCTTAGGGAGGCTAGACGTTTCTCGTAACCCTAGCTGATCGCCGCGTATATCCTAAAACCAAACGATGATAATGTAGTAGAAGCCAATGATACAGATTGTGGTGTCTATGTGGAATTGACGGAAGACCAGTGGATGGTGGTGTTAGAAGCCAGTGCAGACTGGTGTCAATGTGGGATTGACAAAGAACAGAAGATGGTGGTGATTAGAAGGCAGTAAGAACAGACTGGTGTCCGTGTGGGATGGACAATGACCAGAAGATGGTGGTGTGAGAACTCAAGTAGAGGAGCCATTTCCGTGACTGTGAAAGCAGTTCGGAAATGGCGAACACGTTTGCTCCGATTTGGAAACTGCGAACGCGGTCACGTGGGTGTAACAACGGACAGACAGACAGACACACACAAAGACACGGCCGTTACAGAACCTCTCCTGGACTACGTCACACGGAGAGGTAAAAACAGGATGTTCAAGCCATATAATAGTTTTACTCTAAAATTATAGAATTGAGTTTTTTAGAAATACGTTCCGTAATGTGGCGATTTATTAGTTAATTGACAGTAGGGACTCGATTTTAAAAGGACAGTAGGGTTCCAACTTAGAAATAAAGGTTTTGGATTGCGCTTTGGAAAGTAGAAATTTTGGATTTGTGTGCAGGGTAGTGTTAAGTCTGTGAATTTGGAATAATAAGCAAGTTGTGATTGCTAAAGTGGAAGGAAATTTTGCAAATATTCCATAATGCGCGAAGTTTGCGTTTTGGGTTGAATTCTTTCTGAAGTAAATGTTTTAAGCTCTTTAAGAAAAAATATTTTGTGTAGCTTCCGGGTGGGTGGGTTTTCGATGATTAATGTTTTTGTGTCTTTTCGGTAAATAATGGTTGGGTGTCTTATGAGAAATTAATGTTTGGGTGTCTTTTCGGTAATAAATGTTTGGGTGTCTTTTCGGTAATAAATGTTTGGGTGTCTTTTCGGTAATAAATGTTTTTGTGTCTTATCGGTAAATAATGTTTGGGTTTCTTATCAGTAATTAATGTTGGGTTGTCTTTTCGGTAAATAATGTTTGGGTGTCTTATCAGTAATTAATGTTGGGTTGTCTTTTCGGTAAATAATGTTTGGGTGTCTTTTCGGTAGTAAATGTTTGGTTGGATTTTGCTACGAAATGTTTGAGTGCTTGGAGAATATATATCGTGGCAGGACTCCAGTTTGCAGAATGGGTGACGTGTCTACCATGGAAATGTAGCGGAGAATCGGGAATGAAGATTCACGATGACATGCATTAGAGAAGAATGTAACAACGACAAATTCTTTAAGAAGGATGCGAATAATGATTCTCATTGTGAAATGGATCGTACACAGAAAAAACGATGTTTAGATTCTAAACGTTTTCCTAAACGGGAAAATGCAACGCATTTTTAAACACGAGCCCAGCCTATACGCGTTTAGTTCTGAAATTATTATTTTTCAAACGCGTATAGTTTGAAAATGTTTACGTTTCAAACGCGTACAGTTTGAAAATGTTTACGTTTCAAACGCGCATAGATTGAAAAAGTATCTGTTTCAAACGCGTTTAGATTGAAAACGTTTATGTTTGAAACGCGTTTAGATTGAAAACGTTTATGTTTGAAACGCGTTTAGATCGAAAACGTTTATATTTCAAACGCGTTCAGATTGAAAACGTTTATGTCTAACCCGCATGTTATTTTCCAACGTTAATGTATTGTATTGTATTGTTGAAGGGGGTGACGCGTCGCCGCGTCGAGCACCGATACCAAGGGTATATTGTGCGCCCCGAGCTAGTTAGACTGCGAAGAGTCCTGTCGCCTCGATGAATCGGATAATCCGATTGGCCGAGACAGTAGAGAACTGGTGAGGTTCCATAGTATGCATGTCAAAATGCTCAAACCTCATGGCCGCGAGGTAGTCGCAGCTGCAGAGGATATGGGAGGAGGTTTCTTCTACCTCCCGGCAGACCCTACAGAGTGGGTCATCAACGATGCCCAATAAGTGCAGGTGTCTATTCAGCCGGCAGTGTCCAGTGAGGAGACTGGTGACCAGCCTAATTTTGCTTTTGGTGAGGGCCAGCAGTTCCTTTGCCCTAGTGATAGAAGGACCTGGGACAAACTCCTTGGCTTGTCTCTGCCCATCCATGTCAAGCCAGAGCTGCAGTTGAAGTGCAGACATCCGGCAGTGAATCCTATGACGAATGATGCCATGGGGGATGGGAACCGCACGCTCAGGTCCGAAGAACTTCGCCTCAGCCCCCCTTTTGGCATACATATCAGCCCTTTCATTGCCCAGGTATCCGCAGTGTCCTGGCACCCACAGCAATTGAACCTTGTTGCGGGCAGCCAGAGAACACATCAAATCCAGACAACTGAGGACCAGTCTTGAGTCAACAAGGCGCTGATTCAGTGCCATGAGGGCGGCCTGACTATCCGAATAAATCTGAATCGTCCGTCCGCGGTAATTTTTCTTGATGCAGAAATCCGCACATAAACAAATGGCCATGATTTCCGCTTGGAAAACACTGGCAAAGTTGCCGAGGCACTCGTAAAAAACCAAACTTCTTGGTCAAGCAGTAGACCCCGGCACCGGCACCAGCTCCAGAGTCCGTCTTCGAGCCGTCTGTGAACCAGACGGTCTCCCCCAGTACCAAGGACTGGGTTGGTCTCCCAATCAGTGCGACTAGGAAAGTGCACGCTGAAGGGCTTGTCAAAATGATATGATACAACAGACTTGTCTGAGACCATCGCAAGTGATGGCTCGAGACTGCTGTACTCACTGAAGAGCTTGGTGTGACTGAAAACGTTAATGTACAGATGTGGTATAGCTTAAGTAATATATAAGCAACTATTTCAAATTATAATATAAAAATTATTCTTGGAATATCAAAATAAAACGGATCTTTATAGCTACAAAACTACCAAAGGCATCGAAATTGCGAAAAATAAATCTATATATTACTTTTAAATTATGAAAAAAGAAAATATTAAGGTTTTGTAGGATTTCTTTACACGAGGCGAACTGCTAACGCGTTGCACTAGTGTAACAAGTTCTAAAAACCAAAATATTACCTCTCCGAGTCAAGAGGACGACTACTACTACAAACTTATTAACCTAGATATAGAATTATTTCTCTTTTTGAAGTAAAAATTTACGAATTTTTAAACCAGTATTCCGAGCATAGCGAATATACAGTAAAGCAGACGACATTTACATCCAATAAAGATACGTCTTGGACACATTTAATAAGTAAATGGGAAAAAAACAGGAAATGAAGTGTATAGATTTTGGAGAGATATAACCTTTATGTCTTTGAAAAGGCCCAACTGTCTACCCCTCAACTGTTAACCCTATATTTTTATAGCTACATTCACAACTGGTTAGCAGTATAAACCCTACAGTCTCGTTTCACCTCAACGATTTTCTTAGTTTGCTAACATGAGTGTTAACGTTAAATATCACCAAAGCTGACTTGTGGTTGGACGCACTGAAAGTCAATACGCACCATAATAAGAATGACAAGTTGGGAAAACCAAAATATTACCTCTCCGAGTCAAGACGACTACTTACAAACTTATTTACCCAGATATGGAAATGTTTCTTAAGTTAAAATTTATGAAATATTAAAGCGGTATACAAAGCATAGCAAATTTACTGTAAATCAGACGACATTTTACATCCAATAATGATATACTTGTACACATTAAAATCATCCGATGGGGGAAAAACGGGTCATCGGCGTTTTATAAATGACGCTAGCCTAATAAAGCGTGCAAGGTACCAAGGCCCCACAAAAATTGTAGGATAACATATTTATAGAGATAGATAACAACTTTTATAATTGAAATTAGAAACTAACATATCTCTTAAAATTCTCGCGTGATCAACTGGTTTCACGCCAATTAAATAGCTATAGTCCCATAGAGCTATTTGTATTAATTCCTCCATAGTTTTTTCGCCAAGCTGAGAACTACGCGTTTTACGTCACGTTATCCAAAAAGCCGACTATTTTCTTTGAAGACCGCGCTTGCTCAGCCCTAAGCACCGTAACGTCAAAATTCAAAAACAAAATCCCTGGGCCGCGTTCAGCAACGCTGGGCTCTGCTGAACGCGGCCCAGATTTCCACCATGATAATAAAATTTAAGCCTAATTATTTAAAAGTGTATTTAACTTTCGGCTCACTCTGAACCGTTAATGTCTCTGCATACAGAAACGAAAACCAAACCCAAACGTTTACTTCTTGGTTAACTAGGCCTATTGACAAATAAGAGGTCATTTGACCAACATAGCAGCATTGTGCTTGTATTCACTGTGATTTTAGAAAGGATTATGCTATAAACAGATGTAGTATAGCTTAAGTAATATATAAACATCCATTTTAAATAATAATATTAAAAAAAATCTTTGGAATATCAAAATGAAATAGAGCTTTAAAGCTACAAAAGTACTAAATGCATCATAATTACGAAAAATATTTCCACATATTCACTTTATATTAAGGATAAAGGGAATATTATGGTTTCTTTACACATCAAAACAAAACGAACTTCTAACGCAGCGCACTACTGTAACAACGGACGGACACATACAGACAAAAACATAGACTGCTTTTAACTCTTTCCGTATTAATTTTGAATTGAGAAACAAGATTATCTTAAACATTAAAATAAATATAATTAATATTTAATATTTTCTTCGTTAGTTATTCGCCTTATTGAACGTTACATCGTTTTGAAAAAGAACAATTAAACATTCTTGAGAGACTTGACTAATATTGGCGTTTGAAATGAAGCATACGCCGGTTGCTTCGCCTTCATCAAATAGGTAGTATATAAGGGTGTCGAATCGCAGCTATGGATAAGAACAGCGCAATTGCGTGAACCTTTGGTGGAAGCCCCACCATTGGGAGGCCGGACGTTTCTCGTAACCCTGGCCGATCGCCGCGTATGTCTTAACCTTAAGGAGTAGAAGCCAGGTGTACAGACTGGTGTCGATGTGGGATGGACAAAAACAAAGACCAGAAGATGGTGGTGTTAGAAGCCAGGTGTACAGACTGGTCTCCATGTGGGATGGACAAAAACAAAGACCAGAAGATGGTGATGTTAGAAGCCAGGTGTACAGACTGGTGTCCATGTGGGATGGACAAAAACAAAGACCAGAAGATGGTGGTGTTAGAAGCCAGGTGTACAGACTGGTGTCCATGTGGGATGTACAAAAACAAAGACCAGAAGATGGTGGTGTTAGAAGCCAGGTGTACAGACTGGTGTCCATGTGGGATGGACAAAAACAAAGACCAGAAGATGGTGGTGTTAGAAGCCAGGTGTACAGACTGGTGTCCATGTGGGATGGACAAAAACAAAGACCAGAAGATGGTGGTGTTAGATGCCAGGTGTACACACTGGTGTCCATGTGGGATGGACAAAAACAAAGACCGGAAAATGATGGTGTTAGAAGCCAGTAAGTGCAGACTGGTGTCTATGTGGAATGGACAAAGACCACAAAATGGTGGTGTTTGAAGCCAATAAGTACAGATTGGTATTCATGTAGAATAGACAATTGACTAGTCAGATGAAGTAATAGTGGCCAGTTGATTTGTGGATAGATTCAAGTTTTGAAATTTCCGGGAACTGTGAATACGGTCCGGAAATAGCGAACACATTTGCTTCAATTCGGAAACTGCGAACACGGTCCCCTGGGGTGTAAGTCAATAACAACAGACAGACAGACACACAGACACGTCGAAATTAGAACCTCTCCGTGACATACGTCACTCGGAGAGGTAAAAACTTCTAAGCTATAACCCAATAACGATTAGCCCTTTCACTGATCTAATTGCCACCATGATGCATTTTCTTCTATTATTAAATCTAAACATGATTATTTAAACGTGTAAATAACTTTCGACTCACTCTGAACCGTTAATGTCCCTTCATTACAGACACGAAAATAAAACCCACAGTTTAGTTCACCTCAAGTCTCAATTATTTACTCTTTGGTTCACTAAGCCTATTGCGGATAATATTTGATTTACCCGATTGAGTCCAGGCCTAAGCTTCTTTCTTGAAATCTTTAGATCAAGGATTATTCTATATACAGATGTAGTATAGCTTAAGGAATATATAAACAGCAATTTCAAATAATAATATTAAAAATATCCTTGGAATATCAAAATGAAACACAGCTTTAAAGCTAGAAAAGTACTAAATGCATCGTAGTTACGAAAAATATTTCCACATATTCACTTTATATTATGGAAAAAGTGAATATTAAGGTTCTGTAGGATTTCTTTACACATTAAAGCAAAGCGAACTACTAGAGCAGCGCGCTAGTGTAACAACGGACCGACACACACAGACAAAAACATAGACTGCTTTTTAACTCTTTCCGTATTAATTTTGAATTGAGAAAAAAAATTATCTTAAATATTAAAATAAATATATAATTAATATTTGATATTTTATTCGTTAGTTGTTCGCCTTATTGAGCTTTACATCGTTTTAAAAAAGAACAATTAAACATTCTTGAAAGACTTGACTAATATTGACGTTTGAAATGAAGCATACGCCTGTTGCTTCGCCTTACTCAAATAGGTAGTGTATAAAGGATTCGAATCGCAGCTGTAGATAAGAACATCGCAATTGCGTGAACCTTTGGAGGAAGACTCCGCCATTGGAAGGCTAGACGTTTCTCGTAACCCTAGCCGATCGCCGCGTACAAATATAAGTACCCAGGTAATGGTAAAACAGTCAACGTGGTCGTCCCATAGCAAAAACGTTGAACTGACCGGTCCCAGGTGCCTAGAAAGGCTTAAAAAAGTGTAAATATTCTATACACTCATTTGCAAGTTTAGAATCACCTTGAATTGTAATAGAAAACTCCATTTTGATGTTTTTACGTTGGTACGCCAAGATAACAAATAATATATTTTGATCGGTTATATGTACTAAACCTCTGATCTAAACTTACAGTTCACAACAAAAATGGTCACTGAAACATTTTTGAAGGCAATTTTAGCGTGAGTCAAACCGTTTAATGAGCAACACTTTTCTAAAATTAGAATTCGTAACTCAAAATTAAACCCAGTTATAAACCAAACTAATATAAAAATAAAATTTTATTTATTTACTAAATATGGGCGAAGTTCTAATATGTCTTTTTTGTGAGTAAATTCTGACTTTTGACGTGTCAAGCACCAGCGAATGAATGTACCCCATTCCCAAATTTCTGAACCTTGGCCTCTCGGCATGAGAAGGGGTTAAAACCGATTCACCAAATAAAATATTAATTATTCTTACTCAGATGCTCGAGTTAACTACACGACGTCAATATGTTTATATCCTTTACACCTAGAGTAGGTTTTGAACACGTTTAAACCCTGGCGTTTCGGTTTATGTCCACTTTACGATAAGTTTAGATTTTAAACGTGTTTTAAAATGCTTTCAATGCGCTGTTGTGTATAGTTTTTATATGTTTAGCTATTACACCCATTGGTACTAGTTGGTGTTTAGTTTTCGTACGTCAAATCTAGGGGTTTAGATTTTCAACATGTTTAAATCAAATGGATGTGCTCAAAACCTAAACGTTGTTTTTTCTGTGTAATATCACTCCGAAGATAATGGTTCGAATTATTATTATATTTAAATTAAAAAGACTCACTTGTCCTAATGACATGAAAATATTGATATTTGAATACTTCTCCTTTTGTCTGGAAGTTTAATTTTTCCACCACTTTTGAAATTAGACAACTATCTCTTTAAATTTTAGAATGCCATATATTTTTTGTTAAATCTAAGAGTAATGTAATAATGACAGTTTCGATTCACGGGGTGCACAGCACTCCGTGTTAATCACGTAAGGTGCACACCCCGACGACTTTTTCAGGAGCATTTTATGCCGCGAGTCGGAGGTCTAAGTACGGGTAGGGATAAATTGTCTTCCGTCGAATTTCGATAGATGTGGTGAACGGGGTGTAGAAATCCCTTAGAAATAATGGACTTTTTACGGCGATACTCTCGAACCCCAAACCGTGCTTTTATATATGGAAAATCAAAAATTTCAACGCCGTGATAATTCTTCGCAAATACCGATAGCATTTTATCAGCCAACGACATAAAATCACCCCCAATTCGAACGAGGAACCCAAGAGAGCGAAAATAAATTTTCCCGGGAATTTGGTGTATCCATAGGCGGTAGCGTGAAAAGTTTATTTCTCGAGATTATTTATAAATCGATTGACAAAAGGTTGCAGATCCATACTGTGTTCTCGAGTCCCTTGATGGAGAGAATCTTTTGTGAACGCCCGTTTCTAATGGGCTCGCTTGAAAATATTGAGTAGGAATCGAAGTAACTAATTGGAGCTACATGATGCATTAATGTTCTTCTCCCAAATGGGCAATATTGGATGATAACGGTGTCTAGAATCTTAAAGAAAATTTAATTGATTTTATTCAGAAAATAGACGGCCATCTGATTTTCAAAGCGGCCATTACAAACAAGAATATATTTTTTCGTAAAAACATACAAGACGATGTTTTGTATCAGCTACTACTTCTCTCATGTTCATGAAATTTAATGCATATTTTTAAAATGTTAAAAAAGAAAGAAAATTTGTAGGACTATTAACATTAAATTCCCACATTTGTAGTAAGACGCTTTCTCTATTAAAACACGAGAATATCCATTCTTGTACTTACACCCTTCTCAATAGCTAAACTATGTTTCTCGTGACTTGTTGTCCATTTAGTAACATTGATCTCCTTCAAGCGTTCTTCGACCCATTTATTACTCGCAAATATAAGTCTGAAATATTTTTTCCAAATTTTGTCATATGATGTTTTTTGCTTAGCTTAAATATCATAAATTCAGGCATACTTCACATTTTTGAGGCTCAAAAGCACGTACGACCAAATGCATTTGCCATATTGTAGTACGGAGAATAAGGCGCAGTCAAGAAGTGCTTGTCCCATTTATCCAGCCACTATTTAAGGTATTTATTCACTTTAAATTCTCGGTCCTAATAAGTTTTCAGATGACCCAAAAACAAATTGTGAAGTGCAGCGTCATATTTTTTACTGCGTCAACGTTCACGCGTAAGATTTTATCATTGCTGTAAATCTATCTGTGCGCGTAAATATATTTAATTTGGTTAAAATTGTCTATACCCTAGTTGGCTTTAAAAACTTTTAAAAAATCAACACTATTATCTGTGGCTATTGTACTTATAATTTTATAGCTTTGAAATTTTTCCTGACACGTAGCTTTTATAAAAAAATTAACGATATTTTAAACTTTCTTGTTCTTTCTTCTCCCTTTAATAACTTTAGTCAGAATAACTTTCCAAATTGATGTAACATACTCGAAACAGTGAATATATAAAGGAGATTTAGTTTACTGTTTTCAAACAAGTGTCCTTCGACATGAAAATGTTGATGAATATGCTTTTTGAGTCATCTTTAAACTGAATCACGTGTGAATTTCATTTGCCTACTTAAAATTCCGCAAAGGACGTAGTAGACTAGTGCGACGAATAAAAGTTTAATCTTGGTTACTTCATTATAAGAAATAGTGAGATGAAATAAATTTGTAATTAAAGGTAGAAAACAAAAATCTCGAAAATATTGGCGAAAATATTCGGGGTAAAATAAACGTAATGAAAAAATTTTAATGTGTAATTTCGTAATAAATGCTACGCTTAATTTTTAGGTAAAGTGCTTAATTTTTACCTCATCCGAAAATGCTAAAGTCAAATTGTAGCGATTGGTTGAGTTAAATATTTCTTCCATTCGGTTTTTTAGGTAAAATTTAATTTTTTCCTTTAGAAGTTTTTCCTGGAAGGACCAAAAAGCAACGAAAATCGTAAAATTTAAAATTCTCGAGTCCACTCTATGATAAACTCAAGTTGGGTTTCAAGAGTTTCGCCGCTTTGGAACTAAAATCGACTTGTAGCTTCTAATCATGCTATTCTTCGCAACTATTACTAAAACGCATATTTCTATTTTAAATGTGAAAAGTCATTTCATGGTTTAAACTCTATGCCAATGAAACGATAAACAAAAGAAGATGATATAAACTCATCTGCATAGTCAAAAGTAGTTATTATAACAAGAGGCGGCTGATTGGAGTCCTCGGCATTCCGGCCAATCACCCACACTTATATCTGACCCTGCCAACAGCAGGAACCAATTAAATTGTCCGAGGAGGGTGGAGCTAAAACGGATGCCTTATAGAGATTGGCGGAAGAAAAGCAATCATCAAGGGACGCCACTGATATCGCCCTTGCCTTTAAATATTGTTATATCTCTCCTTTCGTGACCATTGCGACAGAAAGAAAGGGGGTAGTAATCTATCTGTTGGGTGCATTCAAGACAGGTTGACATGGTAGGTATGTCGCAAGATGCAAAGCTTCTTCTTCCATGCTGGAAGTAAGCAGAATTCACAAACGTTTTATTCGGTAAAGACAAACTAATTTAACAAGTTACTTCTAGTCGCGAAGAACGGCTAGAAATAAATAATTGGGTTACGAGAACGTTTGTCGTTTATTCCTTCAGATTAATGAAATTGAAAAATTCATAATAGTTATGGAGCAAGATGGATTATGTCCATGTTCTGGTGAACATGGATATCAGATTCAAGCATGTTTAACTATATTCATGCGTGTAGATATCACTTTATCCAATCCTAAAATATATTTTGAAACAAATATAGCTTAGCTAAGCAGAAGGAAATATTAAAACAAACTTCAAACAAAAGATAATGGACTTTTAGAAACTATTGCCAAGCTTCATTACTTGGTTTGGTTTGTTTTGACATCCCACTTGTATCTTCAAATTTTAAATGAGTGTTTCAATATTTATTCGCATCATTAAAAGAAACAATTTCAATTCGTACAAGCTGTATAAATATTTTCAGAAACTGTTGAACACTTATAACCATAAGCTTACGAATACTGTTTGGTATAAGTGAGACACATAGACAATGTGACCAGTTCTTAGCCACATCGTATCATGCAAATGCTACGATGATTATAATACCTTTTAACTACCTTCGCCGGATCTGTTCGAAACTTTAGTGTTGTAATTTTTACACCTAAACACATTTGGCACAATACATTTTAAGATGAAAAAACCTCCATGCAAAATTTAGGGTGGATTCTTGCGGATCATGACGTCCTTCACTTAAGGCTTTGCCTTCAATATATTTAATTTCCTCCTTAAATTGGAATGCATAATTATCTCCACTTCTGAAATTGTTGATGTGACTCCAGGATATGGTAAGTATTTAACGTACAAATGACATTGATACAACCAAATGGACAAAAAAAAGCCAATTATATCCTGCAGTCTATGTCTGTTTAAAATCCAGGGTGGCAAATATACTTCATTGCTGCCAAAAATTTACTCGCAGTCTTGTAGCATTGGAATTTTTAATCGGTACAGATATGTATTTTGCCTTGCCTGGAATTTGTTTTCCGATGCCCATTGTAATCGAAAAGTTTCATTTATATTTAATCTCTGATCAGGAAGGCAAATAAAATGGGTCAAGAAGAGTTCATCAATGTTGCATTTATGTGATTCCCAACCAATGATGTTCGCATTAAACTGTCCCATACTGTAGGTACTTCAAATAATCTGATTGATTGTAGAGTTAAACATCAGAAATTCAGAATGCAAGAATTCGGAATCCTCTGGAGAGAAGTTCAGAAGAGTTTGGGTGCAAGAGCTTATTATTGTTCAGAGCGTCGTCTTGTCGAAAGTGAAATTCTATTCTATCCTGATGGTATTTTGTAACTCCCTCTCGGGCTAAACTTTCATTATTTCTGCAAGCCTATCGGTTCCCACTCCAAAGCAAGCTTAATTTGCAAACGTTGAATCATGGATAAAGAATGCGCGTGAGGAAATTTGTTTTCACTCTATAGGATAGGCAAATCCCTATCTCGGACGACAGCTTATTCTGTATATACTCTGTAACAACATCGGTTGTCAGCGCGCGTAAAGCTAAGTCTCTGTAACGTAGCTTTGTACGTGCTGTCAAGAGACCTAAAACTTCAGGATCTTTAGGATTTTAAATATGCGCGAGTTTTTTTAGCTCGAGTGCACGGACCTCTAGGCCTTAGTGTCAAATATATGTAGTAGGTTGTAGGCAATTTCCGAGCAATTTCACACTTATTTGAAACTAAGGCCTAGAGGTCCGTGCACTGAGCTAAAAAACTCGCGGATATTTTAAATCCTGAAGATCCTGAAGTTTTTTGTCTCTTGTCAGCACGCACAAAGCTAGGTTACATAGAGTCCTAACTTTGCGGGTGCTGACAACCGATGGTGTAACAGAGTATATACGAAATAAGCTGTCGTTCGAGGTAGAGAGTTGCCTATCCTATAGCGTGAAAACAAATTTCCTCACGCGCATTCTTTATCCATGGTTGAATGATGTTGAACATTTTTCCAGCATTGAATTATGATTCTCCCCCATTTTCCCCCAAAACAGTTTCCTCAATTCCCCTTTCTCAAAACAATCAATATTTTGGAACACGTAAATATTTATTGTTCAAGAACCTTAATAAATGTAGCGTTTATTTTTCCCGAATCTTAAAAAAGGCCCACTTTTATTATGCAAAAACCTCAAAGAAAATAAAAATATTTTTGAAAATCAGTGATGCTACCACTTCCAAACCTAACCTAACCTTTCCAAACCCAACCAAACCTAACCTTACCCAACCCAACCTAACCTAACCTAACCTTTACTAACCTAACCCAACCCAAACCAACCTAACCTAACGTTTACTAACCTAACCCAACCCAAACCAACCCAACCCAAACCTAAACTAACCAACCTAACCTAACCCAACCAAGCCTAAAATAACCTTTACTTACCCAACCAAACCAAACCTAACTTAGTTATGTCCTCCGTGCTCACTTTACCAACAGAGTCCTAAGGCCTCCTCGCTCCTTGATGACCTCTATTACTCGTTTTTTTACAATCGCCGACCAGACATCGCCAGTATATCCCCGGGCTAGGGCGAAAGGGGAATAAAAGGTTTTGGGCAAAATATTCTTTTTGGGAATCATGGAATTGGGGAAAATGGGAACATACCTGAATGATTACTCATTTGTTTTCCTTCAGCATCAGCAGTTGAGAGTAATAGCTATACAGAGTTTGGTTCAAGTTACCATTGATTTGAATTTGGATTAAACTTTGCAGCACTAAAACTGATCTTTTTGTCTGGACGAAAGCATTTGCGTCAGATGGAAGAATATCGCTAAATGTTTTCGCAGCAGCAATATAATGGTCAAGTAAAGCAACATCAACCAGTTTTGAACCAGCAGGCAAGTAATCATGAGAGGTTTTAACAGGCTTTTGTACGTCAGGATCACGGTGTCCTCCCATTGGATCGAATCCCAATCGTCCGAATTCCCAATCGACCGATTTTATCAGAAATATGATTTTAAATCCCGCCGTTTGTGCGGTTTCTGCCTATTGGGATTTTATTATTAGGAATATTTTTATTAATTATAAGGCTATGTAAGTTAATTTAGCGATACGAACTTTCGTCTCACCGTGGCGCAGTGGAAGAGTATCGGACTACCGTGCGACAGTCCTTGGATCGATTCCCCGAAAGAAAAAGTTAACTACGTAATTAGTTTCATGCAATTGATTGTTAATTTCATTTGAACTTAATTGCAGTTACGTTAGACAGTGTGGGAAACTATAAAGTAATAAAAATATACAATTGCAATAATGGCCTTTGAGTATTTAAAATATTTTGCGTAAATTTTATTAAAATTACAGTAATATTTTAGAGGGTTAAGGTTAGGTAAAATTAGGTTAGGTTAGGTTAGGTTTAGTTGGGTTAGGTTGGATTAGGTTAGGTTTGATTAGGTTATGTTTTGTTAGGTTGGGTTAGGTAGGGTAAGGTTAGGTTTGGTTAGGTTAGGTTTGGTTAGCTTAGGTAAGGTTAGGTTAGTTTAGGTTTGGTTAGGTTGGGTTAAATAGGGTAAGGTTAGGTAGGGTAAGGTTAGGTTCGGTTCGGTTAGGTTAGGTTTGATTAGGTTAGGTTAGATTGGATTAGGTAGGGTTAGGTGAGGTTATGTTAGGGTTGGTTACGTATGGTTAGGTTAGGATTTGTTAGGTTGGGTTAGGTATTGTAAGGTTTGGTTTGGTTGGGTTTGGTTAGGTTAGGTTAGGTTAGGTTAGGTTAGGTTAGGTAGGGTTATGTAGGGTTAGTTTAGGGTTGGTTGGGTTAGGTTAGGTAAGATTAGGTTTGGTTAGGTTAGTTTTGGAAGTAGTAGGATAACCGATTTTCCAAATATTTTTATTTTCATTGAGGTCCTTGCATAATAAAAGCGGGCCTTTTCCAACAAATTATTTTAATAAAGGTTCTGGAACAATTAACGCTGCATTTATTTAGTTCCTTGAACAATAAATATATGCCTTTTCCAAAATATAATCTAAGCTTTTTTTGTCTATGAAGGGATGTCCACACTAAGCCTAGGTGGGTCCCTTTACATTGCATAGAGGGGTGGTGGCTAGCCCCTATGCCACAGCTAACCTACAGCACTCTATACTAAGTATTACCGTTAACCTCTGCAAGTTTTGATGGAAAGGAGAAACCGGGTTAGACCGCGGAGGAAAACTCCATTTAACAAGCGGGGAGAGAACTTGCAAACTCTACGCAGAAGGATTTGTTCCCAGATTTTCACCCGGTGCCACAGTCCGGGATCGAACCCGGGATCCTCTTGCTGCGAGGCGAAAGCGCTAACCGCTACGCCACCCCACTATTATTGATTGTTTTACGGGTCACTTCAGGTTGGCTTTTATTCGGCTCGGTTACAATAGAGGCATCCTTTTAAATTTGGGATTTTACCATCACAGTATCATTATTTATATAGGAAAGTGTATTGATAGACGCAAGCTTAAGGACAAGGGTATTTTCTTTAAACCAAAAGAGGTATTTTTTAATTCGGTTTTAAAATACGGCGTTAAAAATATATCGTTTAAAAGCAATGAATATTTTAAGATATTAAACCCGCACATTTTGGCTATATTCGGTCCAACGGGATTCGGTTCAACGGGATTCGGTTCAATGGGACATTCGGTCTAATGGGATTCGGCCCAATGGGCCAGCAGCCAGGATCACCATTCATGAATGTCCTCGCAGCGTACATCCTAACCCTAACGATGATAATGGAGGAGTAGTTAATATTGATTTCTGTGAACCGCGAACGCGGTCCGGATTATATTGCTAATAAAATTGCTCCCATTTGCCAATTGGGAACAAAGTGACAGACACGTTCAGTATAATCCCTCTCCGTGAATTCATCGTCACTCCGAGAGGAAAAATTCGACCGAGAAAAAAATTAAAAATGTTCAGAAAATATTCTTGTACACTTTTAAACCAGAAATTTATTTTATAAATAGCTACATGTTCTTTATTATATTATAAAGTAGAAATGAGCACAATTTGTAACCAAAAAACTATTACAATTAAAGAACTATCTGCCTCAAAAATCATCTTGAATTGGCACTTTTCGATTAAGTTTGAAAAACGTTTCTTGTTAAATTATGGACGTTTTCTTGGGTGCAAAATGAAGTTATACGTGAGATTATAATTAAAGATACATATATAAAAAGTTATTTTAAATTATATTTTCCATTCCGTCTATTTGTGATAATAAATAAGTATTGCATTCTTCAACTTTACCGACTAATGAGAAATAATACCAATTGCAACGGTTTAATATCTTAGCTAATTTAGATGTGATTTAACTGATGAAGAAAATTGAATTAAAATTCGTGAAAATGAGTGAGCATTATGCCAATGTAGGTGAACACATCTAGATAGATATGCAACAATATATAACACAACCTCATCTAATTTTATCATGAATTCATTCGCGTTACTTAGAGTGTAAAAATTTGGATTTCGACCGTCATTATGACCTATATCATACTTTGTAAGGAAAACTCCGCTGCAAAATTTATTCTAACGTGACATTTTAATGTTAAAATTTTACTAGTAGAAATATTTAGTTTTTTCGAAAAATATCTTACATTCATCTATTACAAATACATCACATATATTTCAAACTAGAGTGTGTGTAGTAAGCGTGATGGCCGAAAACTTAGTATCTTCATACGCTAATTTAGGTAAGAAAATTTTTCAATCGTTAATAGAAAAAACATTTCTGAAACGACATTGTAATTTGGTTTTACTCAATAGAAAATTTACATTCTTATTGGAAACGACTTCGTGTGTTATTCAAGGGAATTAAAAAAACAGTATTACATCAGGCTCACGTATTCGTTCGTCATTAACGAGTATAAAACTCCTTTTCGTGGTGGCTGTAAAAAAGTGGTCATGCAGTTATACAATATTACATAATGGGCAAATTATATCTATTGTGGTTTATAATGAATGAATAAGTAAATTAACATTTTATGGTATATTTAATTGTAAAAAAATCCTTGGTTGCAATAGTTGCAGCCTGAAATTTAGGAGCGCCATCATGTTGTCGAAAATTATTGGGCTTACGTTACCATTAATACAAGAGCATAATTTTCGATAGCTGAACGCAATTTGTTTTTAATTCTATCAAAGTTGAATATCATTTAAATAACTGTGAGTCGATTTTGAAGATCATAAAAATCTTTCAAAGATTGATAAGAACGATTTTACGTAAAATTTCTTCTGCAATTTATTACCCTGTAGTAGAAAAAGAAATCGCTGTATTTATTCCCATTATACATTTAAATAAGACTTAAATAGGTATGTACCTATTTTAGAACGGTGGTGCAAAATTTCACTACATACAGTACCACTTCAAACATGAAAACCAACGCAGCCAAAGTGTTTCCAACAACAAAGACTCGAAACACGGAACAGAGAAAGATCAAGTCCATGGGTTCGTCCAATATCAAACTGTCAGACTCGAGCAGGTAATTCCGAGCTTTAAACTTAGCATTAAACAAATGTGTGGAAAGTAGACTAGTTTCAAATATTCTTTCGATACTGTGGGAAAAACAAAGATTAAATAATGAAAATATCGACGCTTGATTAAGGGAATGGGATACGCCAAATTACTATACGAGGAATACTAGCCAAGCTAACCGTCGCGGCTTTAATGCGTAACGTGTAATAGTATAGGATACTCCAAAATTTATTTACCTCAAACATAAGTAAATTTACTTCTGCCTCAAATTATTAACTTAAAATCTAAAATGATCGTTGCATTATAGTTCTGTGCTACTTAGGCTCACTATTGCGTCGTAAAAGTAACATCATGGAGATCCATGATTAAGTAACTCTTAAATGGAAAGCGCAAGCCAATAACGGGCAATACACGGTGAATTGGAACCATTTTAACCTCAGCTGATACCCGTTTTTTTTTCATCGCGATGATATTACTGTTGCGGCTAAATTAAATACTGAGCCTCAGTAAGTTAAAACATTGAGACTTTATTAAGACGTGATGGGAGTTAAGTAATATTCGGAACAAGGAGTTTATCCATGTTAAATAACTAAGAACTTAAATGAACGACTATGAAGTAAAATCTCATCGAAATCTCATTATTTCTCTAAGGATAGACAGAAGCCGATTAGGCTTTTCACATGAAGTACTTAACATGTGCATTGGAAGCTACACGATATTCTCTAAGCTCCTAGGAAAGATCCTCCCCTTACTCGGAGGGAAATAGTTCAGTAACGCGGCTCCTTCGGATCCATGCGATCCTTCCGCCTTAAGAACCGATTTACCAGGTACATTAATTCGGAAACTACTATAAAGACTGAGCAGGGGGTCTAAAATATTCTTTAGATAAAACTATTCACAATACCTAGGGTTATTTGGGAGTATGGAACGAAGATCTTATGAATTTGGGTAGCTTTTGCTTGGACTTGTCGCGAAATCTTATTTTGTATGTTTAAAATTGGTTTTTAAGTATTTTTGCTAAAAGTGTAATTTGTATCTTTCCGAAGTCTTTTTCCAGCCACGAATCAATATGAGTCAGTGGAAAGTTTATACGGGCCTAGGAGTCCAAGTTTAAAGAGATAAACATCTACTTTGTCGTCGTGGTAGGTAGAATTTTCCCGGACAAACGCTTCAGCTAGATATTGGTAGGCTTTACAGCGCTGGGCATAAGAGAGGTTCGAGATAGATTTCGGGGAGTTACCCCTCCTTTTTATTTTTGCACACACCAGATGGCGTTTGCAAAAATTTTAGTCTCTATACGGGACGATTGACGAGGGGAAAGCCACTCGGCAATAAAGTTTTTCTGAGGGTGTAAGATGGGAAGGGTATTACGCCGTTTAACGCGAAAATACACTCGGGATTACTTTGTACAGTTTTTATTTCAATATTAGAACGGATTAAAGGCATATCGCCCGAATTTACGGCATTAAAACTTCCAAAGAGGTAATACCGGGGGAATACGCCAGTGGCTGATCCCTCGGACGAGGTTGTTCGCTTTTCGACTCTTTCGAGCGATGTTCGGGGCTCGCGAAGTTCGCCTAGGCGCCTCGCGATCACGGCGATTTGATATTATGTACGTAGGTAACCTCGTATTTTAAGCTTAAGATGATACTGAGTGGAGATTGCAGCTGTGAAGAACCGCGCGCTATTAGGGGCGCCTCAACTTTATCGGGAGACGGGAGTCTTATAGTAATGTACGCTGGAAGCTAATATTTTCAGTCGGCAGCTCTAAGCCTTTGCTTAACTGAATTTTCTACTTTGATTTAAATATTAATTTTTGAAGCTAAGTATAATTTTTGTGATCTAAGTGAGACCATTTTGTTCGTAATATATTCTTTTACAAATAGCTCAAGTGTAGCATCATTAGCCGAGCCGATATTGTAAATTAACGGAGGTCAATATCAAAGCTTAACCAATATTTTTAACTCAATGAATCTAAAATAACAATATAATCTTTAATATTTAAAAAATACTCAGGCAGTATTTATGATATATTAATTAAAAGACGCAGTAATTGTCTCGATTAGTAAAATCAATTGTCGGTAAGTGTACTCATACAAATGGGCAATTGATTTAAGTTCCTATATAAAAACTTATTCAAATAAAACGAAAATTATATATTTCTCCTTTAATATCAAAAAACGTTAAAGTTCCATTTTAGAGCTGAAAATTAAGAACTAAGCAATGAAGCTGGAAATTTTTGTGTCAGAAAATAATAAATTTTATATTCTTTTAAATTTAACTTGATATATTAAAAATGAAGAATAGCTTGATATCTTTTCCAGTAGAAAATTGTTTGATATTGATATTTTAGTTTCATTGATTTTAAATAAATTGATACAGACATCGGTTAATTTACGATATTGGCCAATTGATCATCACTAATAGTTTTAATAATTTCAATTAAACGGTTCAAAACCTTTAGGATAAGCTTAGTTTTATAATGAGTAAAATTCTAATTTTAAATTTATTTATCGTAAATAATTAATTTGCCGTAGAAAATTAATTTATCGTACATAATTAATTTATTACCTTAGTATAATTTATGCTGAAATAAAAATACCACAATGAAAGAGGAAGTGACGTACATATGGGATGGGTAAATGTTTGGCGGGAGATTCATATGTCGATTTGGATTTGGGTTACCCACTCCATATGGACCCAACCAACGCCTACCCAACCCTATTGTTTAGATTTAGATTTGGGTTTCTAATCATTTAAATTTTTAGAGAATAGTGTCCCTGGATACTTTTGAAGTGTTTTGCTTATTTCCGCTCTCGCGAATTTCCTGGATGCTGAAAGCATTTGACTTATTTTCGCCCCTTTTCAACCTAGTCTTGCTGTGAGTTATCAGGGTTCATACAAACCTGGAAAAAATCAGGGAAATAAATAGTTGACAAAAACCTCAGGGAAATTTTGAATTTTTAGTAAAATTCAGGGAAATCAGGGAATTTTGCGTCAAACAGAGGCCTAGTAATTAAGCAAAATGTTCATGATATGAACATACCCTCAACTGGATTAATTTTTCACTAATCTTTGGAGGTTCATGGCTATGGTTCTACTAGAGATAAGGGGATGTCCTTCGAGTATGTTATAATCTTATTTGCCCCCATCCAACGATACTAAAAACTAGGGATTTCGTCAAACAGGGGCCGAGTAATTAAGCAAAATGTTCGTGAATATTCCCTCCATAGGATTAACATTACAGTATACTTTGGAGGCTCATAACTCTGATTATATTAGAGATACGGGGATGCCCTTTGATTATGAAATTGTCCTATTTACCCTTCCTCCTTCGTTAACATTTGCTCCATAGGATGCTCCATATACGGGAAAAATCTGGGAAACTCGGGGAAGTATATGGGGAAAAACCTGGAAATCTCAGGGAAATTTGTTTTCCAAAGTTTTATGAACCCTGCATATTATGTCGGTTTTCTTTTTAGCAGGAACGGAAATAAGATTACTTTGAGACACTTATAGGGGTCACTGCCTGACTCGACCAATGTCCTATAAATTGATTGGGTGTGCAAAAATGTTCTGGTTGCTAGACCAGCTTGTTTTGTAACCAAAGGGATGCGTGTACCTTGTAAGTTTAGTTAGAAGCGAGAACTCGAAGGAGACGCATCTCTCTATAAAAAATCGAAGAATAAATTGCTTATTATTTTCCATTAAAACTCGACGTTTTCTATTTACTAAATACATTGGACTTTAGATAAAAATTTCAGTTTAAGCGTAAGGTACCGGCTTAATTTCAGGACTATTTAAGACGCCGTGTATCTGTTTTTTACGAGGAATATGTTTTCTGTTCTCGCGGATACGGCGAACCCAGCCGTCGGCGGCTCGGGAATCGGGATACCGCCGATACCTAGCCAAGGTTCGAGTCTACTAATATTCGCAGAGCTATTTTTCTCTTGCAATTAAAAAAATCTTATAACATTTAGTTGACTTATTAAGTGACTCGGAAATGTTCGAAATTTGAGCTTTAAAACGTTGAATATATTATAAAGACTACCGAACGATACCGTAAATTTGCCCTCCGAGCTCACCCTTTAGGTCGACGGCGAAGTCGAGTCAAGATCCCATTCAAGAAAATAGTAATAGCCGTCGCCGATTGGTCTGGCATTAAAGAGGTTATCTACGGTTAGGGGGCTTATGATTGGTTAAAAGCTTTTTTGTTCGTCTGCTTAGTTTTTACTTCGGGAATGTCATGAAATCCATGGCCAAAGCTATAGAAAAGTGGGACTTACGTACTTTATGTGTGAAGCATAATCCGCTTTTGGTATAGAGATATACTTACGTGTAGTCGATATTTTCCAAGATTTTTCGAGGAATATTTTGGTTGAAAAACATGTGGGCGAATGTAGACTCGTAGGTTTTCTTTCCCACATAAATCCGTCTTTGTTGATCATCCAATTGTTTCTTTAATTGAAACAAATGTCCTGCACCCGAGTCCCAAAACATTTATGTTTGTCCAATAATAGCAGCTCTGCCATACGCCAATCGTTTTATGATATTCGGATCATTGAGGGATTGATATGTTTCCACTCCTTTTTTCGACAAAGCTGAATACGCAGAATCGTTTTTCTAAAATTTAAAATGCCGACCATTAATTTCTTCGGCAGAGATAATAATGATGTCTGTAATCGATTTCTTTTCAGTTTTCATGCCATCGATTTCTAGTTATACCAGAGTTAATCACTTTACTGGATAAAAATAAAGCGCGACTTGGAGCATTTTCCTTTTTTAAGAATTCTAACTTTGGGCGTGCTTTGAAAGAACCAAGGCTTAACGAAGAGCCTTTGGATTATCCCTGATTAAGTAAAATGAATGTTTTCAATTTCAATGTTTTTAAAGTATCTTGGGATTCTGGTTTCTCTAGAACCTCGTTACCCACCGCCTCACTAATTTTCAGTTGAACTATTTTGAACTGCTCCGCCTCGTATCAAATAAACATTTCATAATCTGTCGCTTTAGAAAAAATATTAGCCTCGCTCAAATCTTTTCTTATTGTTAAGTGTTTGATTGAGATCAGACTATTACTCTAACTTTCAAACGGATTTGAAACTTATTTAAACTCTAATGTAAATTAGAGACTAAAAATTAAAACATTATCAGCTTCATGCCTGCGTCATGTCTTTGTTTTATGAAAGACAAAGATATTCAACCAATAGACTTACGCTCATTAACAGGGAAATTTTACTTCTCAATTTCATCATAGCGAGAACGTTAGACGTTGAAATCAAATCTTCAATGGTATCAATTTTTGACGAATGACCAGTCAAAAGTGTGCAAGTCAAATTGCCCGACCACGCCCAGGTCAGTACCAACGTCCCAAAAATCCAAACTAAAGGCAGAAATCTTTTCACTCCACGTTTTTCCAAAGATGTTACAGCTAAATTGCATTGAATACACATCAAGGGTGGGTTTCCGATAAAATAATGAAATGGTATCTCGAAAAAAATGTGGGTGTGTGTGTGTGTGTTGGCCAAATGTATCGAAAGAAATTGTGATCTCTATACAAAACCATTGAAAACTGACACTGGTTTAATCATTTGGTTCTGCAGATTTTTGTTTCGCTAAACTGATTTGGCCCACCATCGTGGCGATATTGTCCCATTATAGGGTGGTTTTGCTCCAATATCCGTGAATTACCAAAAATAAATCGAAACCTTGATTGAAATTAAATTTACTTCGACTTTACTCGATTAGTCAATACATTTAGCAGGTTTTCTTTTCAGTGTATTTTTACGATGAGGAAGTTAGCATTTGCCTCTTCCCACTTCTTTTACAAGCATATTTTAAGTGACATGTCTCAAATATTAGCTATTTAGACCACGTTTTCGTTGAAGCATCGAAATGATTTGTACATCAAACTTTTTTCTTCCCTTTAAAAATGGACTCGTGCTTTAATTATATATTTGACACTTACGATTCCGCAGAAAATCCGAAATGTAAATCCAGATGAATTTCGTAAAGATTCCCGAATTGGACTCCCTGAATTTCATTCTTTTTCTTGCAGCCACAAGAGATACAAGCGAAACTACTATCAGTGACAAAAGGTTGCAGATCCATACTGTGTTCTCGAGTCCCTTGATGTAGAGCATCTTTTGTGAACGCCCATTTCTAATGGGCTCGCTTGAAAAGATTGAGTAGGAATCGAAGTAACTAATTGGAGCTACATGAACTGTCAACGCATCCCTCTCAAATGCGATATATTGTTGTATAGCGGTGTCTAGAATCTTAAGGAAAATGTATTCGATTTGTTTCAGAAATTAGACGGCCATTGTTTTTAAAAGCGGCTATTACAAACAAGTAAATTTTTCGTAAAAACATACAAGACAATGTTTGTTCTCTCATGTTCATGCTATTTAATGCTTATTTTTAAAAATATTTAAAAAAGAATAAAATTTGTTGGACTATTAACATCAAATTGCCACATTTTTATTACAAGTTGGGAAACCAAAATAAACCTCTCCGAGCCGAGAGGAATTTACTTTCTAAACACAGGTCCACCAGCATATGAGAAAAACCGGAAATACATAGTTCAAATTGGCGAAATATTGCCAAGATCTTTAGCAAAGGCTTAAGCGTTTAACAATTTCCTTTGTATCCCCAATTATTCTAATGAGGACCTAAAATGTATCACTGAAGGGTGTATTTTACTTTCGGCTCACTCTGAACCGTTAACACCTCCTATAAGAGGAGGCGAAACAAAGTCATTTCCAGTTTAAATCTAGGGTATCTTATTTCACAGACCCAATCGTTTCAGCACTTGTGGATAGATGAAGAATTAACACCCATGTTATCTAATGAATATTACACTATATATATAAATATAGTAAAGCTGAATTAAAAAGTAAACACCAAATTTGAAATGTTAATATCAAAAGATGTTCTTGGAATATTAAGATGAAACAGAGCTTTATAGCTACACAACTACTTAATCGTAATGCCGAAAAATATTTGAAATATTTCCATTTAATATTCTGCAAAAAGGAAATGTTATCGTTTTATAAGAGATCTTATCATCCTACTCGCTTTATATTAACTTTGATATGCGTGAGTGTCTCGATTCATATGCAATCTTCATTACTCGTTCTATATAAACTCTCACTTGTGTCATTACATAGAAATAAGTTTATCTTAAATAATTAATTAAATATGAATGATATTAATTATTTTAATCGCCAGTAAATAACTTTAAAAATAGTTAAATCGTTTAAAATAAAGTTGTTCCTATTATCTTTCGAAACTTTGTTAATATTGACGTTTAAAGTGAAGGGTACCCCTCTTGCCCGCTTTCTTCAAATTTTGGGGTATATTTACGACTCGTTTCCATTACAATAATAGATAAAAACGCATTCGCGTGAACCGATGGTGGAAGCCCTGCCATTGGGAGGCTAGACGTTTCTCGTAACCCTAGCCGATCGCCGCGTATATCTTAAAACCAAACGATAACGATGGAGAAGAAGCCGGAATGGACGGAGACCTGATGATGGTGGTGCATAGAAGCTGGTGTCAATGTGGGATTGACGAAGAACAGAAGATGGTGGTGCATAGAAGCTGGTGTCAATGTGGGATTGACGAAGAACAGAAGATGGTGGTGCTTTGAAGCTGGTGACAATGTGGGATTGACGAAGAACGGAAGATGGTGGTGCTTACGAGCCAGCAACTACAGGCTAATGTCCATGTGGGATGGACAAAGACTAGCAGATTGTGGTCCTTAGAAGCCAGTTAGTAAAGACTGGTGTTGGTAGATGAATGGCCAAATTTCCGTGAACCGCGAACGCGTTCCGGAAATCTGGTATTTGTTTGCTCCGATTTGTAAACTGCGAACGCGGTCACGTGGGGTCTGACAGACAGACAGACACACAGACACACAGACAGACAGACAGACAGACACGGCCGGTGTAATACCTCTCCGTGACATACGTCACTCGGAGAGGTAAAAACCCGATCCATTCTTGTACTTACATCATTTTCAATAGCTAAACTATGTTTCACATAATTTGATGTCCAGTTAGTAACATTGATCTTCCTCAAACGACCTTCGACCCATTTGTTACTCATAAATATAAGTCTGAAATTTTTTTTTCCAATTTGGTCATATGATGTTTTTGGTTTAAGAAAAATGTCATAAATGCAGGCATACTTCACATTTTCGAGGCTCAAAAGAACGTATCGAGCCAATGCAAAACCAATTTCGTAGTACGGAGAATAAGGCGCCATCAAGAACATCTTGTCCCATTTCTCCAGCCACTATATAATGTATTTATTCACTTTAAATAACCGGCCCTGATATATTTTCCGATGAACCAAAAGAAAAATAGTTAAGTTCAGCGTCATATTTTGGTCGGCGTCCATATTCACGCGTATTGTTGTAAACATATCTTTGCTCGTAAATATTCTTAATTTGGTTAAATTTGTATATAATTGGCTTTAAAATCTTTAAAAACATCAGCACTATTATCTGTGGCTATTGTACGTATAATTTTATAGCTTTGAAATTTTTCCTGACACGTAGCGTTTATAAAAAAATGATCGATAGTTAAAACTATTTTCCTCTTTGCTCTGCCTTTATTAACTCTGATATGAATTATTTTTCAAATTGATGTAGGTAGTCTAATTATAAAGGGGATTTAGTTTACTGTTTTCCAACAAGTGTCTTTCGACATGAAAGTTGCTGAATATACTCTTTAAATTGAGTGATTGAAACACTGAATTTTATTTACCGACTCAAAATTCTGCAAACGACGTAGTAGAGTATAATTCGATGTATTAAAATTGAATCTTTATAACTTAAATAGTGGAAGTGATATGAAATAAATTGGTAAAGTTACAAAACAAAAAGTCTAAAACATAGTGGTTATAATATTCTGGGTAAAATGAAGGTAATAAAAAATCAAAATGTGTAATTTCGTAATAAATGCTACACTTAATTCTTAGGAAAGTGTTTAATTTTTACCTCATCTGAAAATGCAAAAGTCAAGTTGTAGCGATTGCTCGAGTTAAATAGTTCTTCCATTTCGTTTTTTTAGGGAAAATTTAATTTTTGGCTCAAGAGATTTTTCCTGGTATGATCAAAAGCCACGAAAATCGGAAAATTTGCATTTTTTAGCGTCCTCTCCTAGGGGATAAACTCAAATGGCGTTTGAAGCATTCCTTCACTAAATCGACTCGTAGATTCTAATCAGACTACTCTTCGCAACTATTATTAATACAAGGCAGAACATTTCTATATGTCAAAAGTAGTTTTTAAAACTAGAGGCGGCTGATTGGAGTCCTCAGTATTCCAGCCAATCTCCCACACACACATTTTACCCTGCCAACAGCAGGAACAAATTAAATTGTTCGAGGAGGGTGGAGCTAAAACGGATGCCTTACAGAGATAGGCAGAAGAAAAGCAATCATCAAGGGACGTCACTGTTATTACCCTAGACTTTAAATATTGTTATATCTGTCCTTTCGTGACCATTACGATAGAAAGAAAAGGGGATAGTAAACTATCTGGTGCATTGCATTCAAGGCAGGTCGACATGATGTTCATCTCGCAAGATGCATATAACTGCATACTGGAAGTAAGCAGAACTAATATTAACAAACGTTTTCGTCAGTAAAGATATAAACTAATTTATCAAGTTTCTTTCAGTCGTTAAGAACGGCTACAAATAAATAATTGGGCTACGAGAACGTTTGTCGTTAATTGCATCTTAATTATCAAATTGAAAAACTCATTATAATTATTTTTATTAACTAGAGCAATAGGTGTTATATCCATGTTAAGGTTATCAAAGTCAAGCATGTTTAACCATATTCATGCGTGTACCTATCACTTTATCCAATCCTAAAATATATTTGAAGCAGAAGGAAATATTAAAACAAAAACATCAAACAAAAGATAATGGACTTTTTGAAACTATTACCAAGCTTCATTACTTGGTTTGTTTTGTTTTGACATCCTACTTGTATATTCATATTTTAAATGAGTATCTTCAATATTTATTCGTATCATTAAGAAAAACAATTTCAAGTCGTACAAGCTGTATAAATATTTTTACAAACTGTTAAATACTTTTCATCATAAGTTTACCAACACTGTTTGGTATAAGTATACATAGGCAATCCGAACTGTTCTTAGCCACATCACATCATGCAACTGCTACGACGAGTTTTTAACTGACATTCGTCATAATAGTTGTGCCACAGTACTGACTTTGATTACAATACAAGTTACAATACAAAACCATAAATGTCGTCTTTAAAATATTTAAGATCTTGTGAATTTTTTCGTTCAGTCGGTTTTAGTATGATATCGACCAAAATCACCTCGGTAATCACACCTTAGATAGAAAGAAAGGGGGTAGTAAACTGTCTGTAGGGTGCATTCAAGACAGGTCGACATGATGTTCATCTCGTGAGATGCATATAACTGCATACTGGAAGTAAGCAGAACTAACAAACGTTTTCGTCAGTAAAGATGTAAACTTTTCCTTCAGTCGTTAAGAACTGCTGAAACCGAAGTCACACTAAATGATCTCTTAAAAATTTGTGGCGACTACGCGAATGACTTCGGTTTACTATTTTGCCCGAATAAATGTCAAGTCTTGCACTTTGGAAGCAACAAGTTACCGGATATCACCATAACTCTCCAAGGAAGCGAACTACGGATCGTAGAAGAGGCGACTTACCTGGGAATATCATTTACCCCGCATGACGAGTACCTGGCAACCTTCGAAAACATCTCGCTAGTAAAGCAAATCGACTTCTCGGAGCTATTAAACACAAAGGTTGCCACTCTTACAACAAATACCGTGTCATTCGTTCACTGTGGAAGAGTGTAGCTGTACCGGCCCTAACCTATGGCAATGAAGTGCTATGCTTTAGGGACTATACTACGAAAGCGTGTGAACGTGCCCAATTCGCTGCTGGCAAAGCCGCTGTTGGCGGAAATTTTATGACAGCATCCTCGGCTATAAGTGGCGAAATGGCATGGTCTACCTTTGTTTCCCGAGAGGCTAAAAGTAAATTAAGGTAAATGGGGCTCCTTATATTCATGGACGAAACCCGGATCGCCAAAAACATTTACCGCTACCTACGAGCTACGGGACTTAGAACCCGTTGGATTAATCGGCTCTCTTTCCTCGATGGGACGTATGGATGCGGTTCGAGCAGAGTAGGAGCCACTAACACTACAGACTGGAACAAGATCGTAGATAAGTCTGTTCAAGATCTCGCCGAACAGAAGTGGAGGGCCGAAATAGAACGCCACCAAAGCCTGTCAGTTTACAGCACCAAAACGTCTCCATCGGTGGAATTGTTTTACTCCAATGGAAAGGATAGCGAGCTCCTCTTTTTGGCAAGAACTGGAGCATTACCAACAGCGGCTTGAAGAGCAGAAATTTTTGGGGAAGACCCAGTGTGCCCGAGATGCGGTTCTGCGCGTGAGGATGTTGGTCACATCCTTCTGGAGTGTCCCTCATTTAGTCAATATCGCGAAACTGAGGCAGGACCATCAAATGCTGAAAACACTTTGCTCCGTAGACTAGGTTTTACGGGTAAAGACAAAGCCAAGGATGTGCAATTAACAAAAGCCCTCCTAAAAGCTTGGAACAATACTAGACTAATTCCTGCCACCATCACAACAACAATAACCGCGCCTTAAGCCTTAAACCATTTAATAAATTAATTAATAAACTGTTCTAATAATTACAAAACTAAACTTGCGAGCAGCCTAACTGCTCCTCCCTGTTCCAAAAGGGATTCACTGTATGTGAAAAGACAATAAATATTCATTCATTCATTCTGCTACAAATAAACTATCGGGCTACGAGAACGTTTGTCGTTAATTTCTTCTGAAGTATCAAATTGAAAAACTCATAGTTATTTTTCTTAACAGGAGCGATAGGTATTATATCCATGTTAAGGTTATCAAAGTCAAGCATGTTTAAGCATATTTATGCGTGTAGTTAACACTTTATCCAATCCTAAAATATATTTTGAAACAAATATAGCTTACCTTAGCTTAGCAGAAGGAAATATTAAAACCAAACTTCAAGGAAAAGATAATGGACTTTTAGGAACTATTACCACGCTTCATTACTTGGTTTGTTTTGACATCTTACTTGTATTTTCATATTTTAAATGAGTGTTTCAATATTTATTCGCATCATTAAGAGAAACAATTTCAAGTCGTACAAGTTGTATAAATTTTTTCACAAACTGTTAAACACTTTTAATCATAAGTTTACGAATAATGTTTGGTATAAGTGAGAGTGCACATCGACAAAATGAACAGTTCTTCGCCACATCGTATCATGCAACTGCTACGATGATGCTAATAATTTTAACTGACCTTCGTCACAGTAGTAATGCCAGAGTACCGACTTTGATTACAATACAAGTTACAATATCAATAATTTTGAAAAAAAAGACATCAATAATTTAAGAATGGACATGAATAATTAGAAAATTGATTTAATTCTTAGTGAGATAAACTAAATGTGCATAAAAAGATTCATGGTTAAACGTACGGGATCGTTTACTAGCTGAAGACCACCAGAGTATAAACCGTTGAGTATAGACGTGAAACTGGCTTTTACGTCAAATAGGAAACACTAAAAATTATGGAAAGGGCGAGTTTTTATTCTTATATAACACTAGCTGCTACCCGCATGGCGTCGCTCGCGTGTAATGAGAACTTCCATCAAAATGATACAAACAATAGGTAGATTTTACTGATGTCTAATATTTTTGTAGCACCCTAGGAGCGAAGGCACTCGGCGTTGCCGGTCAGCCCGTCGGGACATTTTTATTACTTTTCATGCGGACATTATTCCACAAAGAAGGGTTTTAAATTTCTGGCCGCCATTTAAAAAGATGGCAAGAAATCTAACCCGAAAGACCATTCAGCCCGTCTATAGGTTAAAGGAAACCAGAGTACTAAATATTTGTGAAATCGGTTGAAACTCGCGAACTTTGTTGCATCCCTTACAAAAATCTTCTTAAGAACTCTTAAGAAAATTCCCCAAAAATTTCTTTGGAAATCCTTAAGGCGTTCTTTAGGAAATTGGGGAATATTGGCCTCTTTTTCTTTGGAAATTACTTTGGAAATATCTTTGGAATTTTCTTGGGAAATATCTTTGGAATTTTCTAGGGAAATATCTTTGGAATGTTCTTGGGAAATATCTTTGGAATTTTCTTGGAAAATATCTTTGGAATTTTCTTGGGAAATATCTTTGGAATTTTCTTGGGAAATATCTTTGGAATTTTCTTGGGAAATATCTTTGGAATTTTCTTGGGAAATGTCTTTGGAATTTACCTAGGAAATGTCTATGGAAGTTTCTTGGGAAATATCTTTGGAATTTTCGTGGGAAATATATAGAGAAGTGGGTAAATTAATTCAGCCACTTGAAACGAGGATGGTTCTTACATGCCGAAACATATATAGAGAGGGAAGTTCTCGCATGCAGTGTGAAATTGCTTTAAAAGTCGGACATTTAATCGACTTAAAAACATCCGTAAACGGCAGAAAGTTTCAAACCTTGTGCAATTGTATGGGGTACTAAGTGGGTTTTGGAGGCTTTAACGGCCAAGCAGTAGATACAGACGTCGTTGTTAAATTTAATAATGTATAACCACTGAGAGTTTTTTGAGTACCAGAAACATGTTTAACCTAATTTCATCTACAATGTTTTCTAAAAATATTTGTTTTGGACTCTAATTACGCTCTAAATAAAGATAAAACATGCCATAACAGAATTAAGCAAAAATTCTGACTGACAGCTTAGATTCCCTGTAAATCTAAACATAACGATTTTAATTACTCTTATTTTACTTTTAATCTATTTTATCCTTTACATAAACACCTCACGGATTATTGAAGGCAAAAAAAATTAAAAATAGGTAAATATAACATTCCATTTCAGCGCTTGCTGAGCCTCAGCTACGGGACAAGCCTTCGTGAAACGTTTTTAATTTTTTTAACCATCAAGTTAATGTCTATCTAGGAAAACTTTAGCTAAACAATTTGGGTAAAAATATTTTGAGATAATTATATGTAAAGTATAGTTGCAATATATCTTGCCTTTTGAAATTCATCTCTAAAATTCTTAACTAATTTCGTTGGAAAATAAACCTACTTTGGAAATTTATCCCTAGAATCTTAACTAATTTATTTGGAAAATAATCCCAAGAAATTCTTTGGAAATTTATCTCTAGAATTCCTAAAGAATTTCTTTAGAAAATAATCCCAAGACATTCTTTGGAAATTTATCTCTAGAATTCCTAAAGAATGTCTTTAGAAAAGAATCCCAAGACATTCTTTGGAAATTTATCTCTAGAATTCCTAAATAATTTCTTTAGAAAATAATCCCAAGACATTCTTAGGAAATTTATCTTTAGAATTCCTAAAGAATTTTTTAGTAAATAGTCCCAATACATTCTTTGGAAATTTATCTCCAGAATTGCTAAACAATTTCTTTAGAAAATAATCGCTAGACCTTAGGAAATTTATCTTTAGAATTCCTAAAGAATTTCTTTAGAAAATAGTCTCAAGACATTCTTTGGAAATTTATCTCTAGAATACCTAAAGAATTTCTTTAGAAAATAATCCCAAGACATTCTTTGGAAATTTATCTTAAGAATTCTTTAGGAAATTCCAAGGAAGTCTTTGGAAATAGTTTCTTTAGAAAATGATCCCAAGGGCTCCGTAGGGTTCCAAAGAAATTCCTTTAGAACTCTTAAGAAGATTTTTGTAAGGGCATAGAGAAGATCATTTTCATTTCTGAGCGCCATTTTTTAAGATGGCGGCGTATTGGAAAATCTTTCTTAGTACCCGCCTACTATACTTATTAGTAACGTTCTTGCAAATTTTGGTTTGGGCTGGGCGTTGATTATCAGTCATCCTGTCAGTCAGTCACTCAGTCAGGACTTAAATTTATATAGACAGAAGTAAAATAAGGGTCTAGAAGTAAAGAGATCTAGCATTGGTAATAGATCCTGGCACTAGTGAACCAATTTGAGGATTTTATGCCGCTTCCATCGCGCCTACACAAGAGAGAAAACAATTGGTCGAGTTCCAAAAAAAATTCCTCCCCCCGCCCCTCAACCTAAAGCCTTTGAACAAGAACGCGGGTGCTGGAATCTACTTGGACCGTCTCCCGCCACGAGCGTCTCACGTTTTGGAAGGAAAATTCAGAAACCGCTACCAGAGGGACAACCGTTGGTGTGTTATCAAGAATATTCACTTTCGCCAAGTGAAGAATTTGATTAGCTAGATACTTCTAGTCCCTTCTCTTACTTCTGATATAGATATAGATTATTTGAACAAAGCATTCATGGGCTTTTTATTTCAATAAATTGCTTATTGTGAACGGATAAAAAAATTGGATGTAAAATTCGCAAAAATGAGTGCTATGCCATCGTAGGTGAAAACATCTAGATGTTCAAAAATAATTACAGTACCTCTTCTAATCTAGAATTTTATCTTGAATTCATTCGTGTTACTAAGAGTAAAAGAATTTAGTTTTAGACGGTGATAATGACCGAGCATACTTTGCAAGGAAAATTCAGCTGCAAAATTTATTTTAAGGTGACATTTAAATATTAATTTTTTACTGTTAGAAATATTTTGATTATTCGAAAAACTACCTTACATTCATGTATTACGTATGAATCATAAATATGAGCAGCTAAAGTGTGCGTAATAAGCGCTATGATTGAAAATTCTGTATCTTTTGTCAAGTAAGACAATTTTTGACGGTTGAACCAAAAAAAATATTACTGAAAGGATATAGTCCATTCCTGTAAGCTTTGATCCCATTGAACCGAATTCCCATTTGACAGAACGGCTTTTTTGTGGTGTCCCATTCGAACTAACTTAGACAAAAGGTGCGATTTTATTGGACCGAAATTCTATTGAACTGGAAGAAGACATACTGTATGGTTTTGCATTAAATATATTTTTAATTAATAGGAAAATCTTTTGGAAAAAGTGGCAGCTAATTAATAGGAGAATATTTTAGAAAAGGTGGTAGCTAATTAAAAGGAGAATATTTTGGAAAATGTGGCATCTAATTAGTAGGAGAATGTTTTGGAAAAGGCGGCAGCTAATTAATAGCAGAATATTTTGGAAAAGATGGCAGTTAATTAATAAGAGAATATTTTGGAAAAGTAGGCAACGAATTATCAGAACCAGAGTTTTGGAAAAGGTGGCAACGAGTTATCGGGGCCATTCCTTTGGAAAAGGAGGCAACTAATTAGGTGACCACATAATCACGAGACCAAATAATCACAAGACTAAACCGTCCCGGGACCAAATAATTAGTAGGAGAATGTTTTGGAAAAGGTGGCAGCTAATTTGTAGGAGAATGTTTTGGAAAAGGTGGTAGCTAATTAAAAGGAGAATATTTTGGAAAAGGTGGTAGCTAATTAGTAGGAGAACATTTTGGAAATGGTAGGAGCTAATTAATAGAAAAATCTTTTGGAAAAGGTGGCAGCTTATTAATTGGAGAATGTTTTGGAAAAGGTGGTAGCTATTTAAAGGGAGAATGTTTTGGAAAAGGTGGTAGCTATTTAAAGGGAGAATATTTTGGAAAAGATGGTAGCTAATTAAAAGGAGCATATTTTGGAAAAGGTGTCAACGAATTATTGGAACCAAATCAAACCAAACAAAACCAAACCTAACCTAACCAAACCTAACCTAACCTAACCCAACCTAACCTAACCGAAACTAACCGAACTGAACCTAACCTAACCTAACCTAACCGAACCGAACCTAACCGAACCCACCCGAAACCAAAATATTAAAATTTTAATTTAAAACTTAAAGACATTGATGGAACTACCATTAAGACTGTACTTCATTTTAAGCACAATTTGTTTATTAATTCTATATATCTCTTGCCTTGAAAAGAATGAAAGTGAGCGATTTAATTAGTATCACGAAGCATTTACTTTTAATATTATTAACATGCCTTTCGGAGATTCAAACCAACAACCTATCGCTTCTCAGTCCAACATCGTATCCACTACACCACCGAATCTCTGACGGCTACAGTGTTTCAAGTTATATTCATGTACTTTTTTAGGGGCATATATTTTAGGGGACGATTGGGATTTCGGTCCATCGGGAATATAGCCATTGGACTGGAAATCTAAAATCATTGCGGGATATTCGGTCGAATGGGATTTCGGTCCATTGGGAATTCGGTTGAAAGGGACGATACCTCCTGGAATGCCATAGAAAAGTAAACAGCACTAAAAACTATTCATCAGGATCACTTATTCGTTTGCAAATAACGATTATAAAATTCCTTTTTCGCGATGGTACTAAAACAATATTACATAATAGGTCAAATTATACGTTATAGTGGTTTAAAATGAATAGATAATTTAACATTTTATGGTATATTTAATTGTAAAAAAATCCTTGGTTGCAATAGTTGCAGCCCGAAATTTAGGAGCGCCATCATGTTGTCGAAAATTATTGGGCTTACGTTACCATTAATACAAGAGCATAATTTTCGATAGCTGAACGCAATTTGTTTTTAATTCTATCAAAGTTGAATATCATTTAAATAACTGTGAGTCGATTTTGAAGATCATAAAAATCTTTCAAAGATTGATAAGAACGATTTTACGTAAAATTTCTTCTGCAATTTATTACCCTGTAGTAGAAAAAGAAATCGCTGTATTTATTCCCATTATACATTTAAATAAGACTTAAATAGGTATGTACCTATTTTAGAACGGTGGTGCAAAATTTCACTACATACAGTACCACTTCAAACATGAAAACCAACGCAGCCAAAGTGTTTCCAACAACAAAGACTCGAAACACGGAACAGAGAAAGATCAAGTCCATGGGTTCGTCCAATATCAAACTGTCAGACTCGAGCAGGTAATTCCGAGCTTTAAACTTAGCATTAAACAAATGTGTGGAAAGTAGACTAGTTTCAAATATTCTTTCGATACTGTGGGAAAAACAAAGATTAAATAATGAAAATATCGACGCTTGATTAAGGGAATGGGATACGCCAAATTACTATACGAGGAATACTAGCCAAGCTAACCGTCGCGGCTTTAATGCGTAACGTGTAATAGTATAGGATACTCCAAAATTTATTTACCTCAAACATAAGTAAATTTACTTCTGCCTCAAATTATTAACTTAAAATCTAAAATGATCGTTGCATTATAGTTCTGTGCTACTTAGGCTCACTATTGCGTCGTAAAAGTAACATCATGGAGATCCATGATTAAGTAACTCTTAAATGGAAAGCGCAAGCCAATAACGGGCAATACACGGTGAATTGGAACCATTTTAACCTCAGCTGATACCCGTTTGTTTTTCATCGCGATGATATTACTGTTGCGGCTAAATTAAATACTGAGCCTCAGTAAGTTAAAACATTGAGACTTTATTAAGACGTGATGGGAGTTAAGTAATATTCGGAACAAGGAGTTTATCCATGTTAAATAACTAAGAACTTAAATGAACGACTATGAAGTAAAATCTCATCGAAATCTCATTATTTCTCTAAGTATTTACGTGTAGTCGATATTTTCCAACATTTGTCGAGGAATATTTTTGTTGAAGAACATGTGGGCGAATGTTGACTCGTAGGTTTCCTTTCCCACATAAATCCGTCTTTGTTGATCATCCAGTTGTTTTTTCAGTCGAATCAAATGTCCCTGACCTGAGTCCCAAAACATTTGTGTTTGTCCAATGATAACAGCTCTGCCATACGCCAATCGTTTTATGACATTCGGATCATTAAGGAATTTAAATGTTTCCACTCCTTTTTTCGACAAAGCTGAATACGCAGAATCGTTTTTCTAAAATTTAAAATGCCAACCATTAATTTCTTCGGCAGAGATAATAATGATGTCTGTAATCGATTTCTTTTCAGTTTTCATGCCATCGATTTCTAGTTATACCAGAGTTAATCACTTTACTGGATAAAAATAAAGCGCGACTTGGAGCATTTTCCTTTTTTAAGAATTCTAACTTTGGGCGTGCTTTGAAAGAACCAAGGCTTAACGAAGAGCCTTTGGATTATCCCTGATTAAGTAAAATGAATGTTTTCAATTTCAATGTTTTTAAAGTATCTTGGGATTCTGGTTTCTCTAGAACCTCGTTACCCACCGCCTCACTAATTTTCAGTTGAACTATTTTGAACTGCTCCGCCTCGTATCAAATAAACATTTCATAATCTGTCGCTTTAGAAAAAATATTAGCCTCGCTCAAATCTTTTCTTATTTTTAAGCGTTTGATTGAGATCAATCTTTTTTTTTCCAACTTTCAAACGGATTTGAAACTTATTTGAACTCTAATGTAAATTAGAGACTAAAAATTAAAACATCAGCTTCATGCCTGCGTCATGTCTTTGATTTATGAAAGACAAAGCTATTCAACCAATAGACTTACGCTCATTAACTGGAAAATTTTACTTCCCGATTTCATCATAGCGAGAACGTTAGACGTTGAAATTAAATCTTCAATGGTATCAATTTTTGATGAATGACCAGTCAAAAGAGTGCCAGTCAAATTGCCCGACCACGCCCAGGTCAGTATCATTTTCCCAAAAATCCAAACTAAAGGCAGAAATCTCTTCACTCCACACTCTAAGAAAAAAAGGTTCTACTTTGCCGAGAAAAGGGTTCTTAACGCTTGTCCCCTATTTTAAACCCTTTTTTGATCTACATAGAACCCTTTGATATGAGTTCTCTATAAAGCCCTAAGGAGTTCATCTACGATCCGAGCTGGGATTTTTCTTTGAACCAAGTTAGTTTCTTTTGGAGCCGTATTAGGTTCCTACCTGAATCATGTGGCGTGTGCTTCGAAACCTTGTTCAGTTGTAATCGGAACCATGTGTAGTTTGACTGAGAACCGTGTTGAGTTCGACTCTGAACCCCACTTCGTACGGTTAACAACCGTATTGCGTTAAACCCAGAACCCGGTTTATTCGACCCAGAACCCTGTTTAGTTATAATCCGAACGCTGTGTAGTTTGACTCTGAATCATGTCGAGTTTGGCTCAGAACCCTGTTTCGTACGGCTAAGAACCGTATTGAGTTAGACCCAGAACTCCATGTAGTTTGACTCTGAACCGTGTTGGGATCGCCTAAGAACCGCGTTGCAATCAACCCAGAACCAGTGTAGCTCGACTCTGAACCCGGTTTAGTTCAAATCAGAAACTGATTTATTTTGACTCAGAGCCCTCGTTTGGTTCAACTCCACTGGAATTATATCATATCATATGACCACCTTATAGAGGCTCTTATTTCAACAGTGTTAGTTTGCAATCATAACAATGATTTTCAATTTTTCTCTCTTGGTGACTTTTTTAAAACTCTTCACCGTGAAATATAAGTTTACGCTATATGTAAATGTAGTAAAGCTGAATTAAAGAGTATACACCAAATTTGAAATATTAATATAAAAATAATTTCTTGGAATATAGAAATGAAACAGAACTTTGTAACTACAAAACTACAAAAGGAATCGTAATGCCAAAACATATTTAACATATTTTCATTTAATACACAGCAATAAAAAAATGTTATGATTTTGTAAGAGATCATTTCATCCTACTCGCTTTATATTAACCTTGTGTTTCTATTCATATGCAATCTTCATTACTCGTTCTATATAAACTTGCACTTGTGTCGTTCCGTAGAAACGAAGATTATCTTGAATAGTTAAACAAATATAACTAATATTATTTTTATTAATCGTCAGTATTTTTCCTTAATTCTAGTTAAGCCGTTTTAAGAAACGTTATTCTTAAAATGAATTTAAACATAGCGATTATTGACGTTTGACTTCTAGCGTACACCGTTTTCACAATTTTTGAAAATTTAGTGTATATGGCGATTCATTCACAAATGATAAGAATAAGCGCAATTGCGTGAGAATTTGGTGGATGCCCTGTCATTGGGAAGCTAAGCGTTTCTCGTAACCGTAGCCGATCGCACGTACATCTTAACCCCAACGATGATAATGGAGTAGAAGCCAATGTTGCAGATTGGCGTGTATGTGGTATATACCATATGGAAGACAAGTGTGGAGATAGCGTAATGAAGTAGAATTTTCCTAATTTCTGTTAACTGCGAACGCGGTCCGGGAACTGTGAACACGGTTGCTCCGATTTGCCAACTGCGAACGTGGTGACAAACAGACACACACACCGAAACGTCCAGTGTTATACCTCTTCGTGACGTCATCGTCACTCGGAGAGGTAAAAACCGGTGTTAAGGGAAAATTCAAGTGATTTTTATGAATTCCTCTAATTCCAAGACATTCCAGCATATTGAACTCTCAGATTATTATTTCCCAATGATTGAAAAATCAAAATAAGTATGAATCCCCGAAGAATTTTTAGGATGTTTCACTATGCAGGGAGAATTAGTAGATGATTTCTCTCTTCACCCTTCACGCTCTAAGCTAATATCAAAAAACCTTGAACTTAAAAATACACCATATGAGGTAAAAAAGTGTTAAGTAAACAGTTTTATATTAAAGCACAATGCGATTCGGAATTAGTTCGATTATAAACGGGACGTGGTTTCAAATCGTTTCCAATGCGTTGGCAACGGCTCGTGCAAGCTCGTGTAAACGCGGCTTGTATTTCCGTTTAAAAACATTTCAATAAGGGTCAATTAACACCCTGCCATTTTCCTAAGCACCCATTGATAGAACACCTTCCAACTGAAACAAAAACACCCTTCAGATTAAAGCACACCTGGAATAGTTAATTAAACCTAAAGGTGTTTCTACGTGCCAGTGAATCGCCATTTTCTTTAAAAAATACCTAAAAAGAGTCAACTTGCACCTTTTTACGGAGAAAACACCATCTCAGTACAATACACTCTAAAAATAGTATATAAAAACGTCGAGGTATTTCCAAACACCCACGAAACACCTTTTTTTCTAACGGTGTTCTGTCACCAACCTTTAAGGATCTTTCAAGAACCCGTATTTTTTCATGAAACCTCAAGGATCTATCGAGAACCTGAATGTTCTTTCACGAACCCGAATGTTCTTTCAAGAACGTTCAAGGATTTTTCAAGAACCCGAATGTTCTTTCACGAACCCGAATGTTCTTTCAAGAACGTTCAAGGATTTTTCAAGAACCCGAATGTTCTTTCAATAACCTTCAAGGATCTATTAAAACCCCACACGTTATTACAAGAACTCTTTTAATTAGATAAGATCTGCTTAGAACCTTCCTGTTCTACTGTGAACCTTCATCCATGTCTGGGAACCTTTAGCGTTCCAACAAGAACGTAAGAGTTCTATTGAAAACACTCGAAGAACCCTTTTTTTTTACAGTGCAGGACATCATATTTCGAAGATGTTTACAATCAAATCACCAAAATTTCTGCTTTCGGTTTCGTCAATAATGGGCCAGAACAATTGTTGCCACGCGTTTTAGAACAAACTCAATTTCCTTTGGATCCTTATTACTCTGAGTTGACGATATTCGCTTTATGCGTGGAATGGCGCATTAATCTTGGGTTGCGTAGAAATATTTATTCGTACAATGTACAACGACATCGCATGGAAAACTTAGAACACGAACCGTAAGTTATAAGCATGGGAGCCTACAGGCTCAACATTAGTGGCTGTTGGGTTCCAAGACTTTGGGATTACAGCCATACGAAGCTCTTTCGGGAGTACGCCGCACTTGAGCCGTCGCTTACGATGTGCTCTGACAAAACCGTCACCAGTTTTGATTTCACTAAGCCATTCAGTATCCACTTCCCCAGTCGGGCAGAGTGGACTAACCTGCTGCCTCTTGGCACTGGGGGTGAAACCATTTGGTTCACCGATGGCTCCAAGACTGATTCCGGCGCTGGCGCCGGCTATTACTGTCAAACCACAAGGGTCGGCTTTTCTGCTTGCCTGGGCACCTTCGCTAGTGTGTTCCAGGCTGAAATTGCCGCGATCTGTTATTGCGCAGATTACTGTATTAACAAAGGGTATACCGGACGGACTGTGAGAATTTATTCTGACAGTCAGGCTGCCCTGAACGCTCTGAACCAGTGTCAGATTTCTTCTCAACTGGTGCGTAGCTGCCTCGACCTGCTAGCGCGACTGGCATCCTGCAACAGGGTTCTGCTGTACTGGGTGCCAGGGCACAGCGGATATTATGGCAATGAGCAAGCCGATAGATTTGCGAAAAGGGGTGCGGAGGCCAAGCTCTTGGGGCCGGAGCCGGCCGTCCCCATCCCCTACAGGCACGTCAAACGGTGTCTGCATGACAGGTTGACTGTCATACAAAATCAGCTCTGGCACAGCATGGAGGGCCAGAGACAGACAAAGTTGTTTGTCGATGGTCCCTGCAGGTCTCGTGCTAGGGACCTAATTTCGCTCGGCAGATGGGATATTAGGCTGGCCACCGGTCTTTTGACCGGGCATTGCCGGCTTAATAGGCACCTCCATCTGATGGGTTTTGCCGACGACCCTCTCTGTAGGTCGTGTCAGGAGATGGAAGAAACATCCGCCCACGTACTTTGCGAGTGCGACTACTTCGCCTCGCTTAGATTAGAATATTTTGATTCACACACCCTGGAACCCTCGAGGGTCTCCTCTCTCACGGTGGAGCGAATTCTTAGCTACGCTGCAGCTACAGGCCTATTCAAGGCCTGATTACGAGGATGCACAATATGCCTTTGGCATCGGTGCTAGGGCGCGTACCCTCCTCATCAACAATAATAACAATAATAATAAATATAAGCAATTAAAATTTACCATATTAAGCGCATGAAATTTACACATAGCTTAAATTTGTTCTACAGGCTTTGAAACAAATACATGCACTCTGCCCCATTATTTCAATTGGAAATAAAAAAATAAAATAAAATTTTTTAGTCTAATTGTTTTTTACTTATTTTACGATTTCCACAATAAAATCCTGTAGAAAATTCTCCATTGATATTCCATTACAAGTTTCGTCCCCCTCGAATGAATTTTGAATGCCGCTTTATTCAAGCAAAATGTGGAAAACTTTGAGTCAGCCCCAAAAATTTATAGCTTTAAGAATTTTATGACAAATCGAATGTACATTCCACAAATCGTCAAAAATAATTTATGGAGAAGTTAAGCATCCTCCAAGGCGTATATATACACAACACTCCCACATACACATCTGCGTCCTCCATTTTGCACGTGTTCGAGGAACCCATACTTAACTTGTCTATAGGAAAATATTCCTTCTTTTAGAAATTTAACTGAAGAATAGCATCTCTGAGAAATAAATAGCTATCCATAAGTAACCCGAAAAAATTTATTTTTCATATCTTTTCGTGCATATTTATATTAACAAGTACGTCAAAGGCAAACGAGACTCGAATTAGTAGACATTTACTAAACACTGTACTCTGTATTTCCTTTATTGCTGTTGACATGTTTCGTAATCGCAATTTGTACCATGAAAACGTTCTGTTAATGGGTTTAACAGCCTACTTATCTTTACTTACTTTACTTATGGTAATATTTCCAAAAACCGTGAAAGGTAGCGCGATGTTTCATTTTAAAGCTAAGCGAAACGAAATATAGACGTCAGTCGTTCTCGAGCCTTTGAAGACGCGCTATCCACAAAAATGTCATCATCAAATCCTAAAGGTATGTACTCTTCATAAGTTATTTTTTAAAACCCTTTGAGTTATTTATTCCTGAGTACAATTGTCATGGTTTATAATTCCTAACCCCTTTTTCCACTGCTAATGAAAGCTGATCTAAAAGAATCCACCTTAAATTAGAGTAACAAAACGCCAACAAAACCTAGTCTTATCAACTAGACAACTCAATGAAATTTCTGAGACACAGTCGTGAATTCCTCTAAGGTATCATTTAAAAACCGATAAAAACCAATTAAGTAACATGTGTATGTATAACACAATTCTGGGTCCCCCGAAGTTATGATTCTTGAAAACCAACCATGACTGGGCGACTAAGTGTCCTTAGTACTATCGGAAGATTTTTGTTTAAAAAAAACTTTCAAATTACATAGATTTTTTATATCTTTCAAAAACAAGACACCGAAATGGAAACTACGGAAAACATCCCCCCAAAAAGAAACAACGGAGAAACATTTTGCAGAAGATGGTGAGAAAGAAGAAGCAGAAGATGGTGAGAAAGAAGAAGTAGAGAAAGAAAAACAAAGTGCTCCATGCCAAATTTCACAGAGCAATTGTGAAAAGAAGAATATATGTTACAATTGTTCATCTCCGGATCATTTAATCCGAAACTGCCCGACCTACAGACAGGGGCGAAGACGTGCCGGCAACCGCGGTCGCAACCGATACTCTACCATTTCTCGTCGGGAGGAAAAAAAACAAACAATTGATGGAAAAACTTTTGAATTTTTTTGACTAATTTTAAACAAATGAAACTAAACTTTACTGAAATGAAAAAATAAATACTTTGATTTTTTAGCAGCTCTCTTTTCTCTTGTTAATGCATCGCTTTGAATAGTACTTTTCAATAATAATTATTTGGGATTTTTTCTCATTTTTGGGCACATTGAAATTCGAAAATCTTAAATAAATATTTTGGTGCCAAACCTCACCTGACATTATTGGGAATTTATAGGCCATTTTATGGAAAAGATAAATCACCTGCAGCAAGGGATAATTTCTTGTCACTTTTCGAAACAGGAATTACTATTCGTTTATGCTCTCATACCTATAACATGACGGATAAAGTAACCCAAACTGTTTATGGTAGAAACGCCTGGCCCGAGGTCGAAATTGAAATCGGTCAATTTTCCAAATGGCCGGAGTCTATAAGAAGTTTATTTTGGCGAAAACCTCAAAGTAAAAACAGTGATAATTTAATTAACATTTGCAGTCTCGGTTTTTTAAACGACACACAATAGTATCCGCTTTAAAATTTACTAAACTCGGACGGACGTTTCGTCGACCGTGATGGCCCAATATTTCGCTTGGAAATCCAGCATATATTCAAGAAGAAGTGTACAGCTACCATGTTAGGCTTAGTAGATTTATGAACTTGGAAAAAGAAAGGTAAGCTTCTTTTACAATTTTCATAAACTTTAAATAGTAAATTTTGATGAAAAATATTCTTTCCTGCATGATGCTTTAAAAGAATGAGACGGATACAATTTTTTTTCATTCTAAGAGTCAGTTAAGTTAATGATATGCTTAAAATTAATTTTTATAGGGACAAATTTCTTCACCCCTATATCTAAACTTCACTGACAGGGTAGTGGTAACACCACCTTGCGTCCATATGCTAGCACTAGGCTTTGGCTATACCTTCACACACTTCCTAGTAGGTTATTGGCGCTACCGCCATTTTTGTCATCCATCTAACGGTCAAGCGCGAGTTTACCCTAGTCACTTCAGGCAACCAGTATAGCGCCGAAATTTATTCCTTAAACTACATACCTTTGCTTAAAAGTATCGTACAGAAGTCATAAAACAGTAAATGTAATTTCTTTTAAAACATGATTTTTTTAAAACTTCAGTACTTGGTTTTTAGGCCGAAAAGGGGAATTAGGCCTATATAGTAAAAGAAAATTTTTGTTTCCGAACCATTTCCTTAAGTATTTGAAATTAGAAAAACTATAAATTTTACAAATTACATAATAACACTACAATAACATCTGAATTACAAAAACGAATTAAATTGCTTAAGGATAAAAAGCACTTCAAATTAAACTTCCATTTAAATCCGTAGAGTAAATCTGAAGTTTTATATTTTCCAGGCTGCGGAGTCACCAACGCATCCTTCGACACCAATAAAAAGTATATTTTTCATTATAAATAAATAGGAGTTTTTTAGACCATATTTTCCAATATTTGATATTGTTACTGGAGAGAGATTACAATTCCCAAACATTGTAGAAATAAGTGGCACCGTTCTGATGGGTCTCGCTTTTAAAGATTAAAAACCAAAACGGGCCCCGCATGAAAACCTCGAGAGACTAACCACTCAGATTTCCTCTGTACCGTTTACGTTTCGTCTCTTAATTTAAGTACTCTCAAGGGTAGCATGAAAAACGTTGAGGGGCTGATAAGTCTCAGATTTCCTCTACACCGATAACAGGTTTTAAAACATATAGGGCTAGTGTAGCTTCCATTAATTAGTGTGTGACTTTGAATACTTAAAACAATAGAACGGTAGTCGACATTCTCAATATTTTTGGTCGTGTGCAATCTCGAAAGGACCTATTTTTAACAGATAACAAAATTGCCCTTATTAATTTTACTGAACTCACAGTATGATTTTTACAAACCGTAAAACTACAATGTTTCTGAAACATAATTCCCGATTTCCATATAGTTTGGTTTTTTCATATTTATACATCTCAACTAACCTAGTATTGTGGTAACCTTGTTGAACAATTTGTTTTGCAGAATTGGAATATTTCGAGTTTGTGGGAGAGTCAATTTTGATTGAGGTGACCGACTGAAAAATCACCCCTAACTTTAATATAATTATTTACGACGTTTGGATAAAACATAAATCAAACACTTTATTAAAAAAACAAGTTAAAGGTAATTGGCTTATTTGGAGCTGGCTAAGTTAAAGGAATTTGCCCATTTGGGGCCCAACTAAGGAGGTTGAGAATTTTGTTCTGGACTAAAGGAGCTCTCGGTCTAGACTAGTTTTTTTGTAAGGTAAATTTTTGGACTCTTAGTTCGGTGTAAGATGGAGCGAGGAACAGATAAAGAAAGGGGTGTAACCCTTAGCACGGTACGGGATGGAAAGTTTCGAGAAAACCGCTGACTCATTCCCTCTTCGTATTTTTGGTTTTTGAGGTGTTTATGACCCCAGCTTACACGGGCGTTTTTCGCTACTGTACCTTTATCAAAAGGAACTAGGTATTACAAAGTATAGAGGTTTACATATGATTTAAGATATTGGTTACAGAAGGTTTTTCATTAATTTTTTAAGGTTACAAAATACAGATTAAAATATATTTATATAAAAAAGATAATAATCAGAAATTACAAAATAAACTAAATTAAATAAAGATAAATTCTAAATTCAACAAGTATCTCTAAAACCATATTGCAGACTTTTGCGATTTTAGATTCGTACTTTAGTACGAACGACCAACTACCTAGGGTAGGGACTCAAAACTAACTTGTGGAGAGACAGTTGGAATATTGTATTCGCGTCACTGAACCGACTCAAAACTAACTTGTGGAGAGATAGTTGGAATATTTTATTCGTGTCACTAAACCGACTAATAATATTGATCAGATTTGTTGTCGGCCCAACTCGATTGGTTTCTGATGCTGGGTATGGTTATAAGAAACATCTCATCTCCATATGGCAGGTTCCCTCCATAGCTACCTTTCATTCTTTAAGCTATGATTCGAAACCAATTTATACTCCCGATTTCTGTGAAGCGAAACAAGTGACATACGCTGCACTTCAAACCTCAATTTTAGAGAAGTGTCTCAAAAATGTTCAATTGTTTTTCTTTAAAACGGTGTAACGCACAATGATGTGAATAACTAACGAAGAAAATGTATAATATTAACTTAATATTTAATATAATCTTGATTTTCGTCTCAAAGCGAATAAAGAAAGAGTAATAGACCCCTTCGATATAACTAAGAGGGAAATGCAAGGCGCTAAAAGGTTGCCTTCCGTATCACTTTTTGACGCCGGCGCTATAGCCCTTTTGAATCATGAGAATGCACAGAGACGGCAGTGTATCAACCCATAGTATGTCCCAATGCAGATGGTTGTCTACATCGAAAAGTTTTCAAGTCGGTGTAGTGACGCGCCCCATAAATACCATGCAGAAAATACATTTAGTCGGTTAAGTGACGGCTGCCCGATTAATTAGTTTTGAGTCAATTTAGTGACGATGATCCAATATACCACCTGTCGGTAGACAAGTTAGTTTAAGTCTTCTTTAAGCCCGCTTGATTCTTATCCGAGCGCTCATCGACTACTCGATGGACTGGACATGAAGTATTGTGGACAGACAGTCCAATAACTCTGTCGGGCCGATTGATCAGATTTGGTGTCAGCCCGACTTTTTTGCTGTTGGGGATTCTACGTCCTATTTTGAGTCGAGTATCCGACTGACGGTGGTTTGAAGACGTTTACCGACAATTATCCGATTCGGACAACTAACCGCCTGTACCGACAATAAACCGACTACAAAAAAAGTGGGAAATGCTACTGGGGAACCAGACGTCTCTACGGTCAAAACAACGTAAGACTCATCATGTCTTGCTTTGAAGTCGCTCATATAACGACGCTTTTCACGTCCATTTCGCACTGAACTGGGAAGTCAGACAAATCAATGTCCTCAAGCTTTAGCTATTGTGATAACTTACGAAGAATTCCTCTTTCAATTACTGGTTTCAAACGGCGCTCGATATGTCCTGTTTTAAACATTTTATCCATCGCATTGTGATGAAGCTCCGAATGATAGGCGTTGACGACAGCGGTGGCAATGTGTATTAGTTTTGTGACGTATGGTATGTGGACTAAGGTACGATGTTGAAGACTCTTTGAAAATGTTCATTACATACTTTAGGTATGTTTCTTTTCTTGAGCGATTAAATTCAGAGGTGCTTAGTCGCGTTTCTCTTTCATTGAAAAATTATCCACGCCAAGTTCCGAAAAGAAGTTAGTATAGAGTCACAAATCCACGGTCTGCCAGAACTTTATCACTGAATATGAAAAATGACCTAAGAGTTCTTCGGGTTTTAATAGCGAATATGGTCAAATAATATCAAGGACATAACCAATCGTGGTCATCTGAACCCTTGGCTTGAAAACGTGTTGTAATTTGGAGGACCGTGTAATATTTTGACCTTCGAATTCGATTTTACGTTCACGCCGACAATTTTTATGCTAAAATCGTCAATTCAAAATATTGAGGATGAAAAGGCTCTTCCAAGGCCGCAATGGCCCTAGTGTTTATTCTTTCATGTGGAAAAGTTCGAATAATGACATAGTTCTGGCCAATTGTGGATTTCGTGACTATACCAACTAGCTTTTGCAACATCGTATTCACATCCGCACCAAAACATATGCCACGAAACTTCTATACATGGCCACCGCAGTCATCAACGACATGCAATATTTAGTGTGTCCATGAAAGTAATTGTCAATATTACTTGGCTATCGACGCCACGAAGATAAGGGCAGCTCTTATCAGTCAAAGGACACAACAGACTTGGAACTCTTCACTTATATTGTTTAAAATACCACTAAAATTATTTCAGTCATACCTAAGCGTGTATAAAATATTAATAAAATGATTTTCCTCATAAGTAATCTTGTACAAAATATTAATTATATGCTTATACTGTACACAATATTTCGTATGTCTATGAAAAATGTTGTTGATATTACAAACGTATTTTTTAATCACTTCTGGGAACATTGTTGGTATTATTACTCTTAGTTATTTTTTACCTACTATTAACGGGTGGAAAACAAAGACTATACAAGCCAGCCTATATAGCTATATATATGTTCTTTGTCCAGCCCCTTGATTTTGCATTATCCGCAATACATTGGTGCTAGACGTGTTAAACATTTTGACAGGCGTTTGGTCTAAAAGAGCTGGAATTAGGCCAGATTTCTGGGACGTTTTTCTCGTAGTCCCTTTGCAGTTACAGAACGAAACTTTCCCAGAATTATTATTGATTCAGAGTTTAAATATGTTCTAACTTTCAAGTCATTTCAGGTGGGGAAGACAGTCTACTCCGGGGTTTAATCCGCTTGTTTTGCCTATCTTTAGCATTATGGAGCGAAACTTAAACTGACCTCAACTCTTAGATTATTGAGATTTATTGCCTCTTTTTTCGACAAAACGGTGGTGATCCAAGCAACGAAGAATATGCAAGTAGAAACACCGCACCAGCGTTCAAATTTTTTTTAACATTAGCTCGCCCAAAATCCTATGGGCCGTTGCGCCTTATTCTTTCTGGAACTTTGGTATGGTAATTTGGTCCCATCAAGACATCTCCGCTCATGGGAAAATAATTTATTTAACATTAGAGTATCACGTCAAATTAAAAGGACACGATAAAGAATGGGACGCGGGATTAGAGATGAAATTAGGCTAGGGAAGTCCAGAAAGCCTTCTGAGGTTCAAATGATATGAAATCCTTGTCACATTGAGTATATGCATTTACAGTCATTTTTTTATTTAATAAATTTTCTTTATCTTTAATACTCTTAAAGAATCAAATAAAAAAATAAACAAAATAGAGAATATCGTTATGATCGGGAACGTATCTATTATAATTCCTGTCATGGCATGAAAACACATTTTTCACGCAGTAGCATATGAATACTTTTGAGCAAGTTTTACTTCTTTGATGAAATCTCACTTTAATCTTGGCTTTCTATTTTGCTTTCTTCATCGGACCTGAGGGAATTATATGATTGTAGCTATCATAAGTTCATAAGATATGTTTGGCCATAAGTTTGTCGCAGGTTAGAAACTGGAGCTTGTCATGAAGTGAAGTAGGTCATAGATTCTCGTAAAGCGACGCCTGGTGAATTACTATTGAGAATTGACTGCACTCGGTTTTGCAGTCACTCTTCCTATTTAGTCTGTACTAAGCCTTTGACAGCGTCTCACCAGGGTCGCTTTACGAGAATTTATGACCTACATCACTTCACGTCAAGCTCTCAGTAACCAGTGACAAACATCATTTGCATAAGCGCTCATGTGAAAAACCATTGAGAATTGAACAAACTCGAGGAAAAGTTTCACTCGAGAATTGAACTACGGATCGAGTTTCATACTTACAACAAAACCTCTGGTATTCCCTCTTGACGAGGTCCGCCTTCCGTTTGAAGTTGCTGGTTAGCACTTTCGGTTGGCATTTTGATGCCATCAAGAATTTTCTGAAGTAAGGCGGCATCTTTCCTCTACACCTGCAATTAAACAATTAACACCCATTCAAAGGTATATTATGAATTATTTTAAGGACAACTGAAATCAGTACCTGTACTTGAACAGAAACTGTAACCAAGTCAGTGGAATGGTTAATAGCATTTCTGGGAGCAACACCTGTGGCACCCGAGCAATTTTCATTAGTAAATCTTGCAAACTTTGAACAGGGTTCATCAACATCATTTTCGCGGTCGTTCTGGCGTCTCTCTGGTCTGACTGGAACTTAAAACATAATGGATTCACCTGACTAATAAATTAGAACCATCCCTTAGGACATAATTAGCTCTAAGTACTTACCACTCGTTCTACTTGTAGACGCGAAGCAGGCGTCTCTCGGCAAATTGTTGAGGACGTCACCTAATTTCAATAGGCTTCCCAGTCTCACTGTTCTTAATGGTTTTTTTTTTCAATTCGTTTTTGATTCTGTCCCTTCCAGGACTAGCGCAGACGAGATCCTCAACGAATTTACGTCCCAATTCGATCTCTCTGTTGGTAATTGTAAACGAAAGGTGAAATACCCGAATATAACCTGCTTTTGGACTGCGGCTTAATCACTTGTGCTCCAACGTGAAGACACCATCAATGGCACGACGGTTCATCCCACCTTTGCAACTACTGTAGCACACAAAGACGTAGTTCAACGTTTGGAAACCAATAAAAGGATCTGGTCTTTGGCACGGTACAAGAACTGATAGTCGTCCACTGGTTGCGTGTTCTTGATAGATGGAATTTCCCTCTTGGCATCGGATGACGTGTTTAAGGTAACTAAAACCTTCGGCAAGCCAATGACGCGAATTTTGAGAAATAGGAATTGAGAAAATGTCCTGTCAAGAAACATAATAATAAATACCTATGTTTGTTTTATGGCTATCAGGCTGATGAGTCAGACATCTGACTACCACACTATTAACGTGTGCTGGGTCTATGAAGTAAGCAGTGGCTCGAATGTAACTTCCTTCGGGAGGTAAAGGGTCAACGAAGAATTTTATGGGACATGGCACGTGAAAGTTCACAAAGAGTTTGTTTTTAGTAATTTAAAGTAAAGAAAATTTATGAAAGCGTTCATTGTCGCAAGTGCCTTTCGCACGACTTCCGGCCGTATTTTAGACCATTGCCTGGGTTTTTTTTCATACTTTTACATTAATCAGACATTCAAGAGGAAAGTAATTGAACAGTTCACCTGTCCAATTTGTCATAAATTTTTGACTTATTCGGTAAGACTAACATGTGGCCACAGTTTTCGCATAACCCGCCTAAAACGGCAATTAAAAGTAGAAGAAGAAGAAAAGGAATCCTTCCATTGCACTCAAGTTCTTAAGAACGACTTCCGGCCGTATTTTATACCATTGCCTCGGTTTTAACATACTTATACATTGTTTAAAAATTTATTGAAAAAGTCATAGAACACTTTCAGTGCTCAGTATGTAATATAGTTATGAATAAAGATCATTTATCTTTAAAATGTGGCCACACTTCTTGCCAAACTTGCCTTGAACAACAATTAAAAGTAAAGAAAATTTATGAAAGCGTTCATTGTCGCAAGTGCCTTTCGCACGACTTCCGGCCGTATTTAACCATTGCCTGGGGTTTTTTTTTCATACTTATACATTAATCAGAAATTCAAGAGGAAAGTAATTGAACAGTTCACCTGCCCAATTTGTCATAAATTTGTGACTGATTCGGAAAGACTAACATGTGGCCACAGTTTTCTCATAACCCGCCTAAAACGGCAATTAAAAGTAGAAGAAGAAGAAGAGGAATCCGTCCATTGCACACAAGTTCTTAAGAACGACTTCCGGCCGTATTTTATACCATTGCCTCGGTCTTATCATACTTATTCATTGTTCAAAAATTTATTTAAAAGTGATAGAACACTTTCAGTGCTCAGTATTCTATGAGAGCGGTAGCTCTCTTAGATAAGACTTCATACTGCTCTAAATGTATAAGGAGGGTTTTTTGTTTGGATGTAGTTTTTTTGGTATTGTATTAACTATTTTGAAAAAATTCCACAGAACTACAATTCGGGCCCTAAATATATGTTTAAAATTTCAAAGAGATCCATTAATTAGTTCATTTTATAAAAAATAAAGTTGCTAAGGGTGGTTTTAATTTCCATAAATTTAATCACAGATTTTGACGAAAAACTGGAAATTTACCATAGAAATAACATGGGAAATTTTTCAAAGTTACAAATTTTGTCCATACCCTTACAAAAATAACCATACGTTAGATAGATTTGAAAACGGTCTTAAATGAAAGCCCCATATTAATAGTTGGCGCCTATTTTTTTCATCACGAAAAATTAAGTTTAAGTATTGTTTTTCATAGTTTTAATTACACGCTCCGACTTAAGTGGTTTACCCTTAAACTATGGAACCTGCGACTTTTTAGCATGATTTATGTAGTGTATGAAGCCACTCTTGGAGTTTGGTCATTTTACCTCGGTTATAGTCAAATTCTTAGAACAAATAGCTAGCTTAATGGACATTTTAACTTTTCCCTGCTTAGATAAAAGCTAATTAAACTGGATTCCCAAAAAAATATTATTAAACTTGATTACCTTTTAAAGATGATTAAACTAGATTATCTATTAAAGATAGGTTATTAAACTAGATAACCAAATAATTACCAAGTAAGGATAATTAATCAAGATTACCAATTAAAGGTAATTAAACTAGATTTCTGACGAATGGTAATTTAGCCGAAATACCGACGACTGGTAATTTAGCCGGATTACCAACGACTGGTAATTTAGCCGGATTACCAACGACTGGTAATTAAGCTAGATTACCGACGGCAGGTAATTAAGCTAGATTACCGACGGCAGGTAATTAAGCTAGATTACCGACGACTGGTAATTAAGCTAGATTACCGACGACTATTAATTAAGCTAGATTAGAGACGACTGGTAATTAAGCTAGATTAGAGACGACTGGTAATTAAGCTAGATTAGAGACGACTGGTAATTAAGCTAGATTACCGACGACTATTAATTAAGCTAGATTAGAGACGACTGGTAATTATGCTACATTAGAGACGACTGGTAATTATGCTACATTAGAGACGACTGGTAATTAAGCTAGATTACCGACGACTGGTAATAAAGCCGGATTACCGACGACTGGTAACTAAGCTATATTACCGACGACTGGTAACTAAGCTAGATTACCGACGACTGGTAACTAAGCTAGATTACCGACGACTGGTAACTAAGCTAGATTACCGACTACTGGTAATAAAGCCGGATTACCGACGACTGGTAACTAAGCTAGATTACCGACGACTGGTAACTAAGGTAGATTACCGACTACTGGTAACTAAGGTAGATTACCGACTACTGGTAATAAAGCCAGATTACCGACGACTGGTAACTAAGCTAGATTACCTACGACTGGTAATTAAGCTAGATTACCGACGACTGGTAATTAAGCTAGATTACCGACGACTGGTAATTAAGCTAGATTACCGACGACTGGTAATTAAGCTAGATTACCGACGACTGGTAATTAAGCTAGATTACCGACGACTGGTAATTAAGATAGATTACCGACGACTGGTAATTAAGCTAGATTACCGACGAATGGTAATTAAGCTAGATTACCGACGACTGGTAATTAAGCTAGATTACCGACGACTGGCAATTAGGCTAGATTACCGACGACTGGCAATTAGGCTAGATTACCGACGACTGGTAATTAAGCTAGATTACCGACGACTGGTAATTAAGCTAGATTACCGACGACTGATAATTAAGCTAGATTACCGACGACTGGTAATTAAGCTAGATTACCGACGACTGATAATTAAGCTAGATTACCGACGACTGGTAATTAAGCTAGATTACCGACGACTGGTAATTAAGCTAGATTACCGACGACTGGTAATTAAGCTAGATTACCGACGACTGGTAATTAAGCTAGATTACCGACGACTAGAATTTAGCTAGATTACCGACGACTGGCAATTAAGCTAGATCACCGACGACTGGTAATTAAGCTAGATCACCGACGACTGGTAATTAAGCTTTTTCTCTCCTGTGTTTTCTAAACAATTTTAATTAATATGAAAACTGAAGTAACAGATATTAATAAAAACTGTCATTGTAGACAAAGACCAGAAAGTGTGAAAGATAAGTTTAGAAAATTAACTGCCTGAAGAAACAGATATTAAATTTTTCACTTTTTAAGACATGATTATAAAACATCAATTATTTTAAAAAATTCTTATCTTACTTTTTTTCACCAAAATTTAATTTTCCCAAAATATTTTTCAACAATATTTACCCATGTATTTTGTTCTCAATAGTAGTTCAAGAAAAAATGGCATCTAGAAGAATTTAAAGGATACTAGCTTGATACTAGGTTTTATTTTCGACTAACATTTGCAATTAGGATATTCAAATACTTGGATATCTGAAAAGATTTCTCTTAAAGAGTTTAAATTTTTATATTTTAAAATTGAAAATATTGCGAAGCGGAAAATAACATAAGCTTTTTCATTGTGATTTAGTTATTTGTGTCGAAAAGATCTGTAGATTGATCGTGATGTTTGAGAGCTATACAGCACGTTAATATTTAATACTTCGAAAACATTACAATTGAAGAATACGTTTTGTTAAGTTATCATACGGTTTTATTTTAGCAGCTCTCAACAATTTTTTTACCATTTTATACTCTTTATAGGGCCGAATTCTCTACCTTATTGTAAATTTTTGATAGAAAATAAAATGAAACGCTTACTATTTTTAAAATGATGCGCATGTTTCTTGTTAAAATATTGTTCTGAAGTAATTTTGGTGAAAAAAGTAAGATAAGAATTTTTTAAAATAATGTTTTATAATCATGTCTTCAAAAGTTAAAATTTGAATATCTGTTTCTTCAGGCAGTTAATTTTCTAAACTTATCTTTCACACTTTCTGGTCTTTGTCTACAATGACAGTTTTTTTTAATGCAACTAGAGGGTCTTGCACCAGACGGTTGAGTATCTCGTGAGGCTTGAGGTTGCCAATTATTTTGTTGAGATCTCGAATGGCTCTTGGCCGGAATGATGGCGTTCACTTGCTGATGTTCATCAACAGGGTTCAGGACACGCAATTCCTTAGTGTTGCGTTGAGTCATTTCATACGTCGTTAATAATGATAGCATAGCAGGCAAATCATCTTTGATCGTATTTTCATGCTGTTGTAGGTACCTTCTCATACCCTCATTGTTTATTCCCTCGGCTACGCGATCTATCAACATTTGATCTAACTCTTTAAATTAGCAGTGTTTTGTTAATTTCTCCAATTCAGCAACATATACAGCCACAGATTCATCTTTGCGACGATAGCGACCATTAAAGCGTATTCATTCCATAATACGGGAAGGTTTGGGGTTATAGAAATCATTTAACAACGTAGTTAAGTCCACATACGTTTTCGTCAAATATCATCTGGTCGAGTCAAGTTCTCTAACAGAGTATACGCCGCGGTACTAAGTACTGTGAGAAGCGTTGCATTTTTGATAGCGGCGTCAGTAATCTTGTTCGCCGTAAAATAAGCAGTTAACCGATTAGCCTACTGTGTCCATGGTACCGTAGTCTCGTCAAATGGTATTAGAATTCCAACGGTTGCCATGTTGTTCAGGATAGTTCAATTCCGTGATTTGATAATTCCCGTTCAGTTCTAATCACGTTTAATAATAACCCGTAGATGTTTATTTACGTTTAATTCAGTTCTAATCCATAGACGTTTAATCACGTTTAATAATAACCCGTAGATGTTTATTTACGTTTAATTCAGTTCTAATCCGTAGACGTTTAATCACGTTTAATAATAACCCGTAGATGTTTATTTAGTCTAATTCAGTCCGTAGACCTTTAAACTACGATCAGTTCAAATCCGTAGATAAGCAATTTCCTTTATTTCAATCCGTAGATGTTATGCTTTATGTTCATGTATCTTTTTCTCCCTCGTGGTGATGTAAGCCTTGGCCACATCGTTATCACCTCCAGGTTGTAAAGTCCGTAGGCTCTCCTTGCCCGCAAGTTCGATTCGTTGGTAAGCCTTGGCTCGCGTTACCCGTAGGTTATACGTAAACCAACTAACCTCACGCTAAAATGGTGTATCTCGCCTCCGTCGCCATTGTAATGTTCTTTTGTCGGTTTAATAATGAGTCAAGATTAAACAGGAACATATTTAATAATACTTGAATGATAGTTAGTAAGAAAGGTACATGGTAATTAATAAACAGTCTGATCACGAGCCTCGCCTTGAGAGGTCTGTCGATAAAGTCCCTAGTCCCCAGTCTTGTCCCCTTAGCGCCCCCAAGCAGCTACAGTTCACAATGTTTATTTGCTTCACCTACTGTAGTTTTATATATAAAGGGAACATGAAGTTTTGAAGCAAGTTAATTTCATTTGATATAGAATAATGAAAATCTGGAATTAATTCAACTCTTGATTTTAAAGCCAAATCTGACCTGCACTCACATTGGACATAGGTAATTGTACTGATCATGCTCTCCTGAAAATGGAGCTGTGGATTTTAAGTTAACCTTGTGGAGACTACTAATGGTTCATATTCACCAGAGCACCATAACTAGGTTTAATTATGGTCTAGGAGAACGCCGGTTAGATATGGCTTAAAACCGAGAGTAAAAATTAAATCAAACTTGTTTCAACAGTTCGTGGTCCCATTAAGAAACCGCTCCCCGAGAAGCAAATATCCTGCAAATATAATATTTGGGTGAAGGGGCTGTCATTTTGTTCAAAGTTTCAGCCGTTTGTACTATGATTAAAGGAAACCCAATAACTTTTATTTATTTGTTTTAATTGTAGTTACTTTGTCAAATAAATTAGTGTAGGACGATTATTTCTACTTCTATTTATGTGAGATCAGGAGTTCATATAGAAAGTTGCAATAAAAATATTTCCTACCGAATCTCCAAGATAAGGAAATGCATTAATCAGTTTTGCTGACACATGGGCGTGAGATGGTGGATATCTAAACATGTGTAATACATTTTTAGAATATTTTTACATAAAATCATAAGATAGGTTCCGTAAATTTGTAACTGGTAGACCTTGTCATGAAGTGACGTAGGTCATAGATTATCGTTAAGCGACACCTGGTGAGGTGCTGTCAAAGGGTTAGTACAGACTAAATAGGAAGATGGACTGCAAAACAGAGTTAAGTTAATTCTCGCTTCGTTCTCGAACTAGCTCCCAGTAGGTCTCTAGCATTACGAAGTATAGGAAGTGTCATGGTGTACAGCGTGTACACAGATTACGTCAATCGAGGGGCACATCACTTCCATGTTTAACGACACACCCTCACCTTACTTCCACTGAGTATTGATTAAATCACGTTTCTTTGTTTAGATTCGTTAAATGCCGATTCAGATTGACCCACCGTAGAGCCAAGTGAATTGTCCCTAGTAAGCTAGATCAAGCCTCATACCAGACAAAGGATAAACATTTAGTAGAAATGTACTTACACTGAATTAAACGTGTTAATCAAATCATGGTATAAAATGTTGACTATTTCCCTGTTAGATCGCTTCTTCTCTTGTTCAGTTGAAGCCACATATTTTTCTCTTTGAATTAAAACCATTGGAAATTCGGGAAGCTTGTATTGCAAGGAAAATGCCGCTCTGCTTATTTTTGTGGTTTCCTCAAGGTTATACCTTTCAGCATTCATAACACTGAAACGATTTACGCAAGGTGTTTGAAAAGGTTTTCCTTTTTAATTTGGGACAAAATTGACTGGAGACAACATCATTACTAATTGTTTTAATATTTACCATGTTTCTTTATTTTCGGTACTTGAATTACCCACCGTTGATTGTAAAGTTTTATTTTCTTCCTATTTTATTAAATTTTTGAATTAAGGAGACTATACGATGAATGTCACTAACGCGGTTCCCCCCACTCTCTCAGCTTTAACTTCAGTGCACCCAAAACTACTATAGCCTTTCTCGCTGCAGTCTATAGAGCTATTTCAGTTGTGACGTGAGTGCCTAGGTAAAACGTCATAAGACCAGCTTTGCCAGTGGGCGGCCATGTTTGATACCGCTTAGGTTCTATGGGCAAATAGCATGGGTGACTTCACACTAAGGTGTCTGAGATAGCTTTATTGACTCACCAACACTTTGGGATTGGCAAAAAACCCGTTAGTGAAAAGTATGTTTAAAAAGAGAAAATTCTTACCACAATTTCAATAACATCATTGGTGATTGAATCTATTTCTATTGTTTTCATCATTTTAGCAGCTGGAGGTGTACAATCTAGTTCCTAGGCAAAAATTAATTAGAAGCATGCCGTTTAACGTCTAAAAATTAAAGACGGTTTCAAACCATGTTGCTTTTTCTAATAACTTTAATTAGCATTTTATCTTCAATTTTTGACAGGTTATTTAAATCCACATTTTGGTTAAAGTCAGGGTCGTACGCCTTCAAAAATAAATTAATTTCGACTATAAAAGAATAAAAATACATTACATTTTTACAGTAAAAGTAAATGATTATTGACTTTAAAACCGGACAGTATACATAGTTTACAGACTAGGCTAGAAGGATTCATACCATTTTCACAGGGATGCCAGGATTCGGGTGTTAAACAAGGAGGCCTGACTCACTGGGTGAGTCTAAATCCGGCCTCCTTGTGTAAATGGTATGAATCCTCCTGGTTTGTTGGTCCTCTGGATTCAGACCTAATTATCCGCCCACTCTAGAAGACCGTTACCCAGTAAAACCATGGATAAGGCTGCGCGTGAGGAAATTTGTTTTCACTCTACAGGATAGACAACTCCCTATCTCGAACGACAGGTTATTCTGTTTATACTCTGTTACGACATCGGCTGGCAGCACGCGAAAAGCTAGGCCTCTATGTAACTTAGCTTTGTCCGTGCTGACAAGGGACGAAAAACTTCAGGACTTCAGGATTTAAAATATCCACGCGTTTTTTATCTCGAGTGCACGGACCTCTAGGCCTTAGTTTCAAATTCGTGTGAGATTTCCTACAGCCTACTACACGTATTTGAAACTAAAGCCTGGAGGTCCGTGCACTTGAGATAAAAAACTCGGGGATATTTTAAATCCTGAAAGTCCCGAAGTTTTTCGTCCCTTTAAAGCTAAGTTACCTAGAGACCTAGCTTTGCGCGTGCTGACAACCGATGTTGTAACAGAGTATATACAAACAAGTTGGGAAAACCAAAATATTACCTCTCCGAGTCAAGAGGTCTACTACTACAAACTTATTTACCGAGATATGGAATTATTTATGTTTTTTGAAGTAAAAATTTACGAAATATTGAAGCAGTATTCCAAGCATAGCGAATAATACAGTAAAGCAGACGACATTTTACATCCAATAAGGATAAATCTTGGACACATGGAAATCAGTCAATGGGGAAAAGATCAGGAAATGAAGTCTACGCTTTAGCTGTTTACCGTATATTCTGATAGCTACATTCACAACTGGTTTGCAGTGTAAACACTATCGTCTCGTCTCACCTCAACAATATTCTTAGTTTGCCAACATGAATGTTAACGTTAAATAACACCAAAGCTAGATGATGCACTAATAGTCAATGCGCATCATAAAGAGAATAAAAAGTTTGTAGCTACTACCCGTTTACCGTTAGCCCTTTTACTATTCTAATTGCCACCATGATCTTTTCTTCTATTATAAAATCTTAACCTGATTATTTAATAGTGTATTTAACTTTCGGCTCACTCTGAACCGTTGATGTCTCTTCATTTCAGACACTAAAATCAAAGCCCAAAGTTTACTTCACCTCAGGCCTCAATTATTTACTCTTTGTTTCACTAAGCCTATTACGGATGATACTTAATATACCCGCCGAAGTATAGGTCTTAGTTTTCTTCATGCATTCACTAAACCAAGGAATATTCTATATACAGATGTAGTATAGCTTAAGTAATATATAAACAGCCATTTCAAATAACAATATTAAAAAAAATCTTTGGAATATCAAAATGAAACAGAGCTTTAAAGCTACAAAAGTACTAAATGCATCATAATTACGAAAAATACTTCCACATATTCACTTTATATTATGGAAAAAGGGAATATTAAGGTTCTGTATGATTTCTTAACACATCAACACAAGGCTAACTGCTAACGCGACGCACTAGTGTAACAATGGACGGACACACACAGACAAAAACATAGACTGCTTTTTAACTCTTTCCGTATTAATTTTGAGTTGAGAAACAAGATTATCTTTAATAGTTAAATAAATGTAATAATTTTTAATTATTTTAATCTTCAATAATTAGCATTAATAATAGTTAAATCGTTTAAAATAAAGTTATACCTATTATCATCTCAAAATTTGCTAATATTGACGTTTAAAGTGAAGGGTACCCCTCTTGCCCGCTTTCTTCAAATTTTGGGGTATATATACGATTCGTTTCCATTATAATAGTAAGGAAAAAGCGCAATTGCGAAAACCTTTGGTGGAGATCCCACCTTAGGGAGGCTAGACGTTTCTCGTAACCCTAGCTGATCGCCGCGTATATCCTAAAATCAAACGATGATAATGGAGTAGAAGCCAATGAGACAGATTGGTGTCTATGTGGAATAGACGGAAGACCAGTAGATGGTGGTGTTTAGAAGCCAGAATGTACAGACTGGTGTCCAAGTGGGATGGACAAAGACCAGAAGATGGTGGTGATTAGAAGCCAGTAAGTACAGACTGGTGTCCGTGTGGGATGGACAAAGACCAGAAGATGGTGGTGTGAGAACTCAAGTAGAGGAGCCATTTCCGTGACTGTGAAAGCAGTTCGGAAATGGCGAACACGTTTGCTCCGATTTGGAAACTGCGAACGCGGTCACGTGGGTGTAACAACAGACACACACACAGACACACACACACACAGACAGACACACACACACGATCGTTACAGAACCTCTCCGTGACATACGTCACTCGGAGAGGTAAAAAGCTGTCGTTCGAGATAGGGAGTTGCCAATCCTATAGCGTAAAAACAAATTTTCTCACGCGCATTCTTTATCCATGGTAGAACCAAGGGTACCGACCCTATTGTTACTACCCCTCTCGACCTCTTCGATAAAAAATAATTCCAAATAATGCATGACTAATTTATAGAAAGGAGTGGCTAATCTGACATGAGCATTTTACTAAACTAACTAAAATAATATTTATAGAGTAGACAAATATTAGCATTCGGTGTTTACGCATGAGATAATAATTTAAATCATAGAATCTAAACAAAGGCATCGGAAGTACAGTGAGACCTCGCGGGGCTAGTTACTCATTACGGGTTACGCGTAATCATTATAGTACAGTCAATAGTACAGCTTGTATATCGATTACGCTGAATGACTGCCCCTCGGTCAACTCAAGTACTGGTAAATAAAAAATGAATTGAAACATTTTCTCTTACCTGGAAAATAAAATCTCCTTCTTTGATATCCGAGAAGAAAGAATTAGATTGAATCATTTCCTTTAAATCCCGTAACGTTGGATTTGGCACTTTGAGAATCACTTTTGTTTTGCTTTCGCCATAGCAAATTAAGCAAAGAACATTTGAAGTTGAACTCATAGTAATGAAAAAAAACGCATTATACCGTCGGTGACTTTCCTAATCACGGAAAACCAAAAGCCGAAAGTACCTGTTTAGCAGTTCTGCAGCCTGCCGGGTTTAAAGTATTGTTGACCGAACCAGTGTACACGTACAGCGTCGATTCAATCCCCAAAGGCCAAAGCTTAAGGTGTGGAAAATTTTAGAAATGAATTGCGGAATTCCCCGAAAAAACTCTTTCTATAGCTTCTTCAATGGGGCGGTCTTTCAACCCGTTGTTAATTCTAGAGAGCCGGTAGGCCCGAACCCACACCCTCCCGTAATCATATCTCTAAAGGACTCGTGTGGCCAGCAAAGGTCGAGGCCCTCTTAGTGAGAGACTGAGAACCTTTTTTTAAACTGAAAAGGGCAGATAGTAATGAAAGTAATATTACAACCTATATATGATAATTTTTTAAATTAGTATTAACCGAAAATATAAAATTTTTTAAAGATATTTGAAACCTTCTTAAGAATGTATAAGTGTGCGCTGTGTATATTCTTTACAAAAAAAATTTACTCTGTTAATTGCTCACGTAAAGAAATCGCACAAACATGAACCAAATTTTTCGGTTACTTGTGGTTTAAACTGTGGCAAATGCTTTAAAAATGTGGAAAGTTATCGCAAACATGTTTACAGACATCACAAAAATATCATTTAGAGGAAAACGCTCTGTTAAATGTTCCTGATATTTGCAATGGGAGTTTTGACCGTGATGACGCTGTTTCATTTGACGAGCCCGATATTGAACCGGACGAGATTACTCTTAAGCCATTAGATGTTAGAGCTACTATAGTCAAACTACTCCTGAAGTACAGAGAAAAACATTTGCTTCCAAGAAGTGTGATTGAAAATTTGATAAACGATCTGTTTGATTTATGCACAAGTTTATTAGACGTTCAATGCAAAAAAATTAAAACGGCACTAAAAGATAAAAATATAGAGTTGGACGAGAATGATTTGTTGAAACCAACTAGAGATATTCAAGACGCCTTACTAAGTGTCAATACGAGCTATAAAATATCTTCTTAATGTACCTCGGAATTGAAAATGGTTAAACCTCAGCAATTTACTTTTACGCCGAGCTTAGTGAAAGACAAACCAAGTAATTTTCATTATGTTCCCATTTTGGACGTCTTGAGAAATATATACGAAAAGGAAGAAGAGTCTCGTCGTCATATTAACACTGAAAACATTCCAAAAGATCTCAGAGCCCATTTCAAACAGGGTGATATGTCAAAAAAGTTGATTAAGAAAAATGATATGGATTCCGAAACTATTCAACTGCAGTTATACGAGGATGAGTTTGAAGTCGTAAACCCCTTAGGGTCAAAAAGGGGAAAGCAAAAGGTTATAGGATGCTACTTTTCCCTCCTTAATCGAAAAAAATCAGTACCGTACAAAATTAAGCGATATTCATTTAGTATTTCTGGCCAAATCAATAGACGTTGAGGAATATGGATGGCACGAAGTATTTCGTCCATTGATATTTGATTTGGAGAAACTAGCCACAGAAGGTATTTTCGTTAAAAGTCACAATAGACATTTAAAGGGGTTTGTTAGTATATTTTCCGGTGATAATTTGGGTTTACACAAACTTGCTGGGTTAAATTCTTGTTTTAATTCAGGAAGAATTTGCCGATTTTGTATGGTCGACAGAAAGGAGATCAGTGAAAAGCTTTCCGAATCTGAAGTTGTACTAAGAAACATGGAAATGCATCTCTACCACTTAGAATGTTTCGCTTTAGATGAAAAAGAGGGTTCAATCTATGGAATACGTTCAAAAAGTCCTTTAATGAAGCTTAGTTATTTTGATTTAACGAAACAGCTCCCGGTAGATATCATGCATGACTTACAAGAGGGTGTAATAAGTAAAATTCTCAAAGCACTATTATCCCATTTAATTTCTGCCGGACACATCTCACTTGATATACTAAACAGAAGAATTTGCACCTTCCCATACGGAAAAACGGAAACCAATCGACCTCAAACTGAAATAAAAATGTAATTTTGGGCAATTCACAGATTAAAGGTACTGCTACAGAGCTTTTCTGTTTGTTCAGACTTGTACCTTTAATTATTTTAGAACACATACCAAATAACAACCCGTATTGGGATCTATATCTTGAACTAAGAGAAATTTGCGGTATCTTATTTGCCCCTTCAATACTGAACGGTCAGTTGACTTTACCGGAAAATTTGATTCAAGGTTTCTTGTCACATGTTAAGCAATTATGTGGGGGTGATATTTTAACGCCAAAATTTCACTATCTTATTCACTACGTTAACTGCATTAAACAATTTGTTCCCCTACGTCACATATCTTGCATTCGGTTTGAGAGTAAACATTCGTATTTTAAGTCCATAACACATTATTGCAAAAATTTTAAAAACATTACTAAAACGCTCTCAGAAAAACATCAATTTTTCCAATGTTACAACTGGTTAACAGAAAGGAGAGCATGCGTAGAAGAAACCTCACTGGGAAAATTTGTTGATCTGAAGACTCTGCCTTTAGATATACAAGCTTTGCTTAGCCCTGACTCCCCTGTAAGACTATATTCGGTTAGAAGCGCGAAGTTTGACAGCATTAATTTCACAATTGAAAACATTTTTCTGTATGAAATTCACAATGTAACGACTCCAAAATTTTTTTTAATTGAATATATTTTCTCTGTAAATAACCGTTTGATAATAGTGGGGAAGCTGTTCAGCGGTGTAAGATTTTGTAAAAGTTTACACAGTTATGAAATAACGGAAGACATGCCAACTCAAAGGAGGGTAATAGAAGCTGGGAAATTTACAAACTACCATATGGTCGACAAATACCAGATTCAAAACCAAACTTTTATACCAATGAGATATGGCTGTCTATCAAACTTAAACTACTTTTAAATAATTTTGTGCAAATATTTTTAACATGTGTCGTGTAAATATTTTTAACATGTGTCGTGTAAATATTTTTAACATGTGTCGTGTAAATATTTTTAACATGTGTCGTGTAAATATTTTTAACATGTGTCGTGTAAATATTTTTAACATGTGTCGTGTAAATATTTTTAACATGTGTCGTGTAAATATTTTTAACATGTGTCGTGTAAATATTTTTAACATGTGAGGTGTAAATATTATTAACATGTGTCGTGTAAATATTATTAACATGTGTTGTGTAAATATTATTAGCATGTGTTGTGAAAATATTAACTTATGTGGTGTAAATATTAACTTATGTGGAGTAAATATTAACTAATGTGGAGTAAATATTAACTTATTTGGAGTAAATATTAACTTATGTGGAGTAAATATTAACTTATGTGGTGTAAATATTAACTTATGTGGTGTAAATATTATCTTCTAATGTTGTGTAAATATTAACTTGTGTGGTGTAAATATTATTAACTTATGTTGTTTAAATATTGTTAACTTATGTTGCGTAAATATTGTTAACTTATGTTGCGTAAATATTGTTAACTTATGTTGCGTAAATATTGTTAACTTATGTTGCGTAAAATATTGTTAACTTATGTTGCGTAAATATTATTAATTTTTGTTGCGTAAATATTATTAATTTTTGTTGCGTTAATATATTTTTAATAGTTTCTTAAATCAAATGTTTCGCTTTCCCTTTACTTTAACTCCCTTTGTAAAGACTGTGGCCGAGCACAAATACCTTCTCAGGTCGCGTGATCTAAGTGAGATTGAAATTTTAAAGGGAATGAAAAATACAATTATAGTGGATTTTTATTCGAGCGACTTAAATCTTATACGCTAAACTAATTAATTTATGTTGAAGGTTAACATAGTCTTCCTTTTTTATATGTACTTTGTTAAGTATATAAATTTAAAAATCCTTGCCTTACCCTTATTCATTAAAAATTGCGAGGTGGACAATGCTTTACAATGGCACCATCTAGCGGGCGGATCGTGAACAAATGGTAATTTAAAACCACCAACCTAAAGGAATATTTTATGATCCTGATACACGCTGACAAGTCATGGAGTTACAACACACCTTTTCAAAAACTCTATAAAAGGAATGTTTAAGGAAATAAGATAAAAATACTCCCTTTATTATTCCTTGTACGGAATATTAAGGGAGTAAAAAATTACATAAACCCTTTAGATGACCATTTCACACCAATTGGGGAATCGTCAGTTCAAGTTACACCATTTTTACTCCCCTTTTACGCCTTTATTTTTTAGAGTGTACTGTGGCTATTATTATGTGACAAGTGCATGGGTTCAGGCCAAATGGCCTGATTTTTTTATATTAGTAATACTAACAAAAGTAACTTAACTACATTACTACACACAAAAGGGCAAAGGCTTAAAGTTGCCAATCGGCCATGAGTACTATTAGATTTATGCTTTTAGCAATTAATATATTTCTGAACCTCATTTTAATTTCACAAAATGATGCAAATCGAAAAGTAATATAGATTAAATGTGATATTACCATTAACTTAAAAAGTTACAATGCACTATAAAGCGGTACAGTACTATACGAACCAAACACGTTCTTTCTATGATACCATGGAATTAGTATAGAAGCATACGCTTCATGGATATATCACTCATCTTTAAAAACGCACCACATTTATTCTTCGTTTGAAATGGTGCGAACTGGTGTGTGACGTAGAATTTGAGTCAAATTCAGTGGAGGAGGGGGAGGGGTTAGTGGCACGCGCGTTTGTGACGTGGAATTTAAATCAAATACAGAGGAGGATGGGGGGGTGAGTAGCACGCGCGCGGAGAGAAAAAGAAAGTTTGTCTCCATTTTTACGTCATCAGCGACCTTGTAGGGACCCGCACGAATTTTTATGACATAAATATGGTTAAAATCGAATAGACATATTCACACACAGTTTGAATGTTTGGGGGCATGAATTTTCCGTTTCTATGGAGTTAACGTGTAAACTAAACTACGATGGAGGTGCATGTGGGAGAACTTGGAAATTGAATATTAAAATAAATTGCCTAGTATTTACAACCGAGATAGTACAATAAAAACCATGTTAAGAAATAATGTGTTAAATTTCTTATGGAAACGGTGCATAACTCACTAAGCCTTAGCGACGGTATGGGATCATGGCTTCATCGGCGAATAGACGGCGATGTCCGCCTATGCCGTGCCATGGCCAACGTAGATTACCGGTGGTAGAAGGCCTGCCAGCTTCACCCGAGCCCGATGTTAAAAAACGACTAGCAAAATCGCCCCTAGTTCCAACTTTCGCCGCTAGGTGCGCTACCAACCCAGCTTTCCTCCTAATGCTTTTTCTATGGGAAAAAAATTCGGAAGTGGACTCGGTTTTTAGAGCATTTTAATTATATTTACCGATTTTTTCGTGGCCGAGTTTTAAAAGAGAAGTCAAGTAAGTTCTAATCTAAATTTTGAGACCAATTTCATAATTTTCCGTCCGTTATTTGACGAATAATCAACATTCAAAGTTGGAGTTCTTTGAAAATTTTTATTTAGTCACTAAACATATATTATTTAAAATAACACTGAAAAAAGGGGAAATTGATTTAATAATTTTTAAATAGTTTTAATAGAAAAGGAAGATTATTCGTAATAATATCCACGTCCTCTTCGATCCCGGCCGTACGGCCTAGGCCAGCTCTCACCCCGCCAGCATGGGCCTTTGTTTGCATAGCGACGGCCACGCCCCCGGGTTCGGCTGAGTCCAGCATATCCTTCGTCCTCTGCATGTTCCTAATGGATAAAGTAACATGGTATATGAAAATTAGTATTTTTTTTCGCGACTTTCGTCTCTTTAAATTAGTCATTAGGTTTATTTCTTTCTTAATTGGAAAAGACCGTAAACGAGATTTCAACATCGCCGAATGTTTCGGTTCTCGAGAAATCTATTTAACCTTCAGGGACAAGGGGAGATCGAGTTTAACAATGACGGACGGAGCGTAGGTAAAAAAATCAAGAAAAACTGATTTTGTTTCTTCTATTGGAAGGACGAGGAAAGGAATTCGAAATGAGAGAGTGAAAGGGTTTGCCTCTCCTTCCTCCCTCTCTCCCCCGCGCGCGCACGGCCGGGCAGCCACCGCAATTTTTCCGCGAGCGGCGCCTTTTTCTAAAGAAAAAATCGCCGCTAATTCCGCGTGGCGCGACGCGTCAGGTTAATTAAAAAACGCTTCTTTCTGACGTTTATATAAGAATTACTCTTCCTAACTTTTCTTATTCGTATTTTATTAAACTTCCTAGAAGGACGTCGAATGATACCGTTCGAGCATCCCGCTTCCGTTTTAATAGCCGGTAGTTCCGGTTGCGGAAAAAAGGCGTTTTGTTGTCGCGTTATTAAACACAAAGACGATATGTTCGAACCTAAAATAGATCGAGTTGATTGGTATTTTTCCGAATATCAACATTTTTACGATGATATGAACAGAAATTCTCGCGTTAACTTTATTCGAGGATTACCGGATGATGTTTCGATATACGACGGCTGTAAAAACGTCTTGTTAATCATCAACGATTTAATGATTGAAAATAGAAGCGCGTTAATCGCCGATCTCTTTACCAAATACAGCCATAATAGATCTTTGTCGGTCTTCTATTTAGTCCAAAATTTATTTCATAAAAATATCCGCGAAATATCTTTAAACTCTAAATACATAGTTTTATTCCGCCAAATTCGCGATAAAATGCAAGTTAATTTTTTTTAAGCAAATCGATCCTCGTAATGGGAAATTTATACAAAAAAGTTACGCCGACGCGACTAAAAATCCTTATTCTTACTTATTATTCGATTTAAGTCAGAATTGTCCAGACGAATGGAGAATCAGAACTAATATTTTTATCGGCGAAACGAACGTAGTATACCAAAATAAATAAAAGAAAGTAGGTATTAATAGACGCCTTCATTTACACTATGACTTCGAAAAGTAATAGATCGTCCAAAAAACGAAACAAAAATGTCAAAGCTTAGCCAAGAAAAATGTAGATTTAATTAAAGTCTTAGCGGGATTTAAAAGGAAACAACGATTTGGGATTTTAGAAAAAGCTAATAGAGAATTGATAGAAACCCTCGGCGAAGTCGCGTTGAATACTTTAAACGGAAACGTTCGATTAAGTCCGAAAGTTTTCTCACCTAAGGGAACATCACGGTAACATAGTTACTTTATCCGATTCTCTCACCTAAGGGAACACCTAGGTAACTTTGTAGTTACCTTATCGTAGTCTCTCAATTAAGGGAACACCACGGTAACTTTGTAGTTACCTTATCGTAGTCTCTCACCTAAGGGAACACCAAGGTAACTTTGTAGTTACCTTATCGTAGTCTCTCACCTAAGGGAACACCACGGTAACACCACGGTAACATAATTACTTTGTAGTTACATTATCCGAGAATTTAATGCGAAAAAAACAATACTGACTTTGATGAGGGTAATTTTTATTGATTACTTAGAAATGGTTTACAACATTCATTATTTGGTGTCCTCCCATTGGTTCGAATCCCATTCGACCGAATTCCCAATCGACCGATTTTATCTGAAATATGATTCTAAATCCCGCCGTTTGTGCGGATTCTGTCTATTGTGATTTTTTATTAGGAATATTATTATTACTTATAATGCTATATAAGCAGGGTTGGCAAAAATTCGGATTTATCTTGAAAAAGCCACTGGTATGGTTTTTTGCTGGTTTAAACCGGATTTTATTTGATTTATCCAGCTTTTTTAAACTACTTTCTAGTGCTTAATTTTAGCTTTTCTATTTACATTTAGTGCGCTAGATGTCTTTTGCTAGGCCGTCCGATAAAGTTGCTAAAACTATAGACATTTCCCTTAGAGATGAGTACGGCCCCTGATTTAATCGGGATTTTTCAATCCAACCCGACCCATATTGGGTCGAAAATTATTTAAAACGTTTTGCTGGTCGGGTCGGGCAGGGTTAGCATACCATCTACCCGGGTAGACATTTTTATTAACTTCAATAGAGCAGGGTCGGGCCCGGGTAGACATTTTTTATTACCTTCAATAGGGCAGGGTCGGGCCCGTTTAGGCTTTTTTGTGATCTTCAATAGGGCAGGGTCTGATAAATATTTTTCTAAATGCGCGGTCCGACCCAACAATTTAGCGTTGCGAAAAATTCAACCCAGTCTCACTCGTTTCGGGTGGGGCAGTGAGAGGAGGGCGCGTCAAACTAACCCACAATATATGGGAATCAACCATTTCGATGAAATAAAGAGGTAAAGGCATGTGGGTCAAACCTTTCCTTCCATCTCACTTTATGGTGCCTATATTATCATTTTTTGGAAAAATCCACTGGATTTTTCAACGTGTTTTAAACCGATTTAATCCAGATGGATAAAAACGGACTGGATACCAGCGTGCCAACCCTGTTAATTTAGCGATAGGAACTTTCGTCTCACCGTGGCGCAGTGGAAGAGTATCGGACTACCGTGCGACAGTCCTTAGATCGATTCCCCGAAAGAAAAAGTAAACTACGTAAAAATAGTTTCATGCAATTGATTATTAATATCATTTGAACTTAATTGCGGTTAGGCAGTGTGGGAAACTATAAAGTAATAAAACATACTATTGCAATAATGGCCTTTGACTATTTGAAATATTTTGCGTAAATTTTATTAAAATTACGGTAATATTTTAGAGGGTTAAGGTTAGGTCAAATCAGGTTAGGTTTGGTTGGGTTGGGTTAGGTTAGATTAGGCTAGGTTTGGTTGGGTTGGATTAGGTTCGGTTAGTAATATTTTATAAATAACTTAAAATGTTACGCCTTTTACGAAATATTGTTGTATATCTTCATTGACTTCCATAAATAATTTGCCTTTTCCAAAATATTGTTTATCTTCTTTGACTTTCCAAAATATAATGCCTTTTCCAAAATATTGTTGTTTATCTTCATTGACTTCCCAAAATAATATGCCTTTTCCAAAATATTGTTGTTTATCTTCATTGACTTCCCAAAATAATATGCCTTTTCCAAAATATTGTTGTTTATCTTATTTGACTTCCCAAAATAATATGCCTTTTCCAAAGGTTGGGTTGGGTTGGGTTAGGTAAGGTTAGGTTTGGTTGGGTTAGGTTGGGTTAGGTTAGCTTAGGTTAGGTTGGGTTGGGTTAGGTTTTGTTAGGTTAGGGTTGAAAGTGGAAGGATAGCCGATTTTCCATAATATTTTTATTTTCATTGAGGTCCTTGCAAAATAAAAGGGGACCTTTTGCAACAAGTTATTTTTATAAAGATTCTGGAGCAATTAACGCTGCATTTATTAAGTTCGTAGATATTGAATTTCTGATCCATGGTATTTTAATATTTCGAATGTTGTTTATTTAATAAGAAATGCTACTTCATGGAGTAAATTTTTATAAGTTTATTTAAAGTTTAAAATTTTACAAATTTGGGAGCTTTCGGACCGCGGTCCTTCCTCAGCCAGTTTTAAAAATGAACTCAGGTTTGTAAAATTTTAAACTTTAAATAAACTTATAAAAATTTACTCCATGAAGTAGCAGTTCTTATTAAATAAACAACATAAGAAATATTTATTAAGTTCCTTGAACAATTAATATATGCCTTTTCCAAAATATTGATTGTTTTACGGGTCATTTCAGGTTGGCTTTGATTCGGCTCGGTTACAATAGAGGCATCCTTTTAAACTTGGGATTTGACCATAACAGTATCATTATTTATATAGGAAAGTGTATTGATAGACGCAAGCTTAAACCAAAAGAGGTTTTTTTAATTCGGTTTTAAAATACGGCGTTAAAAATATATCTTTTAATAGCAATGAAAATTTTAAGATAATAAACCCGCACATTTTGGCTATATTCGGTCCAACGGGATTCGGTTCAATGGGACATTCGGTCTAATGGGATTCGGCCCAATGGGCCAGCAGCCATTATTTAACAATATAATGAGATAATAAGAAATTAAAAATGATCTGACTTTGATTAGCAAATAAAAATATTCTTAATTCTCTACTTGGGATTCTGTTTTCATAGTTTTCTTTTTCGCATTTTCATTGGCAAAACTTCTGAATGTTTTGTATATTATATTAACCTTGTGGTCATTGATGTCGCTATCCAGCTTCTTAATGGCTTTTTCAATATCTGATTTATATTTAGCAATTCTTTGATCCTGGAGGGTGATTTTTGCTTGCTGCACGCTTAATGTTTCTTTCCATCTTTTCAAATACATTATTTTTTCCTCTTCTTCACTCAGTATGGAACTGCAGATCAATTAGGTAAAGTTAATTTTAACATTCCTACATGATTCGGTTCACAGACTAGGAGGATTCAGAATCATCCTTTCTTGGATTCCCAATCCTCATAGTCTCAAGGCTACGTATACCTCATTGATATAGTTAGCGCAATTTTCTCTGGGTCTGAAGTTTCCTCAGTTTTAAAATTTCGGTGATGCTCTGTAACCTCTTCCCATTGAATATTTAGTCTCGGTGAATTACTTCCAACTCGACCGATCACTGCGATCAAGGCCAAACGTCGCGAACTCTCTTATATAACTCTCATCGCCGATTTACGTGCCCAATCATCCGCTGTTACTAACACTAACTATTCTAGGTCTGCTTGTCAATATCTAGCGCACCCTGATGCTGACAAACCTACGTCTGCCACGCCCCCTCCTGCTGCCATTACCGTTTCCGTTCCTCCTCCAACAGCCAAACCGGAAGCGCTGTTTTCGTCCTTCTTCGACTCATATGTGGCCAATGTTACGACTACAGCCGATTTTCGTGCCGTCGGCATCTTGGTGCTAGCAGGTGACCCGAGTGCACTCACTGAACCAAACGACTGCTTATATTCTCGTTTCCCACCGAAACCGGTCCCAGCCTCACGCCGAGCCGCTGGTCAGGTAAGTGCTAGAATTAAAAAGAGGCATCGGTTTGCCTAATTTTTTTTAGTCCCTTTACAAGTTGAACAAAAAGAAGCTTTCTAAGCTCATTCTTGACCCGCACGAAGATAACCCCGTTCAACCCAGTGAGATCGACATCGCAGGTACGTTTGGAGATCTATTCTCTTCTCCGTCCCCACCTGATTCCAAGCCATTCATTCCGAAACCATCTAACGGTCATACATACTTTCCGATCTGTGTTGCGGAAATTTCGGAAAACACTTTCGCGTCAAAAATCGTCATCCCCTGGTCCTGATCAGTTAACACTTAAGGATGTCCGTTCTCTTCGCGCTGAGAACCTCGCGTTCATATTTAACGTGTTATTCTACTTAAAAGACTTACCCCTATCTTTGAAGCAGTGTCGGACGGTCCTTATCCCTAAAACCGGTGACCTTTCACGTGGCACTAACTTGAGGCCGATAACTTTACTCTCACTTCTAGTTCGGTTGTTTCACAATATACTCGACGGTCGCCTCCGTTTCGCGTTAAATCTTAATCCGGCTCAGCAAGCATTTGTTTCGGCTGACGGCGCAGTTAAACAATATCTGAGCCTTTTTTATAACTCTTTTCTTAGCTCAATTATGTTTGAAGTGATATCGGTCTGTTATAAATAAAACATGAGTAAAAGACATGGTAATTTTGATTTTATTTCTAAAAACCAAAAATAATTGGGTCTAATTCGGGAAACAGCAGATGATAGTTTTTGATTTACCGACTGGGAAAGATGGCCTTGATAAACAAAATTTTAAGCAGCCTGATTTGTAACTAAACCGTGTTGAGAACTTTATATTTTGTTTTCTAACAATATTTTCATTGAATTTGTTTGTTTTCTAAAAATATTTTCATTGAATTTGTTTGTTTTCTAAAAATGTTTTCATTGAATTTGTTTGTTTTCTAAAAATATTTTCATTGAATTTGTTTATTTTTTAAAAATGTTTTCATTGAATTTGTTTGTTTTCTAAAAATATTTTCATTGAATTTGTTTATTTTTTAAAAATATTTTCATTGAATTTGTTTGTTTTCTAAAAATATTTTCATTGAATTTGTTTATTTTCTAAAAATATTTTCATTGAATTTGTTTGTTTTCTAAAAATATTTTCATTGAAATTGTTACACAAATTATTAGATCTTTGTTGTTTGCGAAAATGGTTATATTCCCATAGCAATAAAATCTTCGAAGAAGGCATTCTTAAACAGGTCCGGATGGACAACTTAAAACATGAAGTTCTATCCTCTATAAGAGAAGGATTCAGTTTTTTTGAGAATTGGTTGAATGACGTACTGGACACATTTCATCAATTAAACCTCAATTCTCCTCAACAAAGAGTGTTTCTGTCCTGGCAAACATGGGACCTTCTGAGAGTCATGGTTTTTGGCTTTAAAGAGTTGGCCCAAGACTTTTTGACAGAGCATCCAAATAATTGCATCATACCAGGAAGGGAAAATGGCAGTGTCATTGAAAGTTTGTTCGGGCAGTTTAGAGAAGTTTTGGGTGAAACCTCACAGGCTCTAACTATACTTCGGCGCAAAGTATGATCATTATGAAAATTGAAGTACAAGGTCAAAAATTTACAAACGACAAGTACAGGGGCTGTCACATTTCAGTGGCAATCAAAACTTCAAAGAGTTAGAAGGCGAAAACTTAAATTTAAGTAGTATAGGGCTACAGTTCGTACCACGGTAGAGGTATAAAGTAGGTGCGTGGGAACTGGGTCACTGGGTCATGGGAACTGGGTCATGGTAACTGGGTCATGGGAACTGGGTCATGGGAACTGGAGCGTGGGAACTGGAGCACGCCGCCGCCGCCGCCGCGGTGAATCTTCGCGAGTTCCCCGCGAGTTCCTTCCCCCCTCACCCCCGCGGGGTTTACCGCGCGCGCCGCGAGTTCCTTCCCCCATTTTAACTTCGCGCGTGGCGCTAGTTTCGTACTATTCAATTCCAGGAAAAATTCTATTGTTAAATTCTTACTATCTACGTAGTGATTAATGCTTTTGGCATATATTCTATAGACCCATACTTATAGAGAGTATCATAGACTTATGGTGATAACTTATAGCGTATGAATACAGTTGTATTGTTATAGTGAAATCAATTCTAAATAAAGGAATAGGGTAATAGAATTTAAGCTTAGCAATAACAATGGAATCAAAATTAAGCCGAGTATATTACGATTCTGAAAACCCTCTTAGTTACGGAAGCGCAAATAAATTGAAACAAGGAGTAAAAAGTATTTCAAAGAAAAAAATTGAGACTTGGCTTCAGTCTCAACCCACATACACTATTCATAAACCAAGGAGAATAAACTTCCCTCGAAATCAAACTTATGCTACAACAGCTGATGAAGTATTTCAATGCGATCTAATTGATCTACGACGTATCAAAAAGCATAACAAAGGTTTTCAATACATTTTGACTATAATAGACGTATTCTCAAAATATGCCTGGAGTTTTCCTTTAAAGAATAAAACTAGTAGAGAAGTTTTAAGCGCATTTCAGAAAGCGATCAAAGAGAGAAAGCCTTTGCGTATTAATGTTGACCAAGGCAGTGAATTTCTATCAAAATTGTTTAAAGAATATTTGAAGAAAGAGGGTATTCAACTCTATACAAGTGTTGGAAGGATAAAGTGCGGTGTTATTGAAAGATTTAACAGAACGTTAAAGGATAAAATATTCAAACTATTTACAAGAACGAAAAAATATAATTATATTGGTAGTTTGCCAAAAATCATGAAGGCCTATAACTCTAGTACGCATTCAAGTATTGGTTTCGCTCCAAAAGATGTTAATATCGAAAATGAACATTTAGTATGGCAGCGTTTGTATGGCAATCAAAAACCTGCTAAACCCCCAAAGTTAAAGATTGGTGATTTTGTCAGACCTAAGACCATTAAACACAGATGGACTGGAATGGAGATAGGGCGGGTGGTTCCTTGTGGGAAGCGTGTCTTTAGCGCCACGCCGCGACCAATATTGAAACTATTTCGATTCAAACAAACAGGCGCGTGAAATAGCAGACGACATTAGGCCCGTTAAAGCTCGAAAGTCTATGTTAGGTTAGAACGTAACCTAAGTTAGAGAAAGTGTTTAGTTGAATGTAAGTTACTTTCAATTATATTTTTTATTTAAATAGGTATAAGAATTACTATACAAGCCTTAATCCATAGCTCACTTTTAGAAAGTTGATATTTGGGGTTTGGTATTGTGTAGAAAGTAATGCCTTTCATATGGGATTTATCAGAATAACGTTGATAATTTTTACAAACTCCGAAAGCGCACCTTTTGCTTGGCATCTTAAATACCCAAACTAATCCTTTAAATTACTTATAAGAAAACGAACATAAAAGGCGAAAAAGTGGAGAGGAAAAACCTAACCGTGCCTTAACCGTACAATCATAAAAATTCAACAGAGCAGACGACATAATAAAGGTCACAAAGATGCCCTGAAATGTTTCGCTAGTCTCCCGCTAGGGGTGACGATACGCGCTGAAATTTCAAGATAGGGGTTTTAGCTTATCATTCTAGTCCATCTGTGTTTAATGGTCTTAGGTCAGACTGTCAAAGAGTAAACCTCTTTTCGAAAAGGGTTATAAAGGTTATTGGACGAGGGAAATATTTACCGTATCAAAAGTTCTTTACAGAAATCCAGTTTGTTACGTAGTTAAAGATTACAACGACGAAGAAATAAGAGGTGCCTTTTACGAATGCGAACTTCAAAAAGTAGTCTACTGATATATGTCTATTGGCAAATAAATAAATGTTCATTTTAATCTAGTTAACCATGTCGAACGATTCATTTTATGTTACACTCGTAAGTTCGGCTTCTATGAATGTCTTTCCGGATAACACGCAATCTCATTTTAAAGTTCAGTTACCAGCTCCTTTAAACTTAGTTGGTAATTGGCATGTGGGGCTTGCCGAAGCATTTTTACCCCAGGCCTGGGATAATGTATCCGGCGAGTATTTATATTTCAATGCTGGAGTACATGACTATACTGAAAACAGCTGGGACCAGTATAAGATACAACTTGTCGCGGGAAACTTGCGTGGAGACGAATACGATGTTTATAAGAGTTTAATTAAATCTATTAATAATACCATACCCCTCGAAATACGACGGTCGGTTTATATGTTTATCACCTACAGTGATGACAATGAGAAGGCTTTTTGCGCTCTGAGAGCTAAAAATGGATATGAAGTTCAAATACCGGAAGAAATGGGTAAAATCTTGGGCTTACCCTTCATGGATTGGATCAAAGAGAGATACACTTTTCCCGAAGAACTGATTAAAAGAAAGAAAGACGATCCTTTAGAACTAAATAGTTCCAATAATTTTTTACATATAAGAAAAAGACAAGTTGGGAAACCAAAATGAACCTCTCCGAGCCGAGACGAATTTACTTTCTAAACACAGGTCCACCAGCCAATGAGAAAAACCGGAAATACATAGTTCAAATTGGCGAAATATTGCCAAGCTCTTTAGCAAAGGCTTAAGTGTTTAACAATTTCCTTTGTATCCTCAATAATTCTAATGAGGACCTAAATTGTATCACTGAAGGGTGTATTTAACTTTCGGCTCACTCTGAACCGTTAACACCTCCTATAAGAGGAGGCGAAACAAGGTCAATTCTAGTTTAAATCTAGGGTATCTTATTTCACAGACCCAATCGTTTCAACACTTTTGGATAGATGAAGAATTAACATCCATATTATCTAACGAATGTAAAAAAATGCGATTACACTATATATAAATGTAGTAAAGCTGAATTAAAAAGTAAACACCAAATTTGAAATGTTAATATCTAAAGATGTTCTTGGAATATTAAGATGAAACAGAGCTTTATAGCTACACAACTACTTAAAGAATCGTAATGCCGAAAAATATTTAAAATATTTCCATTTAATATTCTGCAAAAAGGAAATGTTATCGTTTTGTAAGAGATCTTATCATCCTACTCGCTTTATATTAACTTTGATGTGCGTGTAGTGTTTTGATTCGGATGCAATCTTCATAACTCGTTCTATATAAACTCTCACTTGTGTCATTACACAGAAATAAGTTTTTCTTAAATAATTAATTAAATATAAATGATATTAATTATTTTAATCGCCAGTAAATAACTTTAAAAATAGTTAAATCGTTTAAAATAAAGTTGTTCCTATTATCTTTCGAAACTTTGCTAATATTGACGTTTAAAGTGAAGGGTACCCCTCTTGCCCACTTTCTTCAAATTTTGGGGTATATATACAATTCGTTTCCATTATAATAATAGATAAAAACGCATTCGCGTGAACCTTTGGTGGAAGCCCTACCATTGGGAGGCTAGACGTTTCTCGTAACCCTAGCCGATCGCCGCGTATATCTTAAAACCGAACGATAACGATGGAGAAGAAGCCGGAATGGACAAAGACCTGAAGATGGTGGTGCATAGAAGCTGGTGTCAATGTGGGATTGACGAAGAACAGAAGATGGTGATGCTTACGAGCCAGCAAGTACAGGCTGGTGTCAATGTGGGATTGACGAAGAACAGAAGATGGTGGTGCTTCCGAGCCAGCAAGTACAGGCTAGTGTCCATGTGGGATGGACAAAGACTAGCAGATTGTGGTGCTTAGAAGCCAGTTAGTAAAGAGTGGTGTTGGTAGATGAATGGCCAAATTTCCGTGAACCGCGAACGCGTTCCGGAAATCGGGTATTTGTTTGCTCCGATTTGTAAACTGCGAACGCGGTCACGTGGGGTCTGACAGACAGACAGACACACAGACAGACAGACAGACAGACAGACAGACAGACACGGCCGGTGTAATACCTCTCCGTGACGTCATCGTCACTCGGAGAGGTAAAAAGGCCCAACGAATCCAAGGGAAATTACTCTGCAAATTCAACCCGGCCAGTATAACCACATTGAAAATGTTATTGAAGCAATGCGCCATGCAATTCCTCGAGAACACAGTAGTAATTTTGTAATTAAGCTTAATCCCGACGGAAAAGTAAACGTAAAATGTGAAAATAACTATTATTTGTGTTTTAACAAAAATCAGTCTGGTCTAGGTAGACTATTAGGGTTTCACATGGACCAAATGGATAGACCCCTTATGGATGAAACTGGAAAAAGTGTTGCCGATATAGACAAGGGTACGGCTAGTTTGTATATTTATACAAATTTAATTCTACCACAAGTGGTTGGTGACGTTTATGCCCCTCTTCTGAGGGTTATACCAATAATAAATGATAAATCTTCTAGCTTAGCTGTACATAGGTTTCAAAACATTGATTATTACCCTTTAAGATGTCCATCATTTGAAATGATCGAAATTGATATGAGGACAGATTTCGGAGAAAATATTATGTTTAAATTAAACAAGTCCGTCATAAAACTTCATTTCATTCTCAAGCATGTCACGAAGTAACATATATCTAAACTACTACTTAAGCCAAACCGGAAATGGTCTTAATCACTTCCGGGGGCCTGTATTTCAAAGAGGAAACGGTCTCGGAAGTATCTTCAAAAGTTTAATTAGATATATTACACCGATATTTCGACCAGCAGGTAAAGTGTTAGGTAGGGAAGCTCTCAGAACGGGGTCGAGAATAGCAGGGGATCTCGTAGCAGGAAGAAACCTAAGAGAATCATTGAAATCAAATTTGAGCGAAGCAGGATCAAATTTACTACAAAAGGCTAGCCATTACTTGGCTCAACAACAAACGGGCCAAGGACTTCGCAGAAAGCTGAAGCCTAAAAAGCGATCAAAAAAGAGAAAAAGAACGAAAACCGATTTTCTCGATTAAAAATAACAATGGTTGAAGGAATGATGTCTGAACTGGATTTGTTCGCGGAGCCACCAACAAATTACAACATAGAAAATAGTGATTATGCTATGTATAAAGCTTTGGCTTCGCTTTCTGATGATGGACCAATTGAATTTTTTATCCCTGGATCTAATGACGTCTTTATGGATTTGTCTAAAACCTTATTGCAAGTTCGAGTCAAACTAGTTAAGGAGGATGGATCTTCTTTAACTTCCCAAGACAAGGACGTTGGTCCTACAAATTTATTACACGCATCTTTATTTAGTCAAGTTGACGTATTTTTTGGAGATACGCAAGTTAATACACCAACGAATGCCTACCCATATTTGGCATTTTTTGAAACACATTTAAACTATGGTACAAGTGCCAAAAAGTCTTATCTTTCTTCAAAAATGTATTACAAAGATGACCCTGTGGACGCTAGTAAAATGTTTTTACCGGCGTCAAACAACGACAAGAATGGAATGCTGAAACGAAGAGATCGGGCTGCCCTATCGAAACGCATTGATATGTTGGGTGATTTACATTTGGATGTATGTCGAATGAGTCGATTTCTCATTAATAATATTGATGTACGGTTTCGCTTCATAAAGTCAGTTAATGAATTTGCAATTATATCTACAGCAGCACTTAATCCTAAATTTAAAATTAAAATTGACGATGTTACATTATTTATAAAAAAGATTAAAATAAATAATGAGATTATGTTAGCTCAGGCGATGGTACACGAAAAGCACAATGTAATTTATCCAATTAACAGAACAGTGTTAAAATACTTTTCCATCAGTAGCGGTTCCACTGACATTATACGAGAAAATGTCTTTATGGAAAGACAACCATCACGCGTAGTTATCGGCTTAGTTAGAACAACGGCCTTTAATGGAGCCCTAGATTTGAATAGCTTTGAATTCAATCATTTTAATTTAAGCTACTTGGCACTAACAATTGGAAATCAAACATATCCCAATCCTCCGTTTACACCCCACTATGCCGTTAACGAGTATTCCAGAGAGTACCTCTCAAACTATACGGCCTTGGATTTGTTCAAAAGTAATAAAGGAAACTGTATTACCTTCGAAGAATTTAAAGAGGGTAACGCTCTGTACGCGTTCGATCTTACACCGGAAGAACAAGCGGGCGCTGAACATTTGTCAAGAAACAAACAGGGAAGCCTAAGAATATCTATGAAGTTCAAATCTCCGCTAGTCCATAACGTAACTGTAATAGTGTACGCCGAGTTTGAATCTGAAATTATTATTTCTAAAGATCGTACCGTGATTTATAACCCATCGGGATAATGAATACGGTGGAAATAATCGAAATTTTAACGTGTGAACCTGTAACAAGACCTTTTTTCCTCGGTGTATTTGCTTTCGATCAAAAACCATTACCGCCAAAGCAAGCTAAATATTGCTTTTGTCTAAATACGGAACCTTCATCGAGTCCAGGACTTCATTGGTTAGCTATATATGTAAATAATAACGTAGGGAACTTTTTTGATTCTTATGGGAATGATCCCTCTTATTATAATCTTAGCGATCTTTATGTCTACGCTAAAGAATGGTTTATAAACCCTGTACCTGTTCAATATCCATTATCTTTAACATGCGGTTTACATTGTATTTTTTATCTAGTTAATGCCTGTTACGGTTATAATCTAAATGTTATTATTCAAGATTTATATAAACCAAATGATTTAATGTATAATGAAGCTTTGGTTCTATTGTTTTTATGTAATCATTTGTTGAAACATCAAAATAAATATTGCAATCAATAAAAAAAAACGTTTATTTAAATTTTTCTTTCCATAGTGTAGTGGGTACAACAGTTTTTTTATCTTTTCTGGTTTTACGTTTAGAATGAAGAGGCGAATATAGTTCTTGAAATTTTTTAAATTCATCTAATGATTGAGCCACGCTGTTTTTACGTAGAGTTTTTTTTCTTTTGGGTGGTGGAGACTTAGCCGCTATAGCCGTAGCCGTAAATGGCTGCCATGTCAAGGTGGACCCACTAGGTGGTGCTTGAAAAATGGTGGAACCCTGTGCAGAAGCGGTAGGCATAATGGGGGTAGTTGCGTGTATTCCTGTTAGGCTCGGAGTAATGGGTAAAGTAGCGGTAGAAGTAGAAACCACCGGGGTAGAAGGTAGCGCTGGATAAGTTGTAGGAGGTGCCGATACAGTTTTTACGGTAATGGGTTGTACTAGTTTCTTCATATTTAAATATTTTTGCAGGGTTTCCAAGTATTCTCTAAGTTTAGTTTCTGTAGACCCGGACTTTCGAAGAATGTTATGCATTTCTTGATCTAGCTCAGATAATTCTTTATCCACCGGGTCCAAAATGGTATTGGCAGGCACCAAAACCATTTTCTTCATGTTAAACTTTTTATAGCTGAGATAGCACTAGGGATAATACTAGCCAGTAACATTGGCCAAAAGGCTCCGCCTGATTGATTAATCATCAACTGACGCTTCTTACTTAATGGCAAAGACTTTTGAGCCAATAGCCTTATAACTCTCCTGTGACGTTTTAAATGATTTTTTAGTTTGGAGGTCAAAGGTATCCCGCCGTGTGTAATGTTAAAACAAATATTACAAAGCGTCTTTAATTGATCTTTGGTACTGTTTTTTAGAATGTGTTTTCTTTGAATTTTATTGCTTCGTTTAAGCAAAGTTAGGTAGGGGTATTTCTTACGAAGTGAGACCGGCAGAATCATTGTATTAAATAGATTAAAAATGCGCCGTCACTCTTTCTTATTCGTCGATAAATACGTACATATTTCCATCTGGAGGGAGGACATTTGTTCTAACTCGTAGACATTCATCCGTGGCTTGATGACAGTCAATCAAAATGTACGAGTGCGGCTTTTCTGTAGCAATGGCGTAGGCCTTCACTAGAAACTGACTTTTTCTAGGAAAAACTTGCCTACTTAAAAATTGTATTGGCGATGAATCCCTGGGACATTTGAATATTAAAATATAAACGCAATTTAGGCTAATCAATCTGAACTCTTTATTTTTACTAAATAAGCTCTGTGTAATTAAAATTATGCTGGTATTATAGTGGTGACTCCCCTTAATAAACATATCAGCTATTTCTTTACTATTACCACATTCTGAAGCTAAATCATCCAACACCAGGAGGTTATTTTGATTTCTATTCCAAAATTCTTCGTTATTCGGAGGTAACCCTTCCAAAAATTCTATTTCAGGGATTTCCCTTTTCAGATCATCAAATTTATTTTGGTAAATTGAATAGCAATAAACTATCCGATCTGGTTTTGGACTAATCATGCATGTTCTATATCTTAATAAATTAAAAACCCACGATGATTTACCACACATGCTAGAGCCTGCACATAACATCTGAAAGGGCGCCACAAATTTTATTCGACACGCCATGGTTAATAAATGTAATTAAAATGACACAAAAAATTCAACACTCGAATATTTTATTGCTCAGTTCGAATTGTATATATTTTGAGTAACATTTTTTCCACCTTTCGAATACGATCTTTAAACCTTAGCGCATCGTAAAGGGCGTAATTACGTCTATCTTCGATAGGTATTTCAAACACAGTTACATTTGGTGAAAAATGTACATTCTTTTTAGATCTACTCATCCTGAGTTGTCTCTGTTAAGTAACCATATGCAAATGTATTAAAACCCTTAACTACGCGCTTCTTAAATGTATATCCAAATGTCTTTTCCATTTTTTTATTTATTATTGTTGCCGTATATTTATCTCTACGTACATTAAAAGGAACGGCTACTTTAATTCTTTTCGATTGATTATGAATACTTTCAAATATGGAGTCAAAATTTACAATATTTTCATTTATTCGATTTTGAAGACTTAAGCCCTTTACTTTCACGATAGTTTTGTTGTCTGTAGTTTTCAGGGCGTAACTTTTTGGAGCATTGCAAACAAATTCTAAAATTGATTCCTCTCCCAGTTCGTTTACCCAACACCCCAAGTTAATACCGGTGGGGGGTATGTAGTCCCCCTCTTTTGCAACAAAGATTACGCTATCAGTATCCATATAAAGTACACGCTCATTCAACTTTGCAAGTGTTTCATAAAGAGTTAATCTACCATAACATGAAACAAAGCTGGCAACATATGGGTTCCCCTTATAATATGTGGGTTGAAACTCATCCTTAAAACTATACGTTAACAAACATAGCTCTTCGTTTAGGGGCCTTAAATCTATAAGTTCTTTTGTGTCGTCTACTAAAATGCCAATTAGATCTTTATAATCATCTATTATGATAGACTTTGGTTTGTTAGTATTTAATCCAAATTTTCCCCATAGTGAGTTCAAACAAATTTTTGAGATTGCTCTCATAGCAGGGTTTTTAGTTACCTCATCCATTTCGATTTTGATTCCTTCAGTCTCATAAATTGAATCTAAATATTCCCTCTTTTCTTCGAAGGTTTTAACTGAGGAGGGGAACCCCGAGTTGGCCTGCTTAATCTTTAAAAATTTATTTACGTAACCACCGAAAAGTCCGTCGCTTACACCTTTTTCATATTTGAAAGTTTCTTTATAATGATGCACTTCTGATATTTTTAAAAGTTTGTAACCCATTTCCATAGCTTTATAAATTTCTGGGGTACACCACACGCCCGAAATTGACCTTTCACCATCGCTATGACTACAAAGTTCAGTATTTTCTTCGATTACACAAGATTTACATAAAGGAAAATACAATCGCCCATTATGTCTGTAGGGTAATACAGGAATGTACAGACCATATGGGGGTAACAATGTCGCCGACATGATTCCAAAATAAGCGTCTTTCCGATAATCAAAATTGAATTGAATCACCTCAGGGAAATGCTTCGGGTAAATACCATATTTATTTTGACTAGGGTATAAAGACATAATGTCAAAATATAAAATACGTTCATTTTTACTTGGATCTGCTTTATAGTATAACTTTAGGGGTTCGCATCTTCCTCCATAAAGCGCTGATCTTGATAAGATAGGGTCACACACTTCGACTGAATTACAAAATTCCCTAAAATCTGAATTTTCAGCCATCAGTTTATCGTAATCACATTCCCACATAGTAATGATCTCAGCCCTAGGATGAAGCTCTTTAATGTATTGTATTCTATCAAGTCCTTTTTCGTAAATAACTTTATTGGTTTCCTTAACTACGCTATTCCACTCACTTCCTTTGTAACACTTTTTACACGCGTGATATAAACAGCCCATGAATTCTAAAATTATTTCCGGGTCACTACAATAACCATCAACTGCATATGGTCCAATTTTCTTTTCTCCTGATGCTGACATTACAGTTTGAATCTCGACGTTTCTTTCCTTACTTACCCATGCCATCCATTTTATGGCTTTCTTGCTCTGGTTACCTGAACCACGGAATCCAGGGTTTGGAACGACACCAAGGGTATTCTTCTGTAAGTATGTGTGAAGATACACCGAAGTACAAGCTCCAGCTATGGTTATCGCACCGCAATTCATTGGGTCTAAACCCGTTACTGTTTTGAAATGGTTACGAAAACAGTCTACACCCTTCTGAAGGACTTGGACATCAGCCACGCAATATTTTTGTAACTCTAACATGGCATTATAAACGGGTTGTTTTGACTTTTCACTATACCACTTTTCAAAAGCTATGTTATCATCTTTTTTCATAAACTCTGGCTGAAAATAAGATTTATCGGGAATTTTTCCACAATAATCTAAATTGTTTTTGTTTAAAAAGATATATGGGAAAAACTGCTTGCAGGTTGAACCCAACTGAAATGTCTCCGAAAAAGCCCTTAATGGTATAGCCAGAAAGGAAAAACTACATATAAATTTTAAATTTTGGTTTTTAACAAACATTGCTAGCAGTTTTGCTCCATCGAATATAATTTCTATTTTTCCATAATTATGGATTAACCATTGTAAAATGAAAAACCCGTCATAGGCTCTCATGTTATGAGCAACAATAGTAACATTTTCAAACCTAGGTTTGGTTACTCTACGTCTTTTGTTGTCTCTTGTAAAAACAATTTTTTCATCTACTTGGGTTAGGTATTGCATAAATTTGTCTACGCAATCTAGTCCTCTAAAAATGTTATAATCGTAAACATTTTCCTCTATTTGCATACAGAAACTAGAAGTATTGGGGTATGAAGGGAATTATCTACTATACATTCGGTATCGAAATAACAATAAGTTGTTTCCTTATACTTTTTAGTAAGGGGTTGGACATAACAAAGCCTAGGCGGGTGTTCAATTTTACATTTTGGGCATACTTTACTACATTTGTGGTTTTTTTCAATTTCCTCGCAGCAAATTTTGCATCGTTTTACTTTTTCACAAATTTTATTAGTTCTATGTATTTGGAAGCATTCGGGACCTTTAAAATACCTATTACAATCTGGACATTTCACGACGTCCAAGGATGGGCTCTCGTGGAATGTCTCAGAGTAACATCGCCAACATTTTGTGGGTTCATTATAACATTTATGATTTGAGGCCCTAAATACATTACTAAATGTTACTAAGCATTTGTTACAATAAGAAACACATCCGAACATGGCTGCTAAACTTTTAATAACATGCATATGTGTATCTACAAGCAGAAGGAAAATTTTTTTTTCAGCGTAAATTTCACCTTCATAAATTTTCTTAAAATTATTTTCAGCGCTAAACACTATAATTTGGTATTCGGGTCCTACCGGTAAGTTAGCTTCATGGTGAAGTTTTAGGGCCTCTTCCCTCTGTAGCGGTCTGTTAGGTGCCTGTATTCTACGGTATCGATTATAGTCGAAACCAGATCTATCTTGTTTTTGTTGTTTTAAATAGGTTAAGTCCGCAACCATTTTTCCGCACACTATGCTTCGAGCTACGCAAAGATCGTCATCGTTTAAAATTGGTAAAAAAGTCCTCCCGTTTTTCATGTAATGTTCTAGTGATAACATCGATCTATTTCTGACTGATTTTCTACCCGATATTGGAATATCAGTTTTTAGAAAAATTGCATCAATTCTAATATCACCGTCTAAAATGAAATTACGATTTGATTGACTAACTTGACTTATAGCACCAAAAAGCCTATCAACTGTCAGTTCGTTCAACGCCATAAATCTTAAATTTATGGCATTTTCCAGCTGGTCACTTCTAACACAAAACCTGACTCTGTTGTAGTCTCTACCCGCGTTGATAATAGTCTCAATGATTGATTGAAATATGAGTTTCAATTTTTCATATAGTTCCGTCACACATATTTTATCAAGGTTTTTAAAGATAATTTTGTATTCGTAGGATGAACAGTTAAATTTCCTAGATCTGGCTACATTTACTTTATCTAATTCATAAAAGTTTTCTGCTCTAAAAATAGAAAGGTCTAGTGGTTCATCATCAGACATTTTACTACTTCAACGTAACCTTCTTCAAGATGCTCGATATTAGTTCTACTACTTCCGGTATATCGACGGCCTTCAAATCCAGTTGCTTCTCGCGCTCTTGGCCCCTATATTTCGTTATTAGACAACCCTTTTCTTTTATTTTCTCGATTTCCAACATCCCAGGCAAACAGGAACTTTGCGGTAACTTATTCAGAGATGCTAATTTCAAAACCTTAACTAAGTCGTCTACTATTTCAATGGGTATGCATACCCCCGATTTAAGGGGTATTCTGAGTAGAGCGTACTTTCTTATGTCTACGTATAATTTATTATTAAACTTGCATAGTTTAACTCCTATTTGTTCGGATTGACTAAACTGTAGTTGAAGAGTCTCCCAAGGGTTGCTGCTTTGAGCCTAGATAACATAAAACTATGGGGTAGTAAGAAAAAGTACCAAAAATATATATTTATATATATTACTTACCATTTTGAAGAATTTATTAATTTTAGCGGGGAGATTAAGCGAAAGCAATGAGGATATTTTGTAGTTCGCGTGGCGGTGGGTGCGGTATTTATATTGTTCAGACTTCTTAAAGGGAGTGTAAAAGGTAATTTTTGTAGTTTATCATGCCTACCGCTTTTGTACGTGAAAGCAGGGGAAAATTGGCGCTACATACTTAAACGAATAGAGAAATAAAACTTAACAACCATACCTTTAAATAAAATTAAAATTTCTTGGAACTCAAGCCTTAGAAACAATGACGTTTTAGTTAATTCGCAGTTCTGGCATAGAAGGATTTTTCTTGGAATTATGACTCAACGCAACAATTAACTTTGAAGTCTAATGAGCCTTATATATGCTTTACTATACTTAAACTACCTTTGCCAAAAAATCTAATATCACCTCCGTCATACATTGTATAAATAGTAGTTATTGGAAAAATAGACTTATAGTTTCACACTCAAAGATCACAGGTAACATTAGGTCGATTGGTAGCGTATTGGCTGCTAAATATGGAATTCGAAAGATCCTGGTTCGATTCCAGTTATCGGTAAGTAACCTTTCAATCGACCTAATGTTACTTTTGGCGAATATTTTTATCTAATTAACAGTAGGTATTTAAGGGGAAATTTAAAACTTAAGGGCACATACAACATTCAGTTATTAACTTTAAAGCATCTCTTCATATATTTAAAATCAATATGGAATCTCGGTCACCCATGTCTTTGAGATCCATGGCCATTAGAGCCATGGTAGTAACAATGGAATTCGTTTTAGCTAATACGGAGCAAACCTTTAATGATATTAAGAAAACAATTCCACGCCAACTTTGGGGAGTATCTGAACAGGTATTTTGGAAAGCAGCTATTGGTGAACGAGGGAACCTGGGCGAAGAGGATCTATACCCCGAAGAAATGCCAAATTGGCTTTGGATCACAGAATCAGAAATTGAATTCGAAGTGGATAATCGCTTGACTTTTGCTCAATTTCAAGCTACGCAAAGGAATAGAGTTACCATCCCTTTCTTTTTATTGGATGGGTACCACCACATAGAATATGACTATTTTTTAAAAACATGGAGAAAAGGTGAAAGGAAATGCCAACGTAGAGTTTGCAGAGACTGTTTTGTCTTTTTTAGCGATATGGACGAACCAAATACGAAATATCTAGCGGTAAAAACTCATACAGTAGTGCATCGAGACGACATGATGGTAGAAGTAATTTGGGACGTTCAGAAAAGTTTCTGTAGTAATTGCATAAAAAAACCTTTATTTAATATGTATAGTGAGGAATTTTGTTCGCATAATACCGGCTGGCATACTATTAGCAATCGTAGATCATTTACATTTAGAGACCAAGAAGAGGTAACTCATACTAAAGTGGCTCGTGTATCTTTTTTACATTAATTTTTTTATTTATTTATTGTAAATTGTAGTATAATAAACTTAAATTCTCAGTCAGATACATTGTTTTCATTTCTAGAGAAAAGGGTTTTACATCTCGCATTCCTAGCGAAAGGATTTTACAGCTACCATTTCCAGTTAACAGGATGGTATGACTTTTGTTTCATAAGAAAAGGGTTGGATTTTCTGCCGTTTAAGACAACTAAATAGATGAAGCTCTATACGCATTGCTAATTTAAATGAAGAGGAGGAGGAGTTCGTTTATTTTTCGTTCATTACCCATTTTTGTCATGTATATTGATTTTATTTTAGTGGCTAACACCCTGGCACGTTTATAACTCATAACGATAGTTCACTTTTAGAATATTTTTCTTGAAATTTATTAAAGTGCACATTTCAAACACTAGGCACCCCAAAACTAATTTAAATATAGCAAAAAATGTTACCTTTCAATGTGAATATATGTATTCCTTATTTAAGTTGATGATCACAAAAACAAACGTGGTTTTTTACTCGAAAATTACACGCTTGAAACCACTATATCCACACAAATTATATTTTGCACTCGTACTTAAAATCATTTTCATCAAAAACTTTAAACCAAGTTGAAAACAAAAAGCCTTTTTTAAAAAATTTTGACCATTTTTCTATTGAAATTTTAGATAACTTGGTAAGACCTCTAAATGACCGTCTTTAGCTGATTTCTAAGAAACATCCGATTCCAAGAAGTGCTTGTAACAGTAAAATCACGTGCTATAAACGTTCTAGTACATAATTTGTAATTGGTTAGTTTTTTAAACCTTCTACCCAGATGGTTAAGTCAGCCAATAAGCTTAGCACTTCTTAATACAAACAAAGGTCTTTCCATTTATATTTTATATAGCTGACTTGTAAATATTCCACAAGAACAGTACGTGACTTTGTAAATATCGCCTTAATTCTATGCCATTAGAAAATGCTTATAAAAAAAAAATCTAACTTTAACAATAGAAGTTTGTAACAAATAGTCCCAATGTAACAATAAAAACGTTTGTATCATTAGAGTAAAACTTAAGGCAAATATGACGTCATTCGTCGAACTGTTATAATAGACGTCATTCGTCGAACAGTTATAATATAGGCGCATTGATTGGTTGAATTAGATATGACGTCATTCGTATTACTCTTTTTTGGAGATCACCTGAACTTTGAGGAAAAACTATATTAGGTAGGAACTCAACGTCGAATTCGTCATTTCTTAACCGCTTTAAAATGAACCAAGTTCACAATATTTCGGAGAAAGTAGAAGTTTGGGTTGGTAATGTCACGACCCCAAAGGTATATTTTAGACGTACCGACACTCGTGTACAAATATCATTAAAGAAACACGTTTGGTCTAATATTTGGGAGTTTTCCAACGAAATCGACGCTTTCTTCAAAGGAAATTCGCCGAGGTTTTCCGTCTGGCTACATCCAACTACTACCAATTTAAAGCTAGAATGCTTCGTAAACCGGAAAGGTCATATATTTGACATTAGAAAATACACGAGAGGATGTCGAGAAAAATACAACATTTTGTACGCTACAAGCGGGGGCATTTCCTTTAACCAATCTAGTTGGGATTATTTGAAGAAAATTAAAGCCCTCATAGACTTAGAGCTACACGAAAAAACAAGAGCCGTTGAAACTATGAGAGAAGCGATTCTGAAAAACGTAACGGAAATCTTATTGGAGATGACCCAATGCTGCGACAATACCTCTTGCCAAAACAAAATAGCCCACGATATTATGTGCGAGTCCGAAGAAACTGACTGGAACGAAAGGGTCGAAAAAAACCTAGTGAAAGCTTTAAAAGTAATTAACTACGATAATGTCATTGAAAAGTTTCGCAAAGATTTTGGTACTAATCTACCTATTGATGAACCATTTCTTTACAACTACATTGTAAACGATGTAAATGATTTAAAAACTAAACTGATATATATTTGAAGGCATTGAATAAAACGTATTATAGCCAGTTCGTGTTGTTGAATAAATAATCCCTATTACTGATTAGTCACACGCAAGGTATGAAAACAGAAAGGTTAAGGTTTGATGTTACCGAGGGAAAACACCTCTTAATTCTTTAAAAGGACAGTCTCAGGATAAAAAACTAAAGGGATAGTCTCAGTATAAAATCTCAGTAAATAGTAAAAATTTAACAATAGAATTTTTCCTGGAATTGAATAGTACGAAACTAGCGCCACGCGCGAAGTTAAAATGGGGGAAGGAACTCGCGGCGCGCGCGGTAAACCCCGCGGGGGTGAGGGGGGAAGGAACTCGCGGGGAACTCGCGAAGATTCACCGCGGCGGCGGCGGCGGCGTGCTCCAGTTCCCACGCTCCAGTTCCCATGACCCAGTTACCATGACCCAGTTACCATGACCCAGTTCCCATGACCCAGTGACCCAGTTCCCACGCACCTACTTTATACCTCTACCGTGGTACGAACTGTAGCCCTATACTACTAATTTAGCCCTTGATTCCCGACTAAAATTGTGTTTCTTAAAATTATGCAAAGTAAATGAATAAACTCATTTTTACTTTGAAATAAAAATGACTTGAATTTTCATATGTATCACAAGAATTAATCACAAGCTTTTGATCACATTAAAATCTAAAATCAGAGGAACCATAGATTATCACAAGAACTAAGGGTATCACATTTTCTAATGATAATAATAATCTAATTTCTTAGGCTTTGTTGTTAATCTCTTTAATTTAGGATTGTAAGGCGGTGGTGTGCGAATTTTAGACACTACGGTGGCATGTTCTCTTTTAGCTGGAGATTTAACTCTTCCCTTATTTTGGATCATTTTAGTAGAGGCTAGATTTACTTCCTGAGTTTTCTGACTACTGACTGCACATTTTCTACTCTCTGCTTATCTTTTTAATAGGAACTATGTTCATGTCTTTCTTATTAGCAGCCTCACTTTGTACGCATCGCTTTTCTGGTTCATGAATAACTTGTTTACTAGGAACTTCCTCTTTCGCTTTAATGAAATCAGCCTGACTTGGTATAATTTTCTATGCGCCAGACCCAAGTGGTTTAGTTTCCTTCGTTCACCATGTGAATCTGTGTATCCTGGTCCACGTATGAGGGCGTGGGTTCGAATCCCACTTCTGACACGATGTTTTATGAAATTAACTGGAAGAGATGTAATTTATAAAACGTCCCAATTGAATGAATCCAAGTCAGGGTGGCCGAGCGGTCTAAGGCGCCAGACTCAAGGGGTTCAGTTTCCTTCGTTCACAACGTGAATCTGTGTATTCTGGTCCTCGTATGAGGGCGTGGGTTCGAATCCCACTTCTGACACGATATGTTTTATGAAATTAACTAGAATAGATGTAATTTATAAAACGTCCCAATTGAAAGGATCCATGTCAGGATGGCCGAGCGGTCGAAGGCGCCAGACTCAAAGGGCTCATTTTCCTTCGTTCACAACGTGAATCTGTGTATTCTGGTCCTCTTATGAGGGCGTGGGTTCGAATCCCACTTCTGACACGAAGTGGTTGATGAAATTAACTGGAAGAGATGTAATTTATAAAACGTCCAAATTTGAAGTGACCACGTCAGGATGGCGGAGCGGTCTAAGGCGCAAGACTCAAGGGGCGTAGTTTCTTTCGTTCACAACGTGTATCTGTGTATTCTAATCCAAGTATGAGGGCGTGGGTTCGAATCCCAATTCTGACACGATATGTTTTATGAAATGAACTGGAAGAGATGTAATTTATAAAACGTCCAAATTAGAAGTGACCACGTCAGGATGGCGGAGTGGTCTAAGGCGCAAGACTCAAGGGGTGTAGTTTCTTTCGTTCACAACGTGAATCTGTGTATTCTGGTCCTCGTATGAGGGCGTGGGTTCGAATCCCACTTCTGACACGATATGTTTTATGAAATGAACTGGAAGAGATGTAATTTATAAAACGTCCCAATTGAATGAATGCAAGTCAGGGTGGCCGAGCGGTCTAAGGCGCCAGACTCAAGGGGCTCAGTTTCCTTCGTTCACAACGTGAATCTGTGTATTTTGGTCCACGTATGAGGGCGTGGGATCGAATCCCACTTCTGACACGATATGTTTTATGAAATGACTGGAAGAGATGTAATTTATAAAACGTCCAAATTAGAAGAGACCACGTCAGGATGGCGGAGTGGTCTAAGGCGCAAGACTCAAGGGGCGTAGTTTCTTTCGTTCACAACGTGAATCTGTGTATTCTGGTCCTCGTATGAGGGCGTGGGTTCGAATCCCACTTCGGACACGATATGTTTTATGAAATGAACTGGAAGAGATGTAATTTATAAAATGTCCCAATTGAATGAATCCAAGTCAGGGTGGCCGAGCGGTCTAAGGCGCCAGACTCAAGGGGCTCAGTTTCCTTCATTCACAACGTGAATCTGTGTATTTTGGTCCTCGTATGAGGGCGTGGGTTCGAATCCCACTTCTGACACGATATGTTTTATGAAATGAACTGGAAGAGATGTAATTTATAAAACGTCCCAACTGAATGAATCCAAGTTAGGGTGGCCGAGCGGTCTAAGGCACCAGACTCAAGGGGCTCAGTTTCCTTCGTTCACAACGTGAACCTGTGTATTCTGGTCCTCGTATGAGGGCGTGGGTTCGAATCCCACTTCTGACACGATATGTTTTATGAAATGTACTGGAAGAGATGTAATTTATAAAACGTCCCAATTTAATGAATCCAAGTCAGGGTGGCCGAGCGGTCTAAGGCGCCAGACTCAAGGGGCTCAGTTTCCTTCGTTCACAACGTGAATCTGTGTATTCTTGTCCTCGTATGAGGGCGTGGGTTCGAATCCCACTTCTGACACGATTTGTTTTATGAAATGAACTGGAAGAGATGTAATTTATAAAACGTCCCAATTGAATGGAACCAAGTCAGGGTGGCCGAGCGGTCTTAGGCGCCAGACTCAAGGGGCTCAGTTTCCTTCGTTTACAACGTGAATTTGTGTATTCTGGTCCTCGTATGAGGGCGTGGGTTCGAATCCCACTTCTGACACGATATGTTTTATGAAATGAACTGGAAGAGATGTAATTTATAAAACGTCCCAATTGAATGAGTTCAAGTCAGGGTGGCCGAGCGGTCTAAGGCGCCAGACCCAAGGGGCTCAGTTTGCTTCGTTCACAACGTGATTCTGTGTATTCTGGTCCTCGTATGAGGGCGTGGGTTCGAGTCCCACTTCTGTCACGATATGTTTTAAGAAATTAACTGGAAGAGATGTAATTAATTAAACGTCCAAATTACAAGAGACCACGTCAGGATGGCCGAGCGGTCTAAGATGCCAGACTCAAGGGACCTAGTTTCTCTCGTTCTCAACGTGAATCAGTGTATTCTGCTCCTCGTATGAGGGCGTGGGTTCGAATCCCACTTCTGACACGATATGTTTTGTAATTTATAAAACGTCCAAATAAGAAGTGACCACGTCAGGATGGCGGAGTGGTCTAAGGCGCAAGACTCAAGGGGCGTAGTTTCTTTCGTTCACAACGTGAATCTGTGTATTCTGGTCCTCGTATGAGGGCGTGGGTTCGAATCCCACTTCTGACACGATATGTTTTATGAAATGAACTGGAAGAGATGTAATTTATAAAACGTCCCAATTGAATGAATCCAAGTCAGGGTGGCCGAGCGGTCTAAGGCGCCAGACTCAAGGGGCTCAGTTTCCTTCATTCACAACGTGAATCTGTGTATTTTGGTCCTCGTATGAGGGCGTGGGTTCGAATCCCACTTCTGACACGATATGTTTTATGAAATGAACTGGAAGAGATGTAATTTATAAAACGTCCCAACTGAATGAATCCAAGTTAGGGTGGCCGAGCGGTCTAAGGCACCAGACTCAAGGGGCTCAGTTTCCTTCGTTCACAACGTGAACCTGTGTATTCTGGTCCTCGTATGAGGGCGTGGGTTCGAATCCCACTTCTGACACGATATGTTTTATGAAATGTACTGGAAGAGATGTAATTTATAAAACGTCCCAACTGAATGAATCCAAGTTAGGGTGGCCGAGCGGTCTAAGGCACCAGACTCAAGGGGCTCAGTTTCCTTCGTTCACAACGTGAACCTGTGTATTCTGGTCCTCGTATGAGGGCGTGGGTTCGAATCCCACTTCTGACACGATATGTTTTATGAAATGTACTGGAAGAGATGTAATTTATAAAACGTCCCAATTTAATGAATCCAAGTCAGGGTGGCCGAGCGGTCTAAGGCGCCAGACTCAAGGGGCTCAGTTTCCTTCGTTCACAACGTGAATCTGTGTATTCTGGTCCTCGTATGAGGGCGTGGGTTCGAATCCCACTTCTGACACGATTTGTTTTATGAAATGAACTGGAAGAGATGTAATTTATAAAACGTCCCAATTGAATGGAACCAAGTCAGGGTGGCCGAGCGGTCTTAGGCGCCAGACTCAAGGGGCTCAGTTTCCTTCGTTTACAACGTGAATTTGTGTATTCTGGTCCTCGTATGAGGGCGTGGGTTCGAATCCCACTTCTGACACGATATGTTTTATGAAATGAACTGGAAGAGATGTAATTTATAAAACGTCCCAATTGAATGAGTTCAAGTCAGGGTGGCCGAGCGGTCTAAGGCGCCAGACCCAAGGGGCTCAGTTTGCTTCGTTCACAACGTGATTCTGTGTATTCTGGTCCTCGTATGAGGGCGTGGGTTCGAGTCCCACTTCTGTCACGATATGTTTTAAGAAATTAACTGGAAGAGATGTAATTAATTAAACGTCCAAATTACAAGAGACCACGTCAGGATGGCCGAGCGGTCTAAGATGCCAGACTCAAGGGACCTAGTTTCTCTCGTTCTCAACGTGAATCAGTGTATTCTGCTCCTCGTATGAGGGCGTGGGTTCGAATCCCACTTCTGACACGATATGTTTTGTAATTTATAAAACGTCCAAATAAGAAGTGACCACGTCAGGATGGCGGAGTGGTCTAAGGCGCAAGACTCAAGGGGCGTAGTTTCTTTCGTTCACAACGTGAATCTGTGTATTCTGGTCCTCGTATGAGGGCGTGGGTTCGAATCCCACTTCTGACACGATATGTTTTATGAAATGAACTGGAAGAGATGTAATTTATAAAACGTCCCAATTGAATGAATCCAAGTCAGGGTGGCCGAGCGGTCTAAGGCGCCAGACTCAAGGGGCTCAGTTTCCTTCATTCACAACGTGAATCTGTGTATTTTGGTCCTCGTATGAGGGCGTGGGTTCGAATCCCACTTCTGACACGATATGTTTTATGAAATGAACTGGAAGAGATGTAATTTATAAAACGTCCCAACTGAATGAATCCAAGTTAGGGTGGCCGAGCGGTCTAAGGCACCAGACTCAAGGGGCTCAGTTTCCTTCGTTCACAACGTGAACCTGTGTATTCTGGTCCTCGTATGAGGGCGTGGGTTCGAATCCCACTTCTGACACGATATGTTTTATGAAATGTACTGGAAGAGATGTAATTTATAAAACGTCCCAATTTAATGAATCCAAGTCAGGGTGGCCGAGCGGTCTAAGGCGCCAGACTCAAGGGGCTCAGTTTCCTTCGTTCACAACGTGAATCTGTGTATTCTGGTCCTCGTATGAGGGCGTGGGTTCGAATCCCACTTCTGACACGATTTGTTTTATGAAATGAACTGGAAGAGATGTAATTTATAAAACGTCCCAATTGAATGGAACCAAGTCAGGGTGGCCGAGCGGTCTTAGGCGCCAGACTCAAGGGGCTCAGTTTCCTTCGTTTACAACGTGAATTTGTGTATTCTGGTCCTCGTATGAGGGCGTGGGTTCGAATCCCACTTCTGACACGATATGTTTTATGAAATGAACTGGAAGAGATGTAATTTATAAAACGTCCCAATTGAATGAGTTCAAGTCAGGGTGGCCGAGCGGTCTAAGGCGCCAGACCCAAGGGGCTCAGTTTGCTTCGTTCACAACGTGATTCTGTGTATTCTGGTCCTCGTATGAGGGCGTGGGTTCGAGTCCCACTTCTGTCACGATATGTTTTAAGAAATTAACTGGAAGAGATGTAATTAATTAAACGTCCAAATTACAAGAGACCACGTCAGGATGGCCGAGCGGTCTAAGATGCCAGACTCAAGGGACCTAGTTTCTCTCGTTCTCAACGTGAATCAGTGTATTCTGCTCCTCGTATGAGGGCGTGGGTTCGAATCCCACTTCTGACACGATATGTTTTGTAATTTATAAAACGTCCAAATAAGAAGTGACCACGTCAGGATGGCGGAGTGGTCTAAGGCGCAAGACTCAAGGGGCGTAGTTTCTTTCGTTCACAACGTGAATCTGTGTATTCTGGTCCTCGTATGAGGGCGTGGGTTCGAATCCCACTTCTGACACGATATGTTTTATGAAATGAACTGGAAGAGATGTAATTTATAAAACGTCCCAATTGAATGAATCCAAGTCAGGGTGGCCGAGCGGTCTAAGGCGCCAGACTCAAGGGGCTCAGTTTCCTTCATTCACAACGTGAATCTGTGTATTTTGGTCCTCGTATGAGGGCGTGGGTTCGAATCCCACTTCTGACACGATATGTTTTATGAAATGAACTGGAAGAGATGTAATTTATAAAACGTCCCAACTGAATGAATCCAAGTTAGGGTGGCCGAGCGGTCTAAGGCACCAGACTCAAGGGGCTCAGTTTCCTTCGTTCACAACGTGAACCTGTGTATTCTGGTCCTCGTATGAGGGCGTGGGTTCGAATCCCACTTCTGACACGATATGTTTTATGAAATGAACTACAAGAGATGTAATTTATAAAACGTCCCAATTGAATGAATCCAAGTCAGGGTGGCCGAGCGGTCTTAGGCGCCAGCCTCAAAGGGCTCAGTTTCCTTCGTTCACAACGTGAATCTGTGTATTTTGGTCCACGTATGAGGGCGTGGGATCGAATCCCACTTCTGACACGATATGTTTTATGAAATGACTGGAAGAGATGTAATTTATAAAACGTCCCAACTGAATGAATCCAAGTTAGGGTGGCCGAGCGGTCTAAGGCACCAGACTCAAGGGGCTCAGTTTCCTTCGTTCACAACGTGAACCTGTGTATTCTGGTCCTCGTATGAGGGCGTGGGTTCGAATCCCACTTCTGACATGATATGTTTTATGAAATGTACTGGAAGAGATGTAATTTATAAAACGTCCCAATTTAATGAATCCAAGTCAGGGTGGCCGAGCGGTCTAAGGCGCCAGACTCAAGGGGCTCAGTTTCCTTCGTTCACAACGTGAATCTGTGTATTCTGGTCCTCGTATGAGGGCGTGGGTTCGAATCCCACTTCTGACACGATTTGTTTTATGAAATGAACTGGAAGAGATGTAATTTATAAAACGTCCCAATTGAATGGAACCAAGTCAGGGTGGCCGAGCGGTCTTAGGCGCCAGACTCAAGGGGCTCAGTTTCCTTCGTTTACAACGTGAATTTGTGTATTCTGGTCCTCGTATGAGGGCGTGGGTTCGAATCCCACTTCTGACACGATATGTTTTATGAAATGAACTGGAAGAGATGTAATTTATAAAACGTCCCAATTGAATGAGTTCAAGTCAGGGTGGCCGAGCGGTCTAAGGCGCCAGACCCAAGGGGCTCAGTTTGCTTCGTTCACAACGTGATTCTGTGTATTCTGGTCCTCGTATGAGGGCGTGGGTTCGAGTCCCACTTCTGTCACGATATGTTTTAAGAAATTAACTGGAAGAGATGTAATTAATTAAACGTCCAAATTACAAGAGACCACGTCAGGATGGCCGAGCGGTCTAAGATGCCAGACTCAAGGGACCTAGTTTCTCTCGTTCTCAACGTGAATCAGTGTATTCTGCTCCTCGTATGAGGGCGTGGGTTCGAATCCCACTTCTGACACGATATGTTTTGTAATTTATAAAACGTCCAAATAAGAAGTGACCACGTCAGGATGGCGGAGTGGTCTAAGGCGCAAGACTCAAGGGGCGTAGTTTCTTTCGTTCACAACGTGAATCTGTGTATTCTGGTCCTCGTATGAGGGCGTGGGTTCGAATCCCACTTCTGACACGATATGTTTTATGAAATGAACTGGAAGAGATGTAATTTATAAAACGTCCCAATTGAATGAATCCAAGTCAGGGTGGCCGAGCGGTCTAAGGCGCCAGACTCAAGGGGCTCAGTTTCCTTCATTCACAACGTGAATCTGTGTATTTTGGTCCTCGTATGAGGGCGTGGGTTCGAATCCCACTTCTGACACGATATGTTTTATGAAATGAACTGGAAGAGATGTAATTTATAAAACGTCCCAACTGAATGAATCCAAGTTAGGGTGGCCGAGCGGTCTAAGGCACCAGACTCAAGGGGCTCAGTTTCCTTCGTTCACAACGTGAACCTGTGTATTCTGGTCCTCGTATGAGGGCGTGGGTTCGAATCCCACTTCTGACACGATATGTTTTATGAAATGTACTGGAAGAGATGTAATTTATAAAACGTCCCAATTTAATGAATCCAAGTCAGGGTGGCCGAGCGGTCTAAGGCGCCAGACTCAAGGGGCTCAGTTTCCTTCGTTCACAACGTGAATCTGTGTATTCTGGTCCTCGTATGAGGGCGTGGGTTCGAATCCCACTTCTGACACGATTTGTTTTATGAAATGAACTGGAAGAGATGTAATTTATAAAACGTCCCAATTGAATGGAACCAAGTCAGGGTGGCCGAGCGGTCTTAGGCGCCAGACTCAAGGGGCTCAGTTTCCTTCGTTTACAACGTGAATTTGTGTATTCTGGTCCTCGTATGAGGGCGTGGGTTCGAATCCCACTTCTGACACGATATGTTTTATGAAATGAACTGGAAGAGATGTAATTTATAAAACGTCCCAATTGAATGAGTTCAAGTCAGGGTGGCCGAGCGGTCTAAGGCGCCAGACCCAAGGGGCTCAGTTTGCTTCGTTCACAACGTGATTCTGTGTATTCTGGTCCTCGTATGAGGGCGTGGGTTCGAGTCCCACTTCTGTCACGATATGTTTTAAGAAATTAACTGGAAGAGATGTAATTAATTAAACGTCCAAATTACAAGAGACCACGTCAGGATGGCCGAGCGGTCTAAGATGCCAGACTCAAGGGACCTAGTTTCTCTCGTTCTCAACGTGAATCAGTGTATTCTGCTCCTCGTATGAGGGCGTGGGTTCGAATCCCACTTCTGACACGATATGTTTTGTAATTTATAAAACGTCCAAATAAGAAGTGACCACGTCAGGATGGCGGAGTGGTCTAAGGCGCAAGACTCAAGGGGCGTAGTTTCTTTCGTTCACAACGTGAATCTGTGTATTCTGGTCCTCGTATGAGGGCGTGGGTTCGAATCCCACTTCTGACACGATATGTTTTATGAAATGAACTGGAAGAGATGTAATTTATAAAACGTCCCAATTGAATGAATCCAAGTCAGGGTGGCCGAGCGGTCTAAGGCGCCAGACTCAAGGGGCTCAGTTTCCTTCGTTCACAACGTGAATCTGTGTATTCTGGTCCTCGTATGAGGGCGTGGGTTCGAATCCCACTTCTGACACGATATGTTTTATGAAATGAACTACAAGAGATGTAATTTATAAAACGTCCCAATTGAATGAATCCAAGTCAGGGTGGCCGAGCGGTCTTAGGCGCCAGCCTCAAAGGGCTCAGTTTCCTTCGTTCACAACGTGAATCTGTGTATTTTGGTCCACGTATGAGGGCGTGGGATCGAATCCCACTTCTGACACGATATGTTTTATGAAATGACTGGAAGAGATGTAATTTATAAAACGTCCAAATTAGAAGAGACCACGTCAGGATGGCGGAGTGGTCTAAGGCGCAAGACTCAAGGGGCGTAGTTTCTTTCGTTCACAACGTGAATCTGTGTATTCTGGTCCTCGTATGAGGGCGTGGGTTCGAATCCCACTTCTGACACGATATGTTTTATGAAATGAACTGGAAGAGATGTAATTTATAAAACGTCCCAATTGAATGAATCCAAGTCAGGGTGGCCGAGCGGTCTAAGGCGCCAGACTCAAGGGGCTCAGTTTCCTTCGTTCACAACGTGAATCTGTGTATTTTGGTCCTCGTATGAGGGCGTGGGTTCGAATCCCACTTCTGACACGATATGTTTTATGAAATGAACTGGAAGAGATGTAATTTATAAAACGTCCCAACTGAATGAATCCAAGTCAGGTTGGCCGAGCGGTCTTAGGCACCAGACTCAAGGGGCTCAGTTTCCTTCGTTCACAACGTGAACCTGCGTATTTTGGTCCTCGTATGAGGGCGTGGGTTCGAATCCCACTTCTGACACGATATGTTTTATGAAATGAACTGGAAGAGATGTAATTTATAAAACGTCCCAACTGAATGAATCCAAGTCAGGTTGGCCGAGCGGTCTTAGGCACCAGACTCAAGGGGCTCAGTTTCCTTCGTTCACAACGTGAACCTGCGTATTTTGGTCCTCGTATGAGGGCGTGGGTTCGAATCCCACTTCTGACACGATATGTTGTATGAAATTAACTGGAAAAGATATAATTTATAAAACGTCAAAATTGAATGAATCCAAGTCAGGATGGCGGAGCGGTCTAAGGCGCCAGACTCAAGGGGCTTAGTTTGTTTCGTTCACAACGTGAATCTGTGTATTCTGGTCCTCGTATGAGGGGGTGGGTTCGAATCCCACTTCTGACACGATATGTTTTATGAAATTAACTGGAAGAGATGTAATTTATAAAACGTCCAAATTAGAGGTGACCACGTCAGGATGGCGGAGCGGTCTAAGGCGCAAGACTCAAGGGGCGTAGTTTCTTTCGTTCACAACGTGAATCTGTGTATTCTGGTCCTATTATGTGGGCGTTGGTTCAAATCCCACTTCTGACACGATATGTTTTATGAAATTAACTGGAAGAGATGTAATTTATAAAACGTCCCAATTGAATGAATCCAAGTCAGGGTGGCCGAGCGGTCTAAGGCGCCAGACTCAAGGGGCTCAGTTTCCTTCGTTCACATCGTGAATCTGTGTATTCTGGTCCTCGTATGAGGGCGTGGGTTCGAATCCCACTTCTGACACGATATGTTTTATGAAATTAAATAGAATAGATGTAATTTATAAAACGTCCAAATTAGAGGTGACCACGTCAGGATGGCTGAGCGGTCTAAGGCGCAAGAGTCAAGGGGCGTAGTTTCTTTCGTTCACAACGTGAATCTGTGTATTCTGGTCCTCTTATGAGGGCGTGGGTTCGAATCCCACTTCTGACACGAAGTGGTTGATGAAATTAACTGGAAGAGATGTAATTTATAAAACGTCCAAATTAGAAGTGACCACGTCAGGATGGCGGAGCGGTCTAAGGCGCAAGACTCAGGGGCGTAGTTTCTTTCGTTCACAACGTGTATCTGTGTATTCTAATCCTCGTATGAGGGCGTGGGTTCGAATCCCAATTCTGACACGATATGTTTTATGAAATGAACTGGAAGAGATGTAATTTATAAAACGTCCAAATTACAAGAGACCACGTCATGATGGCCGAGCGGTCTAAGATGCCAGACTCAAGGGACCTAGTTTCTCTCGTTCTCAACGTGAATCAGTGTATTCTGCTCCTCGTATGAGGGCGTGGTTTCGAATCCCACTTCTGACACGATATGTTTTATGAAATTAACTGGAAGAGATGTAATTTATAAAACGTCCAAATTAGAAGTGACCACGTCAGGATGGCGGAGTGGTCTAAGGCGCAAGACTCAAGGGGCGTAGTTTCTTTCGTTCACAACGTGAATCTGTGTATTCTGGTCCTCGTATGAGGGCGTGGGTTCGAATCCCACTTCTGACACGATATGTTTTATGAAATGAACTGGAAGAGATGTAATTTATAAAACGTCCCAATAGAATGGAACCAAGTCAGGGTGGCCGAGCGGTCTTAGGCGCCAGACTCAAGGGGCTCAGTTTCCTTCGTTTACAACGTGAATTTGTGTATTCTGGTCCTCGTATGAGGGCGTGGGTTCGAATCCCACTTCTGACACGATATGTTTTATGAAATGAACTGGAAGAGATGTAATTTATAAAACGTCCCAATTGAATGAGTTCAAGTCAGGGTGACCGAGCGGTCTAAGGCGCCAGACCCAAGGGGCTCAGTTTGCTTCGTTCACAACGTGATTCTGTGTATTCTGGTCCTCGTATGAGGGCGTGGGTTCGAGTCCCACTTCTGTCACGATATGTTTTAAGAAATTAACTGGAAGAGATGTAATTAATTAAACGTCCAAATTACAAGAGACCACGTCAGGATGGCCGAGCGGTCTAAGATGCCAGACTCAAGGGACCTAGTTTCTCTCGTTCTCAACGTGAATCAGTGTATTCTGCTCCTCGTATGAGGGCGTGGGTTCGAATCCCACTTCTGACACGATATGTTTTGTAATTTATAAAACGTCCAAATAAGAAGTGACCACGTCAGGATGGCGGAGTGGTCTAAGGCGCAAGACTCAAGGGGCGTAGTTTCTTTCGTTCACAACGTGAATCTGTGTATTCTGGTCCTCGTATGAGGGCGTGGGTTCGAATCCCACTTCTGACACGATATGTTTTATGAAATGAACTACAAGAGATGTAATTTATAAAACGTCCCAATTGAATGAATCCAAGTCAGGGTGGCCGAGCGGTCTTAGGCGCCAGACTCAAGGGGCTCAGTTTCCTTCGTTTACAACGTGAATTTGTGTATTCTGGTCCTCGTATGAGGGCGTGGGTTCGAATCCCACTTCTGACACGATATGTTTTATGAAATGAACTGGAAGAGATGTAATTTATAAAACGTCCCAATTGAATGAGTTCAAGTCAGGGTGGCCGAGCGGTCTAAGGCGCCAGACCCAAGGGGCTCAGTTTGCTTCGTTCACAACGTGATTCTGTGTATTCTGGTCCTCGTATGAGGGCGTGGGTTCGAGTCCCACTTCTGTCACGATATGTTTTAAGAAATTAACTGGAAGAGATGTAATTAATTAAACGTCCAAATTACAAGAGACCACGTCAGGATGGCCGAGCGGTCTAAGATGCCAGACTCAAGGGACCTAGTTTCTCTCGTTCTCAACGTGAATCAGTGTATTCTGCTCCTCGTATGAGGGCGTGGGTTCGAATCCCACTTCTGACACGATATGTTTTGTAATTTATAAAACGTCCAAATAAGAAGTGACCACGTCAGGATGGCGGAGTGGTCTAAGGCGCAAGACTCAAGGGGCGTAGTTTCTTTCGTTCACAACGTGAATCTGTGTATTCTGGTCCTCGTATGAGGGCGTGGGTTCGAATCCCACTTCTGACACGATATGTTTTATGAAATGAACTACAAGAGATGTAATTTATAAAACGTCCCAATTGAATGAATCCAAGTCAGGGTGGCCGAGCGGTCTTAGGCGCCAGCCTCAAAGGGCTCAGTTTCCTTCGTTCACAACGTGAATCTGTGTATTTTGGTCCACGTATGAGGGCGTGGGATCGAATCCCACTTCTGACACGATATGTTTTATGAAATGACTGGAAGAGATATAATTTATAAAACGTCCAAATTAGAAGAGACCACGTCAGGATGGCGGAGTGGTCTAAGGCGCAAGACTGAAGGGGCGTAGTTTCTTTCGTTCACAACGTGAATCTGTGTATTCTGGTCCTCGTATGAGGGCGTGGGTTCGAATCCCACTTCTGACACGATATGTTTTATGAAATGAACTGGAAGAGATGTAATTTATAAAACGTCCCAATTGAATGAATCCAAGTCAGGGTGGCCGAGCGGTCTAAGGCGCCAGACTCAAGGGGCTCAGTTTCCTTCGTTCACAACGTGAATCTGTGTATTTTGGTCCTCGTATGAGGGCGTGGGTTCGAATCCCACTTCTGACACGATATGTTTTATGAAATGAACTGGAAGAGATGTAATTTATAAAACGTCCCAACTGAATGAATCCAAGTCAGGTTGGCCGAGCGGTCTTAGGCACCAGACTCAAGGGGCTCAGTTTCCTTCGTTCACAACGTGAACCTGCGTATTTTGGTCCTCGTATGAGGGCGTGGGTTCGAATCCCACTTCTGACACGATATGTTTTATGAAATGAACTGGAAGAGATGTAATTTATAAAACGTCCCAACTGAATGAATCCAAGTCAGGTTGGCCGAGCGGTCTTAGGCACCAGACTCAAGGGGCTCAGTTTCCTTCGTTCACAACGTGAACCTGCGTATTTTGGTCCTCGTATGAGGGCGTGGGTTCGAATCCCACTTCTGACACGATATGTTTTATGAAATTAACTGGAAGAGATGTAATATATAAAACGTCCCAATTGAATGAATCCAAGTCAGGGTGGCCGAGCGGTCTAAGGCGCCAGACTCAAGGGGCTCAGTTTCCTTCGTTCACATCGTGAATCTGTGTATTCTGGTCCTCGTATGAGGGCGTGGGTTCGAATCCCACTTCTGACACGATATGTTTTATGAAATTAAATAGAATAGATGTAATTTATAAAACGTCCAAATTAGAGGTGACCACGTCAGGATGGCTGAGCGGTCTAAGGCGCAAGAGTCAAGGGGCGTAGTTTCTTTCGTTCACAACGTGAATCTGTGTATTCTGGTCCTCTTATGAGGGCGTGGGTTCGAATCCCACTTCTGACACGAAGTGGTTGATGAATTTAACTGGAAGAGATGTAATTTATAAAACGTCCAAATTAGAAGTGACCACGTCAGGATGGCGGAGCGGTCTAAGGCGCAAGACTCAAGGGGCGTAGTTTCTTTCGTTCACAACGTGTATCTGTGTATTCTAATCCTCGTATGAGGGCGTGGGTTCGAATCCCAATTCTGACACGATATGTTTTATGAAATGAACTGGAAGAGATGTAATTTATAAAACGTCCAAATTACAAGAGACCACGTCATGATGGCCGAGCGGTCTAAGATGCCAGACTCAAGGGACCTAGTTTCTCTCGTTCTCAACGTGAATCAGTGTATTCTGCTCCTCGTATGAGGGCGTGGTTTCGAATCCCACTTCTGACACGATATGTTTTATGAAATTAACTGGAAGAGATGTAATTTATAAAACGTCCAAATTAGAAGTGACCACGTCAGGATGGCGGAGTGGTCTAAGGCGCAAGACTCAAGGGGCGTAGTTTCTTTCGTTCACAACGTGAATCTGTGTATTCTGGTCCTCGTATGAGGGCGTGGGTTCGAATCCCACTTCTGACACGATATGTTTTATGAAATTAACTGGAAGAGATGTAATTTATAAAACGTCCCAATTGAATGAATCCAAGTCAGGGTGGCCGAGCGGTCTAAGGCGCTAGACTCAAGGGGCGTAGTTTCTTTCGTTCACAACGTGAATCTGTGTATTCTGGTCCTCGTATGAGGGCGTGGGTTCGAATCCCACTTCTGACACGATATGTTTTATGAAATGAACTGGAAGAGATGTAATTTATAAAACGTCCCAATTGAATGAATGCAAGTCAGGGTGGCCGAGCGGTCTAAGGCGCCAGACTCAAGGGGCTCAGTTTCCTTCGTTCACAACGTGAATCTGTGTATTTTGGTCCACGTATGAGGGCGTGGGTTCGAATCCCACTTCTGACACGATATGTTTTATGAAATGAACTGGAAGAGATGTAATTTATAAAACGTCCCAATTGAATGAATCCAAGTCAGGGTGGCCGAGCGGTCTAAGGCGCCAGACTCAAGGGGCTCAGTTTCCTTCGTTCACAACGTGAATCTGTGTATTTTGGTCCTCGTATGAGGGCGTGGGTTCGAATCCCACTTCTGACACGATATGCTTTATGAAATTAACTGGAAGAGATGTAATTTATAAAACGTCCAAATTAGAAGTGACCACGTCAGGATGGCGGAGTGGTCTAAGGCGCAAGACTCAAGGGGCGTAGTTTCTTTCGTTCACAACGTGAATCTGTGTATTCTGGTCCTCGTATGAGGGCGTGGGTTCGAATCCCACTTCTGACACGATATGTTTTATGAAATGAACTGGAAGAGATGTAATTTATAAAACGTCCCAACTGAATGAATCCAAGTTAGGGTGGCCGAGCGGTCTAAGGCACCAGACTCAAGGGGCTAAGTTTCCTTCGTTCACAACGTGAACCTGTGTATTCTGGTCCTCGTATGAGGGCGTGGGTTTGAATCCCACTTCTGACACGATATGTTTTATGAAATGTACTGGAAGAGATGTAATTTATAAAACGTCCCAATTTAATGAATCCAAGTCAGGGTGGCCGAGCGGTCTAAGGCGCCAGACTCAAGGGGCTCAGTTTCCTTCGTTCACAACGTGAATCTGTGTATTCTGGTCCTCGTATGAGGGCGTGAGTTCGAATCCCACTTCTGACACGATATGTTTTATGAAATGAACTGGAAGAGATGTAATTTATAAAACGTCCCAATTGAATGAATCCAAGTCAGGGTGGCCGAGCGGTCTAAGGCGCCAGACTCAAGGGGCTCAGTTTCCTTCGTTCACATCGTGAATCTGTGTATTCTGGTCCTCGTATGAGGGCGTGGGTTCGAATCCCACTTCTGACACGATATGTTTTATGAAATTAAATAGAATAGATGTAATTTATAAAACGTCCAAATTAGAGGTGACCACGTCAGGATGGCTGAGCGGTCTAAGGCGCAAGAGTCAAGGGGCGTAGTTTCTTTCGTTCACAACGTGAATCTGTGTATTCTGGTCCTCTTATGAGGGCGTGGGTTCGAATCCCACTTCTGACACGAAGTGGTTGATGAATTTAACTGGAAGAGATGTAATTTATAAAACGTCCAAATTAGAAGTGACCACGTCAGGATGGCGGAGCGGTCTAAGGCGCAAGACTCAAGGGGTGTAGTTTCTTTCGTTCACAACGTGTATCTGTGTATTCTAATCCTCGTATGAGGGCGTGGGTTCGAATCCCAATTCTGACACGATATGTTTTATGAAATGAACTGGAAGAGATGTAATTTATAAAACGTCCAAATTACAAGAGACCACGTCATGATGGCCGAGCGGTCTAAGATGCCAGACTCAAGGGACCTAGTTTCTCTCGTTCTCAACGTGAATCAGTGTATTCTGCTCCTCGTATGAGGGCGTGGTTTCGAATCCCACTTCTGACACGATATGTTTTATGAAATTAACTGGAAGAGATGTAATTTATAAAACGTCCAAATTAGAAGTGACCACGTCAGGATGGCGGAGTGGTCTAAGGCGCAAGACTCAAGGGGCGTAGTTTCTTTCGTTCACAACGTGAATCTGTGTATTCTGGTCCTCGTATGAGGGCGTGGGTTCGAATCCCACTTCTGACACGATATGTTTTATGAAATGAACTGGAAGAGATGTAATTTATAAAACGTCCCAATTGAATGAATGCAAGTCAGGGTGGCCGAGCGGTCTAAGGCGCCAGACTCAAGGGGCTCAGTTTCCTTCGTTCACAACGTGAATCTGTGTATTTTGGTCCACGTATGAGGGCGTGGGTTCGAATCCCACTTCTGACACGATATGTTTTATGAAATGAACTGGAAGAGATGTAATTTATAAAACGTCCCAATTGAATGAATCCAAGTCAGGGTGGCCGAGCGGTCTAATTCGCCAGACTCAAGGGGCTCAGTTTCCTTCGTTCACAACGTGAATCTGTGTATTTTGGTCCTCGTATGAGGGCGTGGGTTCGAATCCCACTTCTGACACGATATGTTTTATGAAATTAACTGGAAGAGATGTAATTTATAAAACGTCCCAATTGAATGAATCCAAGTCAGGGTGGCCGAGCGGTCTAAGGCGCTAGACTCAAGGGGCGTAGTTTCTTTCGTTCACAACGTGAATCTGTGTATTCTGGTACTCGTATGAGGGCGTGGGTTCGAATCCCACTTCTGACACGATATGTTTTATGAAATGAACTGGAAGAGATGTAATTTATAAAACGTCCCAATTGAATGAATGCAAGTCAGGGTGGCCGAGCGGTCTAAGGCGCCAGACTCAAGGGGCTCAGTTTCCTTCGTTCACAACGTGAATCTGTGTATTTTGGTCCACGTATGAGGGCGTGGGTTCGAATCCCACTTCTGACACGATATGTTTTATGAAATGAACTGGAAGAGATGTAATTTATAAAACGTCCCAATTGAATGAATCCAAGTCAGGGTGGCCGAGCGGCCTAAGGCGCCAGACTCAAGGGGCTCGGTTTCCTTCGTTCACAACGTGAATCTGTGTATTTTGGTCCTCGTATGAGGGCGTGGGTTCGAATCCCACTTCTGACACGATATGCTTTATGAAATTAACTGGAAGAGATGTAATTTATAAAACGTCCAAATTAGAAGTGACCACGTCAGGATGGCGGAGTGGTCTAAGGCGCAAGACTCAAGGGGCGTAGTTTCTTTCGTTCACAACGTGAATCTGTGTATTCTGGTCATCGTATGAGGGCGTGGGTTCGAATCCCACTTCTGACACGATATGTTTTATGAAATGAACTGGAAGAGATGTAATTTATAAAACGTCCCAACTGAATGAATCCAAGTTAGGGTGGCCGAGCGGTCTAAGGCGCAAGACTCAAGGGGCGTAGTTTCTTTCGTTCACAACGTGAATCTGTGTATTCTGGTCCTCGTATGAGGGCGTGGGTTCGAATCCCACTTCTGACACGATATGTTTTATGAAATGAACTACAAGAGATGTAATTTATAAAACGTCCCAATTGAATGAATCCAAGTCAGGGTGGCCGAGCGGTCTTAGGCGCCAGCCTCAAAGGGCTCAGTTTCCTTCGTTCACAACGTGAATCTGTGTATTTTGGTCCACGTATGAGGGCGTGGGATCGAATCCCACTTCTGACACGATATGTTTTATGAAATGACTGGAAGAGATGTAATTTATAAAACGTCCAAATTAGAAGAGACCACGTCAGGATGGCGGAGTGGTCTAAGGCGCAAGACTCAAGGGGCGTAGTTTCTTTCGTTCACAACGTGAATCTGTGTATTCTGGTCCTCGTATGAGGGCGTGGGTTCGAATCCCACTTCTGACACGATATGTTTTATGAAATTAACTGGAAGAGATGTAATTTATAAAACGTGCAAATTAAGAGTGACCACGTCAGGATGGCGGATCGGTCTAAGGCGCAAGACTCAAGGGGCGTAGTTTCTTTCGTTCACAACGTGAATCTGTGTATTCTGGTCCTCGTATGAGGGCGTGGGTTCGAATCCCACTTCTGACACGATATGTTTTATGAAATTAACTGGAAGAGATGTAATTTATAAAACGTCCCAATTGAGTGAATGCAAGTCAGGGTGGCCGAGCGGTCTAAGCCGCCAGACTCAAGGGGCTCAGTTTCCTTCGTTCACAACGTGAATCTGTGTATTTTGGTCCTCGTATGAGGGCGTGGGTTCGAATCCCGCTTCTGACACGATATGTTTTATGAAATTAACTGGAAGAGATGTAATTTATAAAACGTCCAAATTAGAAGTGACCACGTCAGGATGGCGGAGTGGTCTAAGGCGCAAGACTCAAGGGGCGTAGTTTCTTTCGTTCACAACGTGAATCTGTGTATTCTGGTCCTCGTATGAGGGCGTGGGTTCGAATCCCACTTCTGACACGATATGTTTTATGAAATGAACTACAAGAGATGTAATTTATAAAACGTCCCAATTGAATGAATCCAAGTCAGGGTGGCCGAGCGGTCTTAGGCGCCAGCCTCAAAGGGCTCAGTTTCCTTCGTTCACAACGTGAATCTGTGTATTTTGGTCCACGTATGAGGGCGTGGGATCGAATCCCACTTCTGACACGATATGTTTTATGAAATGACTGGAAGAGATGTAATTTATAAAACGTCCAAATTAGAAGAGACCACGTCAGGATGGCGGAGTGGTCTAAGGCGCAAGACTCAAGGGGCGTAGTTTCTTTCGTTCACAACGTGAATCTGTGTATTCTGGTCCTCGTATGAGGGCGTGGGTTCGAATCCCACTTCTGACACGATATGTTTTATGAAATGAACTGGAAGAGATGTAATTTATAAAACGTCCCAATTGAATGAATCCAAGTCAGGGTGGCCGAGCGGTCTAAGGCGCCAGACTCAAGGGGCTCAGTTTCCTTCGTTCACAACGTGAATCTGTGTATTTTGGTCCTCGTATGAGGGCGTGGGTTCGAATCCCACTTCTGACACGATATGTTTTATGAAATTAACTGGAAGAGATGTAATTTATAAAACGTCCAAATTAGAAGTGACCACGTCAGGATGGCGGAGTGGTCTAAGGCGCAAGACTCAAGGGGCGTAGTTTCTTTCGTTCACAACGTGAATCTGTGTATTCTGGTCCTCGTATGAGGGCGTGGGTTCGAATCCCACTTCTGGCACGATATGTTTTATGAAATGAACTGGAAGGGATGTAATTTATAAAACGTCCCAATTGAATGAATCCAAGTCAGTGTGGCCGAGCGGTCTAAGGCGCCAGACTCAAGGGGCTCAGTTTCCTTCGTTCACAACGTGAATCTGTGTATTTTGGTCCACGTATGAGGGCGTGGGTTCGAATCCCATTTCTGACACGATATGTTTTATGAAATGAACTGGAAGAGATGTAATTTATAAAACGTCTAAATTGAATGAATCCAAGTCAGGGTTGCCGAGCGGTCTAAGGCGCCAAACTCAAGGGGCGTAGTTTCTTTCGTTCACAACGTGAATCTGTGTATTTTGGTCCTCGTATGAGGGCGTGGGTTCGAATCCCACTTCTGACACGATATGTTTTATGAAATGAACTGGAAGAGATGTAATTTATAAAACGTCCCAACTGAATGAATCCAAGTCAGGTTGGCCGAGCGGTCTTAGGCACCAGACTCAAGGGGCTCAGTTTCCTTCGTTCACAACGTGAACCTGCGTATTTTGGTCCTCGTATGAGGGCGTGGGTTCGAATCCCACTTCTGACACGATATGTTGTATGAAATTAACTGGAAAAGATATAATTTATAAAACGTCAAAATTGAATGAATCCAAGTCAGGATGGCGGAGCGGTCTAAGGCGCCAGACTCAAGGGGCTTAGTTTGTTTCGTTCACAACGTGAATCTGTGTATTCTGGTCCTCGTATGAGGGGGTGGGTTCGAATCCCACTTCTGACACGATATGTTTTATGAAATTAACTGGAAGAGATGTAATTTATAAAACGTCCAAATTAGAGGTGACCACGTCAGGATGGCGGAGCGGTCTAAGGCGCAAGACTCAAGGGGCGTAGTTTCTTTCGTTCACAACGTGAATCTGTGTATTCTGGTCCTATTATGTGGGCGTTGGTTCAAATCCCACTTCTGACACGATATGTTTTATGAAATTAACTGGAAGAGATGTAATTTATAAAACGTCCCAATTGAATGAATCCAAGTCAGGGTGGCCGAGCGGTCTAAGGCGCCAGACTCAAGGGGCTCAGTTTCCTTCGTTCACATCGTGAATCTGTGTATTCTGGTCCTCGTATGAGGGCGTGGGTTCGAATCCCACTTCTGACACGATATGTTTTATGAAATTAAATAGAATAGATGTAATTTATAAAACGTCCAAATTAGAGGTGACCACGTCAGGATGGCTGAGCGGTCTAAGGCGCAAGAGTCAAGGGGCGTAGTTTCTTTCGTTCACAACGTGAATCTGTGTATTCTGGTCCTCTTATGAGGGCGTGGGTTCGAATCCCACTTCTGACACGAAGTGGTTGATGAATTTAACTGGAAGAGATGTAATTTATAAAACGTCCAAATTAGAAGTGACCACGTCAGGATGGCGGAGCGGTCTAAGGCGCAAGACTCAAGGGGCGTAGTTTCTTTCGTTCACAACGTGTATCTGTGTATTCTAATCCTCGTATGAGGGCGTGGGTTCGAATCCCAATTCTGACACGATATGTTTTATGAAATGAACTGGAAGAGATGTAATTTATAAAACGTCCAAATTACAAGAGACCACGTCATGATGGCCGAGCGGTCTAAGATGCCAGACTCAAGGGACCTAGTTTCTCTCGTTCTCAACGTGAATCAGTGTATTCTGCTCCTCGTATGAGGGCGTGGTTTCGAATCCCACTTCTGACACGATATGTTTTATGAAATTAACTGGAAGAGATGTAATTTATAAAACGTCCAAATTAGAAGTGACCACGTCAGGATGGCGGAGTGGTCTAAGGCGCAAGACTCAAGGGGCGTAGTTTCTTTCGTTCACAACGTGAATCTGTGTATTCTGGTCCTCGTATGAGGGCGTGGGTTCGAATCCCACTTCTGACACGATATGTTTTATGAAATGAACTGGAAGAGATGTAATTTATAAAACGTCCCAATTGAATCAATGCAAGTCAGGGTGGCCGAGCGGTCTAAGGCGCCAGACTCAAGGGGCTCAGTTTCCTTCGTTCACAACGTGAATCTGTGTATTTTGGTCCACGTATGAGGGCGTGGGTTCGAATCCCACTTCTGACACGATATGTTTTATGAAATGAACTGGAAGAGATGTAATTTATAAAACGTCCCAATTGAATGAATCCAAGTCAGGGTGGCCGAGCGGTCTAATTCGCCAGACTCAAGGGGCTCAGTTTCCTTCGTTCACAACGTGAATCTGTGTATTTTGGTCCTCGTATGAGGGCGTGGGTTCGAATCCCACTTCTGACACGATATGTTTTATGAAATGAACTGGAAGAGATGTAATTTATAAAACGTCCCAATTGAATGAATGCAAGTCAGGGTGGCCGAGCGGCCTAAGGCGCCAGACTCAAGGGGCTCGGTTTCCTTCGTTCACAACGTGAATCTGTGTATTTTGGTCCTCGTATGAGGGCGTGGGTTCGAATCCCACTTCTGACACGATATGCTTTATGAAATTAACTGGAAGAGATGTAATTTATAAAACGTCCAAATTAGAAGTGACCACGTCAGGATGGCGGAGTGGTCTAAGGCGCAAGACTCAAGGGGCGTAGTTTCTTTCGTTCACAACGTGAATCTGTGTATTCTGGTCCTCGTATGAGGGCGTGGGTTCGAATCCCACTTCTGACACGATATGTTTTATGAAATGAACTGGAAGAGATGTAATTTATAAAACGTCCCAACTGAATGAATCCAAGTTAGGGTGGCCGAGCGGTCTAAGGCACCAGACTCAAGGGGCTCAGTTTCCTTCGTTCACAACGTGAACCTGTGTATTCTGGTCCTCGTATGAGGGCGTGGGTTTGAATCCCACTTCTGACACGATATGTTTTATGAAATGTACTGGAAGAGATGTAATTTATAAAACGTCCCAATTTAATGAATCCAAGTCAGGGTGGCCGAGCGGTCTAAGGCGCCAGACTCAATGGGCTCAGTTTCCTTCGTTCACAACGTGAATCTGTGTATTCTGGTCCTCGTATGAGGGCGTGGGTTCGAATCCCACTTCTGACACGATATGTTTTATGAAATGAACTGGAAGAGATGTAATTTATAAAACGTCCCAATTGAATGGAACCAAGTCAGGGTGGCCGAGCGGTCTTAGGCGCCAGACTCAAGGGGCTCAGTTTCCTTCGTTTACAACGTGAATTTGTGTATTCTGGTCCTCGTATGAGGGCGTGGGTTCGAATCCCACTTCTGAAACGATATGTTTTATGAAATGAACTGGAAGAGATGTAATTTATAAAACGTCCCAATTGAATGAGTTCAAGTCAGGGTGGCCGAGCGGTCTAAGGCGCCAGACCCAAGGGGCTCAGTTTGCTTCGTTCACAACGTGAATCTGTGTATTCTGGTACTCGTATGAGGGCGTGGGTTCGAGTCCCACTTCTGTCACGATATGTTTTAAGAAATTAACTGGAAGAGATGTAATTAATTAAACGTCCAAATTACAAGAGACCACGTCAGGATGGCCGAGCGGTCTAAGATGCCAGACTCAAGGGACCTAGTTTCTCTCGTTCTCAACGTGAATCAGTGTATTCTGCTCCTCGTATGAGGGCGTGGGTTCGAATCCCTCTTCTGACACGATATTTTTTGTAATTTATAAAACGTCCAAATAAGAAGTGACCACGTCAGGATGGCGGAGTGGTCTAATGCGCAAGACTCAAGGGGCGTAGTTTCTTTCGTTCACAACGTGAATCTGTGTATTCTGGTCCTCGTATGAGGGCGTGGGTTCGAATCCCACTTCTGACACGATATGTTTTGTGAAATGAACTGGAAGAGATGAAATTTATAAAACGTCCCAATTGAATGAATCCAAGTCAGGGTGGCCGAGCGGTCTTAGGCGCCAGCCTCAAAGGGCTCAATTTCCTTCGTTCACAACGTGATTCTGTGTATTTTGGTCCACGTATGAGGGCGTGGGTTCGAATCCCACTTCTGACACGATATGTTTTATGAAATTAACTGGAAGAGATGTAATTTATACAAGTTGGGAAAGCCAAAATATTACCTCTCCGAGTGGAGATGACTATCACTACCCCTTAAACAACCTAAATATATGCATCTATCGCTTTTTTTAATTCTTTGCAAGTGCAGGAATTGAATTTTAATATAGTCACTTAATTACCCCTATATTATAAAACTTATCGACTTCATACTTGTATATTATCATCATTACTTGTCTTAAATTACCTTCGACGGCCGAACGAGGTTCATCTTACATAATATAGGGACGATGTCATATATTTTAACGTTCACTTTATTTACTTTTCATTTAATTCAAGACCATAACATTCTGAAAGTACATTAGGCTCAGAAGACAGTATTTATAATATTACATTAGGCTCAGAAGACAGTATTTATAACACTTCAACAATACTTCAATATATACAAAGAAATAAATAACATAATACATTAAACTGTACAGTAAAAGTTAAATATAACCTAATTAAAACCATAAAACCCACAATACATATGGGAACAAAAGGTTCTTGAAAAACCATTAACAGAACAGTATTTATAATACTTCAACGTTTCTATCTATATACAACAATGAATAGTTATTTAACATTATATATTGGAACCTTCAGTATAATTTAACATTAAGCAAATTCGAACCATAAAAACCCACAGCGCATATGGGAAAAAAGGTTCTGGGAAAACCCATTTGGGAAAAAACCATAATCACAGTTGAATTATTAATATTGAAACACTTATTTTTAAATTATTGATTTTCCACTCTGACGTCTGAGCTATCCACGAATAAATTGATTAATAGCATTAACAAACGATGCAATGGATGTCAAATATTCATGTCATAATACAAGCTAATTCGAACCATAAAAACCCAGAGCGCATATGGGAAAAAAGGTTCTGGGAAAACCCATTTGGGAAAAAACCATAATCACAGTTGAATTATTAATATTAAAACACTTATTTTTAAATTATTGATTTTCCACTCTGACGTCTGAGCTATCCACGAATAAATTGATTAATAGCATTAACAAACGATGCAATGGATGTCAAATATTCATGTCATAATACAAGCTAATTCGAACCATAAAACCCCAGAGCGCATATGGGAAAAAAGGTTCTGGGAAAACCCATTTGGGAAAAAACCATAATCACAGTTGAATTATTAATATTAAAACACTTATTTTTAAATTATTGATTTTCCACTCTGACGTCTGAGCTATCCACGAATAAATTGATTAATAGCATTAACAAACGATGCAATGGATGTCAAATATTCATGTCATAATACAAGCTAATTCGAACCATAAAAACCCACAGCGCATGTGGGAAAAAAGGTTCTGGGAAAACCCATTTGGGAAAAAAAAAACCACAATCAAATTAGGACTATTAATATTAAAAACTTCTTCAGACTGTTTAAGGATGAATGTTTGGTGGATAGCGTCCGAAAGAAAGCAATAACCTAGTAGATGAGGCGTAGTTCATAAAGTTTCGTTTTTTCGAAACTATTACATAGGTGTATTGGCGCTGTACGTTTCAGATAACAAAGACCAAGACGACTCCAGTTCCACAAAATAGGAAAACTCTGCCTCTTGGCGTTAAGTTTTTCTCCTTTCTGTATTTCCACTGCTAGACCGCTATGCAGCCCGCCCTTGTATTGCTCTACTTGCTGCTCCCATAACATTGAACGTGCTAGAACTATAGTTCTAGTCGATCAATTGCGGCGAAGTCCAACTTCCGCTTTGAGCGTTGGCCAACTTTTGAGGACGCTGCAGTGTTACCAACGGCAGAAAACGCAGCCAGGAACATTTTCAAAATCACCTCGGCCGCGTTTTGCCGAAAAAAGGGGATTTTCGACTAGGACTATTGAATTGTCGCCGATTATTCAGCCATTTCCGCTTCGCCATACCTAAAACATTTTTAAAGTACGCTATACAAAATTGCTCCATTCTTCACCAAACCTATGAAACTTGGTGCAACACTTACACTTCGTTCAGTGGTTCGCCTTTACATGAACCCACAGTTGCCGCTCCAGATCTCAGTCATCTGACGCAACCATTTTAACGTTTTGAGAGTTGTATTTCACCTTTATTAAGCCTAAGGATAAGCCTTGAGATATATTTCCCGACGTATTTTCTGAAGAACCACAATAAATCACCTCAACGATTATCCCCATTAACTAATTATCACTATTACATACCTTGTTTACAATTTCGTTGGCCTTGTCCTCCATGGTTACCCATGAACTAAACCAATGCTGTAGGGTATTCATGAACTACGCATATCCTATAGGGTATTCATGAACTACGCATAACCTCTAGGGTATTCATGAACTACGCATAACCTCTAGGGTATTCATGAACTACGCATAACCTCTAGGTTATTCATGAACTACGCAAATCCTCTAGGCTACTCATGAACTACGCCAATCCTCCAGGTTACTCATAAAATATACCATATTTTTAAATGGATTAATACCAAACTTATATGACCGTCAATTCCAATAATGATACTTACCCTTTTTTTTTCAAATCTTGAAGTCAGATGTGGGTTCTTTAGTCAAGGATCCCAAGCCTTGTGTGGGTCTCTTAGTCAAGGATCCCAAGCCTTAAGTGGGTCTCTTAGTACAGGATCCCAAGCCTAATTTTAGGTTTCTTAGTACAGGATCCCAAGCCTAATTTTAGGTTTCTTAGTACAGGATCCCAAGCCTAATTTTAGGTTTCTTAGTACAGGATCCCAAGCCTAATTTTAGGTTTCTTAGTACAGGATCCCAAGCCATATGTGGGTTTCTTAGCCAAGGATCCCAAGCCTATTTCTCGTAGTTTAGACCCTTAAAGCAACATGCGGCTCCATTGGCGCCCCTACCATGATGCCTAACCTTGTATATACATAATAATTTTACCTTGCCGTAGGTAGGTAACAATGAAACTTAATGCATTAGGGAGGATCTGAAAATTATCCTAACAAGTTAAACCCAATGTACAATAGAAAGGTCGTCAATAAGGGGCGCACTGGAGCTCCACCTTGCTTTAAATAAATTTTTCCATTTCAAACTATGTTCTTTTAAAAATGCAAATACCCTTGTGGTAAGAATAATAAGACTCTCTATAACATGCATCGTATCGGTCTCGAAAAAGTTTGTTACCAAACGCCAAATCTAATTGACAATGATAGTCAGTCGAATACTTTTGTTCTAGACCCGGCAAAAGAGATATTCCATGTGAATCAAAGAACATTCTCAGTGCCGTTTGGCTCTTTAAAAAGTTAATATTGAAATCTCCAACCACAACTGTTGGAATAGACGAATCATATTTCATGTCAAACAAAGGGTTAAAGTCCTCAAACACAGTTCTCAAACTTCCTAAGGGAGATTTGTACAACAATACCACAGATATAAGTTCTCCTTCTATGTAAACATCTAACCAGCAACGTTCCACGTGAGAATTTCTAACAGGAATGTCGCTTCGTAAAACTCTAGTATCTATCTCTTTAACTTCGTTTTTAGGCGTGTCTCTTAAATATATGGACGAACCAAAAGCAACTCTGCGTGCCGTACTTGGCAAGTAAATACCACCTACTTCCTTAAAAGATGGCACTCTAAAATCGTCCGTCTCTTTTTTCCACGTTTCAACAAAACATAACATTTGACTTTTCATTATTACATTGTCTGCTAAAACATCTTCTAAATGAGCATTTAAAGACTGCACGTTATGTACATAAATGTAAAGGGGATCATGCAAGAAAGGTAGTTCGATGCTTTTTGTGTCTCGCAACCTCTTAAGTTCCAATTCTACTAGGTTGTTTTTGGGTGAATTAGGAACTTTAAATTTTCCATCAATATATAAACCGGAAGCGGTTTTCGCTCTACTACAAGCCACATATAAATGCGCTCTTTCAATTTTTTTTTGTAGCCTTACAATGAACCACTACCGAGGAGTAAGTATCACCCTGACTTTTATGTATCGTAATGGCCTCAGAAACAACCAAAGGCAATTGTTTCCTAGAAACTGAGGCATTATTTTGTCTCCATTTTCTATTAAACGACTTGATGACCTTTTCAACAGGCGTCCACGAAGCGTTAATATCACTATTCAAATATAAACCATGACATTTTTGCCTCAACATTTTCCCAACTTTGGGATCGTCAAACTCCATCCATACCCTGAACGGGATTTTATCCCCGACCCTATTTGTGCCGTACTCTATCTTTCTTAACCAACCTGTCGCGCCATTAGTTAGTCCGTCAGAGGTGTCAACATTGTTGGTCATCATATATCTCGCGCCACACGCAAGAGTCAATTGTTTGGGCAGACCATACGTATCAGACGTTGCTAACTTTTCAACTTGGGAAAGTATGTTATTTTTAACTTCACTACTAAGATCACCATTGACAACATCTACTGAAACCGAAACAGCCTTTTCCGTATTCATGTTTAAAAGCTTATTTTGATTAAATTGGTTTACTTCCGCGTTAGTGGCGAAAAGATGTATCGCTTCTTTTGGGGGTACACGCTCAGGCGTTACCTCCAGACTACTAAAGAAATCAATATCATTTTGAGTCATACTTCCCACAGCCATTCTATTTAAAGCTTCAGCAAATATTTTATCATCCCTCTGTCTCATAATTTCCTCAAGTTCGGCAAATTCAAATTGCTCCCATATTGGGTTACCAATTAACGACGCGTAAGGATTATCTTTCTCACTTTGACCTTGAAATGCGAAATAATCGCAAACTGGTCTCAATTGGTTAAAGTCTCCAACTAGAACGACAGACACACCACCAAAATTATCAGGACAACCCATAATCTCTTGTAACCTTGCGTTTACCCGATTAAACACCTTCGCTCCAACCATTGAAATTTCGTCAATTATTACTAGTTTTACTTGACCATAGAGTAACCTGCATTTATGAAGTGTTTCACTTTCCAATCTCGATATATTTCCACCAAATTGGCTAACGGGTAAACTAAAAGTACTGTGCAAAGTTGCCCCACCTATGTTAAAGGCAGCCTTGCCAGTAGGTGCGCAACGGATTACTTTCGCTTCCGATGGATTACTCCCAGGTTGTTTGTTGTAAAACCTTGACACAGATTCAAATATAGCACTAATCAAAAGACTTTTCCCCACACCAGCGCCCCCTGTAACAAAGAGACGCAACGGAGTTTCTTTGCTTTTTACATGATACAAAACATGGTAATATATCTCTCTTTGTTTGGAATTCAATTTTCTAAGAAGGGCGTTGTACTCAGAGTCATTAATTAAGGTAATTGACGGAGCAACAGTATTTTCGGCATTGCCATCAATAATATCTCTATTAATATTTCCTACAGGTTCTTGAACCGTATTAATTAAAAAATCGGAATCATCCATAGCTAAAGATCTATCAACTTCATTTCTATGTTCTAATTCAGGCTGGATATTAGTAACATCCACTTGAATTTCTCCATTTTCAAAATCTGCTACAGCCTGTTCTACGGCTTCTTCGTCAATTTCATTGTGAAATTCTTTCCTAACTTCATTAATAGTTTCGCGACAAAGCTCATATTCTGATTTCATATCCTTTGTCAAAATATCATTACTTTCATCGCGCCAAGGCTTAAACAACATTAATTGTTCACGATAAAAGTTATCGGGATCTTTTTCTAAATTGAATCTTCTGTACCTAATAATTTTAGCACGGCCACGTTTCCTAATAAACCATGATTCATCTTTAAGTTTCAGCCATTTACCACAAGTTTCAACTTCATTGCTCTCTCCCTCATCAACATGATCGTGGGCGGCTTTAGTCACTCTACGGGCTTTGGAATATTCGTACCAGGCACCAAATTGAGCTAACGTTATTGCCTCTAGTTCCTCTGGCCTTTGAACATAATGTTCTAGCATCCCAGAGGCAAAAACGTCATTACTGTCTGCTGGTAGTTCTTCAAGTTCAGATTGACTCTTAAGAATGTGTACACGATTTTCAGGGGCATTGGTGTTTATAAAAACACAGGCGCGACTGCACCTGGACACAGGAATTTGTAAACCACAGTAAGCCGCTTCCTGAGCGCTTACCTCGTGGGCATTCAAGAACTGATTAGCAATTAGTTTCAACTTCTGTTTTACTGAACATTTATCATTTTTTGCCTGTTTAGAAGCTTCGCGCAGAAGCAAAGACATCCCTCTTTGAGACTTTCCTATATATGATACAATATACATAACCAGTGCGTAAGCATCAAGAACGAATTGAATGTCCATATTCGCCTGCCAAAGACGCAAAGCGCACGGATTGTAAGGATTAACTCTAGTATCTTTGGGGTGTCTTTTCAACAAAACTGTTTTCCTTTTGAGGTCATAAGTAACGGCAGAAATATACTCGTCTTCAGTTATACGCAACTTAGCTAGCAACTCCTCAAAACTATCTACCCAAAACTCTTTTTCTTTCGATTGCAACATCTCATACAATCTCTTTGACCTTTCCTTAGATCTGAGTTCTTCCTGTACGCTACCAGGCTCTCTTAAACTAGGGTCGTAAATTATGGTTCTGGGCATAGGTGGAAACGGGATTCCAAAACGACAAACGGAATTATTATCGACCTTCTTTCTACAAGTCGTTGTGTGTTTGTGAATTTGTAATCGTGTTAACAAATCTAAATGTTCGTCATTGTGCTCAGCAGCACAAGAAATAACATTATCAATAAATTCCTCTACTTCCTTAACATTTGAGAGATCATTTTTAAGTTTTGGAGCATCTTTTATCCAAATCAAACCATGTTGGTGGGGCGAACCTCTTTGCTGTATTTCAACTCTAAAATAATAGTCTTCTATAACGCCAAGAGGACCTAATTTCTGTAGAGCCTTGAGCAAAGCCCGAAAACGGTGGTCAAAATATCTAGCGCAAGTAACAGGATCATCCTGAATCAGTTTTGCCCTTTCCGAAAAACTTAAATTATTAATATCATCGTTAGGTAAACTCTCCTGCCCAGAGGTTAGTCTCAAAATATTCAGTAGCTCAGGCCATTTACTTTCGGCAGCCGAAAACGTTATGAAAAAGGTAGCCGTACCAAGCTGTCTAATCATACCCATCAATTCCTTTTGTCTGTGTTGCCAATAAGAAGGCGAGCTCTGTAGTCTTTCTAAAACCCTAAAACCATCATCCTGCTTAATTAAAGCATCAAGAGAACCTGCAGAAGCTAAAAGTCCAGCAGTATAATTCGACCCATTTGTTCTTTTAGTTTTCCTCATGCAAACCTGTATAGATTGACTAACTTTCAAGGTTTCTAATTTGACAAAAGAGTAAAACAATTTCGAAGGATTTTTAGCACAGCGCCTATCAATATTACGAAGCTCCCATTTAAAAATATCACCAAAACTTCCCTTAACCTTAAGATTCATTTTTTGACCTACGTAAATGCTCGGGAATGACAATTCTTCCGCATCCTCGTCAAAGAGTAAAGACATTGGGGTTTGACCTTCACCGGGAGCAAACTTAACATGCATGGTATTACTTGGCAAGAAATTACTTAAAGAAACTAATAATGTGTCTTGATTCCCAACTGTTAACGAACTACTTTCGTTGGGTTCATTCCACATATCATCGCTATCATTCTCTGCGTTTATTGGCGCTACTGGATTATCTCCTGATACATCAACTTGATTTACCTGACGGTCATTTTCGTCAACAATAAATTCAAGTTCTTCAGGAATGGGGTCTAATATGTCACTCTTAACGGTAATTCCATGTTTAACATACAAAGGCGTTTTTACCAGAACGTTAAGGGCCTCTAAAATGACTTTGGGTCTCACAGTTTCGTACAAATAGGGTGTGTTATACTGCATTCTTCTCATAAACTCAATTTGAATAGTATCCGTGTCTCGAGGTAACCTGGGTAAAACCGAGGCGGTGGACTCTACATTTATAGGGACGTTAACCACATTTCCTTTAATACCACGTTGTTGGTCACACCCTAACCTTCGTATTTGCATGAATGGTATTCGTGGTGATATCATTCTTTCTTCTAAATTACTTATGTTACTTAATTGCGCAGGTATTTCAGGAAACACAAATCCATTTTCCCTTGAAAATTTTGGAATTTGCTTTCTCTTAACGCTTTTATTACAAGTACTACACAAAAATATTTCATCATTCAACTCTCTTTGTTCAATACCAGGGACTGACAAAAAATCTATGGACTTTACAATGGTGCCAGATGACTTAAAAAAAAGATTTGAACATCCTTCACACGGCCACGTTGGGCCATCTTTTATGCTATCAAAATAGGTCTGCTCTATAAGCGAGGGGTTTGCTCGCCTATCTGCGGCTGAAGATCTTTGTCTAGCACGTTCAACATCTCTATACTCGGGATCTTGGCGTTTAGCCGCCATACCTGTCTGGTTTCTAGCACGTTCAACATCTCTAAACTCGGGATCTTGGCGTTTAGCAGCCTTACAAGCCTGGTTTCTATCACGTTCAACATCTCTATACTCGGGATCTTGGCGTTTAGCCGCCTTACCCGTCTGGTTTCTAGCACGTTCAACATCTCTAAACTCGGGATCTTGGCGTTAAGCAGCCTTACAAGCCTGGTTTCTATCACGTTCAACATCTCTATACTCGGGATCTTGGCGTTTAGCCGCCATACCTGTCTGGTTTCTAGCACGTTCAACATCTCTAAACTCGGGAACTTGGCGTTTAGCAGCCTTACAAGCCTGGTTTCTATCACGTTCAACATCTCTATACTCGGGATCTTGGCGTTTAGCCGCCTTACCCGTCTGATTTCTAGCACGTTCAACATCTCTATACTCGGGATCTTGGCGTTTAGCAGCCATACCCGCCTGGTTTCTAGCACGTTCAACATCTCTATACTCGGGATCTTGGCGTTTAGCCGCCTTACCCGTCTGGTTTCTAGCACGTTCAACATCTCTAAACTCGGGATCTTGGCGTTAAGCAGCCTTACAAGCCTGGTTTCTATCACGTTCAACATCTCTATACTCGGGATCTTGGCGTTTAGCCGCCATACCTGTCTGGTTTCTAGCACGTTCAACATCTCTAAACTCGGGATCTTGGCGTTTAGCAGCCTTACAAGCCTGGTTTCTATCACGTTCAACATCTCTATACTCGGGATCTTGGCGTTTAGCCGCCTTACCCGTCTGATTTCTAGCACGTTCAACATCTCTATACTCGGGATCTTGGCGTTTAGCAGCCATACCCGCCTGGTTTCTAGCACGTTCAACATCTCTAAACTCGGTATCTTGGCGTTTAGCCGACTTATACAATTGGTTTCTGACACGTTCTCTTTCCCTATAATTTGGATCTTGGCGTTCAGTAGCCTTACTTATCTGATTTCTTACACGTTCGCTTGCTTTATACCATTCATCAACCCTTTTTAATTTCTTGGTAAATATTCCACCCTGATTTTCAATTTCACAATTTGACTCATTCTCTCGCTTTTTCCCCTTACCTAGCGACTCCCTCTTACTGCATTCTTCATTTTGTCTCAAGATTCTTAATCTTTCTAAGGGATAGACATTACCATGGGACGTACAAGGTACTTGTTCATAGCCTTCGATTATTTCACTAATATTAGCATTATCATTTTGTACATTATTGGGTTCCTCATTAATAGATATGCCTACGCTTACGGTACTTTCAATAGAGCTTTTATTTAATGCGTCATCTTTCGCAGAATCATGGCCAACTGGCCTCGCGGTAGGACCAACATTGGGTGTGCTAGAACCTGTTCCCGAAACAGCCTTTTTTTCAGCTGCTAACACTCTTCTCCTTTCATTTTCTCGTTTCCTAAATTCAGGATCTGACCTTTTTGCCCTCATTCTTTCCCTTGCCTTTCGTTTTCTGATTTCCTCTTTACTTAAATTATTATCTTCCTCCATTTTATTATTCAGTTAAATACTCACAAAGATCCGCAAAAGAAATCCCCTTGCAAGACTCTGTAACGTTTGAAATATTATTTTCCGAAGAAAGTTATTACAGAAGATTGAATTATGAAGTACTACCTTTGAAATTCAAATAAAGAATGATAAAAGTGCGTAAAAAAGGTCTTTCACAAATAGGGGGCGTATAAACTAAACAGCATTTGTTTATATTTAAAAAATATACATTGCCAACACTTTTTTAGACACCAGTTAAATACTCACAAACGTTGGCAAAATCAATCTCCTTAAATACTCACACAGGTTGGCAAAATCAATCTCCTTCAGTAATACGTAAGGCTTAATTATATTATTTGCCGAACAAAATTAATCGAGCAAATCTAACACTTAACTTCTGCCTTCGAAATTCTATCAAAGAATGAATCAACTGTTTAAAAAAAGGTTTTTTTCGCAAATTGGGCGCTATCATACCAACAGCAATTCCGTCATATTTAAAAAATATACATTGCCAACACTTTTTTCAAATAGAGAATGATAAAAGTGCGTAAAAAAGGTCTTTCACAAATAGGCCTAGGGGGCGTATAAACTAAACAGCAACAACGCTCTACAGCTACACTAATCTTACACAAACAAGGAGTACTATAAACCCACTACTGGAAGCGGTATTTTTATTCAAACGTAAAACAATTTCGCTTAAGCTTAACATCTCTAGACATCGGTAAAAATGTCTCTATCACTCCTAGGTAACTGTAGGCACAGGATTTTACGACATTGTAACTCAAATTCATCTGATTATATTTTAACAAGGTTAAATCTAACTGGGAGTAAGATGAAAGGAGTAGAAGCTTATCTGTCTTAGGAAATATGAAATTTTATCTTAACAGTTCGTTAAATCATAAGTTTATAACGAAAAAACGCGGAAGGGGAAAACGAGCAGACAACAGCGATTTTTGGGGGTAGAAGGTTAAGAGCGCCATCTGTCGTCCGTGCCAAAGTTGAACTTCCACTCGAAACGCAATGAGAAAGTGGATAAAATAATGACATCAGCTATTTAACTGCGTCGATATATTTAACGACTTGACCCATGACATGCCCATAACACTGGCTTCTATGAATCCTATATATTCTTGGATGCTAGGAAACTTGGTAGACGTAACAGTCTGTACCAAGTACCCAAGCATCCTTCAATAAACGCCTGGCAACATTGTGGTACGCATGGTGCAACTAAAAAATAGGATGTGTATCTATCTTTCCAGTCACTCCAAGTCGTTAAGCCCTCATTACAGAGGATTTGAAACACTATCGTAATTCCAAGTGTCTCGAATCTCTACGTTCCTGTCCATTATGAACAGTGCTGAGAGAATGATACATCAGAAAGAGCCATTCAAATCGAATTGCCGAAAATATTATCCATATTTTCATTTCATATAACAAAGAAAATAAATTATTATGGATACAGGAGGCAATGTAGGAAATATAACGCAATGCACGGGCCTAAAAAGATATAAGAGACAATGTACGAAATATAACGCAATGCACGGGCCTTGATAGATATAGGAGGCAATGATTTAACGACTTCGGTACTTGGGTTTATCTTTAATATTTAAATAAATATAATTATTTTTAATTATTTTAATCGCCAGTAAATAACTTTAAAAATAGTTAAATCGTTTAAAATAAAGTTGTTCCTATTATCTTTCGAAACTTTGCTAATATTGACGTTTAAAGTGAAGGGTACCCCTCTTGCCCGCTTTTTTCAAATTTTGGGGTATATATACGTTTCGTTTCCATTATAATAATAGATAAAAACGCATTCGCGTGAACCTTTGGTGGAAGCCCTGCCATTGGGAGGCTAGACGTTTCTCGTAACCCTAGCCGATCGCCGCGTATATCTTAAAACCAAATAATAGATAAAAACGCATTTGCGTGAACCGATGGTGGAAGCCCTGCCATTGGGAGGCTAGACGTTTCTCGTAACCCTAGCCGATCGCCGCGTATATCTTGGAACCAAACGATGACGGAGGAGAAGAAGCCAGAATGTACTGACTGGCGTCCATGTGGAATGGACAAAAGACCTGAAGATGGTGGTGCATTGAAGCTGGTGTCAATGTGGAATTGACGAAGAACAGAAGATGGAGGTGCATAGAACCTGGTGTCAATGTGGAATTGAAGAAGAACAGAAGATGGTGGTGCATAGAAGCTGGTGTCAAGGTGAAATTGACGAAGAACAGAAGATGGTGGTGCTTAGAAGCTAGCAAGTACAGACTAGTGTCCATGTGGGATGGACAAAGACTAGCAGATTGTGGTCCTTAGAAGCCAGTTAGTAAAGACTTGTGTTGGTAGATTAATGGCCAAATTTCCGTGAACCGCGAACGCGTTTCGGAAATCGGGTATTTGTTTGCTCCAATACGCAAACTGCGAACGCGGTCACGTGGGGTCTGACAGACACACAGACAGACACACAGACAGACAGACACACAGACACGGCCGGTGTAATACCTCTCCGTGACATACGTCACTCGGAGAGGTAAAAACGTCCAAATTAGAAGTGACCACGTCAGGATGGCGGAGTGGTCTAAGGCGCAAGACTCAAGGGGCGTAGTTTCTTTCGTTCACAACGTGAATCTGTGTATTTTGGTCCTCGTATGAGGGCGTGGGTTCGAATCCCACTTCTGACACGATATTTTTTATGAAATGAACTGGAAGAGATGTAATTTATAAAACGTCCCAATTGAATGAATCCAAGTCAGGGTGGCCGAGCGGTCTAAGGCGCCAGACTCAAGGGGCTCAGTTTCCTTCGTTCACAACGTGAATCTGTGTATTTTGGTCCTCGTATGAGGGCGTGGGTTCGAATCCCACTTCTGACACGATATGTTTTATGAAATTAACTGGAAGAGATGTAATTTATAAAACGTCCAAATTAGAAGTGACCACGTCAGGATGGCAGAGTGGTCTAAGGCGCAAGACTCAAGGGGCGTAGTTTCTTTCGTTCACAACGTGAATCTGTGTATTTTGGTCCTCGTATGAGGGCGTGGGTTCGAATCCCACTTCTGACACGATATGTTTTATGAAATGAACTGGAAGAGATGTAATTTATAAAACGTCCCAACTGAATGAATCCAAGTCAGGGTGGCCGAGCGGTCTTAGGCACCAGACTCAAGGGGCTCAGTTTCCTTCGTTCACAACGTGAACCTGCGTATTTTGGTCCTCGTATGAGGGCGTGGGTTCGAATCCCACTTCTGACACGATATGTTGTATGAAATTAACTGGAAATGATGTAATTAATTAAACGTCCAAATTACAAGAGACCACGTCAGGATGGCCGAGCGGTCTAAGATGCCAGACTCAAGGGACCTAGTTTCTCTCGTTCTCAACATGAATCAGTGTATTCTGCTCCTCGTATGAGGGCGTGGGTTCGAATCCCACTTCTGACACGATATGTTGTATGAAATTAACTGGAAAAGATGTAATTTATAAAACGTCCAAATTAGAAGTGACCACGTCAGGATGGCGGAGTGGTCTAAGGCGCAAGACTCAAGGGGCGTAGTTTCTTTCGTTCACAACGTGAATCTGTGTATTCTGGTCCTCGTATGAGGGCGTGGGTTCGAATCCCACTTCTGACACGATATGTTTTATGAAATGAACTGGAAGAGATGTAATTTATAAAACGTCCCAATTGAATGAATGCAAGTCAGGGTGGCCGAGCGGTCTAAGGCGCCAGACTCAAGGGGCTCAGTTTCCTTCGTTCACAACGTGAATCTGTGTATTTTGGTCCACGTATGAGGGCGTGGGTTCGAATCCCACTTCTGACACGATATGTTTTATGAAATTAACTGGAAGAGATGTAATTTATAAAACGTCCCAATTGAATGAATCCAAGTCAGGGTGGCCGAGCGGTCTAAGGCGCCAGACTCAAGGGGCTCAGTTTCCTTCGTTCACAACGTGAATCTGTGTATTTTGGTCCTCGTATGAGGGCGTGGGTTCGAATCCCACTTCTGACACGATATGTTTTATGAAATTAACTGGAAGAGATGTAATTTATAAAACGTCCCAATTGAATGAATCCAAGTCAGGGTGGCCGAGCGGTCTAAGGCGCTAGACTCAAGGGGCGTAGTTTCTTTCGTTCACAACGTGAATCTGTGTATTCTGGTCCTCGTATGAGGGCGTGGGTTCGAATCCCACTTCTGACACGATATGTTTTATGAAATGAACTGGAAGAGATGTAATTTATAAAACGTCCCAATTGAATGAATGCAAGTCAGGGTGGCCGAGCGGTCTAAGGCGCCAGACTCAAGGGGCTCAGTTTCCTTCGTTCACAACGTGAATCTGTGTATTTTGGTCCACGTATGAGGGCGTGGGTTCGAATCCCACTTCTGACACGATATGTTTTATGAAATGAACTGGAAGAGATGTTATTTATAAAACGTCCCAATTGAATGAATCCAAGTCAGGGTGGCCGAGCGGTCTAAGGCGCAAGACTCAAGGGGCGTAGTTTCTTTCGTTCACAACGTGAATCTGTGTATTCTGGTCCTCGTATGAAGGCGTGGGTTCGAATCCCACTTCTGACACGATATGTTCTATGAAATTAACTGGAAGAGATGTAATTTATAAAACGTCCCAATTGAAAGAATCCATGTCAGGATGGCCTAGCGGTCTAAGGCGCCAGACTCAAGGGGCTCAGTTTCCTTCGTTCACAACGTGAATCTGTGTATTCTGGTCCTCTTATGAGGGCGTGGGTTCGAAGCCCACTTCTGACAGGATATGTTTTATGAAATTAACTAGAATAGATGTAATTTATAAAACGTGCCAATTGAAAGAATCCATGTCAGGATGGCCGAGCGGTCTAAGGCGCCAGACTCAAGGGGCTCAGTTTCCTTCGTTCACAACGTGAATCTGTGTACTCTGGTCCTCTTATCAGGGCGTGGGTTCGAAGCCCACTTCTGACAGGATATGTTTTATGAAATTAACTAGAATAGATGTAATTTATAAAACGTCCCAATTGAAAGAATCCATGTCAGGATGGCCGAGCGGTCTAAGGCGCCAGACTCAAGGGGCTCAGTTTCCTTCGCTCACCACGTGAATCTGTGTATTCTGGTCCTCGTATGAGGACGTGGGTTCGAATCCCACTTCTGACACGACATGTTTTATGAAATTAACTGGAAGAGATGTAATTTATAAAACGTCCAAATTAGAGGTGACCACGTCAGGATGGCGGAGCGGTCTAAGGCGCAAGACTCAAGGGGCGTAGTTTCTTTCGTTCACAACGTGAATCTGTGTATTCTGGTCCTATTATGTGGGCGTTGGTTCAAATCCCACTTCTGACACGATATGTTTTATGAAATTAACTGGAAGAGATGTAATTTATAAAACGTCCCAATGGAATGAATCCAAGTCAGGGTGGCCGAGCGGTCTAAGGCGCCAGACTCAAGGGGCTCAGTTTCCTTCGTTCACATCGTGAATCTGTGTATTCTGGTCCTCGTATGAGGGCGTGGGTTCGAATCCCACTTCTGACACGATATGTTTTATGAAATTAAATAGAATAGATGTAATTTATAAAACGTCCAAATTAAAGGTGACCACGTCAGGATGGCTGAGCGGTCTAAGGCGCAAGAGTCAAGGGGCGTAGTTTCCTTCGTTCACAACGTGAATCTGTGTATTCTGGTCCTCTTATGAGGGCGTGGGTTCGAATCCCACTTCTGACACGAAGTGGTTGATGAATTTAACTGGAAGAGATGTAATTTATAAAACGTCCAAATTAGAAGTGACCACGTCAGGATGGCGGAGTGGTCTAAGGCGCAAGACTCAAGGGGCGTAGTTTCTTTCGTTCACAACGTGAATCTGTGTATTCTGGTCCTCGTATGAGGGCGTGGGTTCGAATCCCACTTCTGACACGATATGTTTTATGAAATTAACTGGAAGAGATGTAATTTATAAAACGTCCCAATTGTATGAATCCAAGTCAGGATGGCCGAGCGGTCTAAGGCGCCAGACTCAAGGGACTCAGTTTCCTTCGTTCACAACGTGAATCTGTTTATTCTGGTCCTCGTATGAGGGCGTGGGTTCGAATCCCACTTCTGACACGATATGGTTTATGAAATTAAATAGAATAGATGTAATTTATAAAACGTCCCAATTGAAAGAATCCATGTCAGGATGGCCGAGCGGTCTAAGGCGCAAGAGTCAAGGGGCTCAGTTTCCTTCGTTCACAACGTGAATCTGTGTATTCTGGTCCTCGTATGAGGGCGTGGGTTCAAATCCCACTTCTGACACGATATGTTTTATGAAATTAACTGGAAGAGATGTAATTTATAAAACGTCCCAATTGAATGAATCCAAGTCAGGATGGCCGAGCGGTCTAAGGCGCCAGACTCAAGGAGCTTAGTTTCATTCGTTCACAACGTTAATCTGTGTATTCTGGTCCTCGTATGAGGGCGTGGGTTCGAATCCCACTTCTGACGCGGTATGTTTTATGAAATTAACTGGAAGAGATGTAATTTATAAAACGTCCAAATTAAAGGTGACCACGTCAGGATGGCTGAGCGGTCTAAGGCGCAAGAGTCAAGGGGCGTAGTTTCCTTCGTTCACAACGTGAATCTGTGTATTCTGGTCCTCTTATGAGGGCGTGGGTTCGAATCCCACTTCTGACACGAAGTGGTTGATGAATTTAACTGGAAGAGATGTAATTTATAAAACGTCCAAATTAGAGGTGACCACGTCAGGATGGCGGAGCGGTCTAAGGCGCAAGACTCAAGGGGCGTAGTTTCTTTCGTTCACAACGTGAATCTGTGTATTCTGGTCCTATTATGTGGGCGTTGGTTCAAATCCCACTTCTGACACGATATGTTTTATGAAATTAACTGGAAGAGATGTAATTTATAAAACGTCCCAATTGAATGAATCAAAGTCAGGGTGGCCGAGCGGTCTAAGGCGCCAGACTCAAGGGGCTCAGTTTCCTTCGTTCACATCGTGAATCTGTGTATTCTGGTCCTCGTATGAGGGCGTGGGTTCGAATCCCACTTCTGACACGATATGTTTTATGAAATTAAATAGAATAGATGTAATTTATAAAACGTCCAAATTAAAGGTGACCACGTCAGGATGGCTGAGCGGTCTAAGGCGCAAGAGTCAAGGGGCGTAGTTTCCTTCGTTCACAACGTGAATCTGTGTATTCTGGTCCTCTTATGAGGGCGTGGGTTCGGATCCCACTTCTGACACGAAGTGGTTGATGAATTTAACTGGAAGAGATGTAATTTATAAAACGTCCAAATTAGAAGTGACCACGTCAGGATGGCGGAGTGGTCTAAGGCGCAAGACTCAAGGGGCGTAGTTTCTTTCGTTCACAACGTGAATCTGTGTATTCTGGTCCTCGTATGAGGGCGTGGGTTCGAATCCCACTTCTGACACGATATGTTTTATGAAATTAACTGGAAGAGATGTAATTTATAAAACGTCCCAATTGTATGAATCCAAGTCAGGATGGCCGAGCGGTCTAAGGCGCCAGACTCAAGGGACTCAGTTTCCTTCGTTCACAACGTGAATCTGTTTATTCTGGTCCTCGTATGAGGGCGTGGGTTCGAATCCCACTTCTGACACGATATGGTTTATGAAATTAAATAGAATAGATGTAATTTATAAAACGTCCCAATTGAAAGAATCCATGTCAGGATGGCCGAGCGGTCTAAGGCGCAAGAGTCAAGGGGCTCAGTTTCCTTCGTTCACAACGTGAATCTGTGTATTCTGGTCCTCGTATGAGGGCGTGGGTTCAAATCCCACTTCTGACACGATATGTTTTATGAAATTAACTGGAAGAGATGTAATTTATAAAACGTCCCAATTGAATGAATCCAAGTCAGGATGGCCGAGCGGTCTAAGGCGCCAGACTCAAGGAGCTTAGTTTCATTCGTTCACAACGTTAATCTGTGTATTCTGGTCCTCGTATGAGGGCGTGGGTTCGAATCCCACTTCTGACGCGGTATGTTTTATGAAATTAACTGGAAGAGATGTAATTTATAAAACGTCCAAATTAGAGGTGACCACGTCAGGATGGCGGAGCGGTCTAAGGCGCAAGAGTCAAGGGGCGTAGTTTCTTTCGTTCACAACGTGAATCTGTGTATTCTGGTCCTCGTATGAGGGCGTGGGTTCGAATCCCAATTCTGACACGATATGTTTTATGAAATTAACTAGAATAGATGTAATTTATAAAACGTCCCAATTGAAAGAATCAATGTCAGGATAGCCGAGCGGTCTAAGGCGCCACACTCAAGAGGCTCATTTTCCTTCGTTCACAACGTGAATCTGTGTATTCTGGTCCTCTTATGAGGGGGTGGGTTCGAATCCCACTTCTGACACGATATGTTTTATGAAATTAACTGGAAGAGATGTAATTTATAAAACGTCCAAATTAGAAGTGACCACGTCAGGATGGCGGAGTGGTCTAAGGCGCAAGACTCAAGGGGCGTAGTTTCTTTCGTTCACAACGTGAATCTGTGTATTCTGGTCCTCGTATGAGGGTGTGGGTTCGAATCCCACTTCTGACACGATATGTTTTATGAAATGAACTGGAAGAGATGTAATTTATAAAACGTCCCAATTGAATGAATCCAAGTCAGGGTGGCCGAGCGGTCTAAGGCGCAAGACTCAAGGGGCGTAGTTTCTTTCGTTCACAACGTGAATCTGTGTATTCTGGTCCTATTATGTGGGCGTTGGTTCAAATCCCACTTCTGACACGATATGTTTTATGAAATTAACTGGAAGAGATGTAATTTATAAAACGTCCCAATTGAATGAATCCAAGTCAGGGTGGCCGAGCGGTCTAAGGCGCCAGACTCAAGGGGCTCAGTTTCCTTCGTTCACATCGTGAATCTGTGTATTCTGGTCCTCGTATGAGGGCGTGGGTTCGAATCCCACTTCTGACACGATATGTTTTATGAAATTAAATAGAATAGATGTAATTTATAAAACGTCCAAATTAAAGGTGACCACGTCAGGATGGCTGAGCGGTCTAAGGCGCAAGAGTCAAGGGGCGTAGTTTCCTTCGTTCACAACGTGAATCTGTGTATTCTGGTCCTCTTATGAGGGCGTGGGTTCGAATCCCACTTCTGACACGATATGTTTTATGAAATTAACTGGAAGAGATGTAATTTATAAAACGTCCCAATTGTATGAATCCAAGTCAGGATGGCCGAGCGGTCTAAGGCGCCAGACTCAAGGGACTCAGTTTCCTTCGTTCACAACGTGAATCTGTTTATTCTGGTCCTCGTATGAGGGCGTGGGTTCGAATCCCACTTCTGACACGATATGGTTTATGAAATTAAATAGAATAGATGTAATTTATAAAACGTCCCAATTGAAAGAATCCATGTCAGGATGGCCGAGCGGTCTAAGGCGCAAGAGTCAAGGGGCTCAGTTTCCTTCGTTCACAACGTGAATCTGTGTATTCTGGTCCTCGTATGAGGGCGTGGGTTCAAATCCCACTTCTGACACGATATGTTTTATGAAATTAACTGGAAGAGATGTAATTTATAAAACGTCCCAATTGAATGAATCCAAGTCAGGATGGCCGAGCGGTCTAAGGCGCCAGACTCAAGGAGCTTAGTTTCATTCGTTCACAACGTTAATCTGTGTATTCTGGTCCTCGTATGAGGGCGTGGGTTCGAATCCCACTTCTGACGCGGTATGTTTTATGAAATTAACTGGAAGAGATGTAATTTATAAAACGTCCAAATTAGAGGTGACCACGTCAGGATGGCGGAGCGGTCTAAGGCGCAAGAGTCAAGGGGCGTAGTTTCTTTCGTTCACAACGTGAATCTGTGTATTCTGGTCCTCGTATGAGGGCGTGGGTTCGAATCCCAATTCTGACACGATATGTTTTATGAAATTAACTAGAATAGATGTAATTTATAAAACGTCCCAATTGAAAGAATCAATGTCAGGATGGCCGAGCGGTCTAAGGCGCCACACTCAAGAGGCTCATTTTCCTTCGTTCACAACGTGAATCTGTGTATTCTGGTCCTCTTATGAGGGGGTGGGTTCGAATCCCACTTCTGACACGATATGTTTTATGAAATTAACTGGAAGAGATGTAATTTATAAAACGTCCAAATTAGAAGTGACCACGTCAGGATGGCGGAGTGGTCTAAGGCGCAAGACTCAAGGGGCGTAGTTTCTTTCGTTCACAACGTGAATCTGTGTATTCTGGTCCTCGTATGAGGGTGTGGGTTCGAATCCCACTTCTGACACGATATGTTTTATGAAATGAACTGGAAGAGATGTAATTTATAAAACGTCCCAATTGAATGAATCCAAGTCAGGGTGGCCGAGCGGTCTAAGGCGCCAGACTCAAGGGGCTCAGTTTCCTTCGTTCACAACGTGAATCTGTGTATTTTGGTCCACGTTTGAGGGCGTGGGTTCGAATCCCACTTCTGACACGATATGTTTTATGAAATGAACTGGAAGAGATGTAATTTATAAAACGTCCCAATTGAATGAATCCAAGTCAGGGTTGCAGAGCGGTCTAAGGCGCCAAACTCAAGGGGCGTAGTTTCTTTCGTTCACAACGTGAATCTGTGTATTTTGGTCCTCGTATGAGGGCGTGGGTTCGAATCCCACTTCTGACACGATATGTTTTATGAAATGAACTGGAAGAGATGTAATTTATAAAACGTCCCAACTGAATGAATCCAAGTCAGGGTGGCCGAGCGGTCTTAGGCACCAGACTCAAGGGGCTCAGTTTCCTTCGTTCACAACGTGAACCTGCGTATTTTGGTCCTCGTATGAGGGCGTGGGTTCGAATCCCACCTCTGACACGATATGTTGTATGAAATTAACTGGAAAAGATGTAATTTATAAAACGTCAAAATTGAATGAATCCAAGTCAGTTTGGCGGAGCGGTCTAAGGCGCCAGACTCAAGGGGCTTAGTTTGTTTCGTTCACAACGTGAATTTGTGTATTCTGGTCCTCGTATGAGGGGGTGGGTTCGAATCCCACTTCTGACACGATATGTTTTATGAAATTAACTGGAAGAGATGTAATTTATAAAACGTCCAAATTAAGAGTGACCACGTCAGGATGGTGGATCGGTCTAAGGCGCAAGACTCAAGGGGCGTAGTTTGTTTCGTTCACAACGTGAATCTGTGTATTCTGGTCCTCGTATGAGGGCGTGGGTTCGAATCCCACTTCTGACACGGTATGTTTTATGAAATTAACTGGAAGAGATGTAATTTATAAAACGTCCAAATTAGAGGTGACCACGTCATGATGGCGGAGCGGTCTAAGGCGCAAGAGTCAAGGGGCGTAGTTTCTTTCGTTCACAACGTGAATCTGTGTATTCTGGTCCTCGTATGAGGGCGTGGGTTCGAATCCCACTTCTGACACGATATGTTTTATGAAATTAACTAGAATAGATGCAATTTATAAAACGTCCCAATTGAAAGAATCCATGTCAGGATGGCCGAGCGGTCTAAGGCGCCACACTCAAGAGGCTCATTTTCCTTCGTTCACAACGTGAATCTGTGTATTCTGGTCCTCTTATGAGGGCGTGGGTTCGAATCCCACTTCTGACACGAAGTGGTTGATGAAATTAAATGGAAGAGATGTAATTTATAAAACGTCCAAATTAAAGGTGACCACGTCAGGATGGCTGAGCGGTCTAAGGCGCAAGAGTCAAGGGGCGTAGTTTCCTTCGTTCACAACGTGAATCTGTGTATTCTGGTCCTCTTATGAGGGCGTGGGTTCGAATCCCACTTCTGACACGAAGTGGTTGATGAATTTAACTGGAAGAGATGTAATTTATAAAACGTCCAAATTAGAAGTGACCACGTCAGGATGGCGGAGCGGTCTAAGGCGCAAGACTCAAGAACGTAGTTTCTTTCGTTCACAACGTGAATCTGTGTATTCTGGTCCTCGTATGAGGGCGTGGGTTCGAATCCCACTTCTGACACGATATGTTTTATGAAATTAACTGGAAGAGATGTAATTTATAAAACGTCCCAATTGTATGAATCCAAGTCAGGATGGCCGAGCGGTCTAAGGCGCCAGACTCAAGGGACTCAGTTTCCTTCGTTCACAACGTGAATCTGTTTATTCTGGTCCTCGTATGAGGGCGTGGGTTCGAATCCCACTTCTGACACGATATGGTTTATGAAATTAAATAGAATAGATGTAATTTATAAAACGTCCCAATTGAAAGAATCCATGTCAGGATGGCCGAGCGGTCTAAGGCGCAAGAGTCAAGGGGCTCAGTTTCCTTCGTTCACAACGTGAATCTGTGTATTCTGGTCCTCGTATGAGGGCGTGGGTTCGAATCCCACTTCTGACACGGTATGTTTTATGAAATTAACTGGAAGAGATGTAATTTATAAAACGTCCCAATTGAATGAATCCAAGTCAGGATGGCCGAGCGGTCTAAGGCGCCAGACTCAAGGAGCTTAGTTTCATTCGTTCACAACGTTAATCTGTGTATTCTGGTCCTCGTATGAGGGCGTGGGTTCGAATCCCACTTCTGACACGGTATGTTTTATGAAATTAACTGGAAGAGATGTAATTTATAAAACGTCCAAATTAGAGGTGACCACGTCAGGATGGCGGAGCGGTCTAAGGCGCAAGAGTCAAGGGGCGTAGTTTCTTTCGTTCACAACGTGAATCTGTGTATTCTGGTCCTCGTATGAGGGCGTGGGTTCGAATCCCAATTCTGACACGATATGTTTTATGAAATTAACTAGAATAGATGTAATTTATAAAACGTCCCAATTGAAAGAATCAATGTCAGGATGGCCGAGCGGTCTAAGGCGCCACACTCAAGAGGCTCATTTTCCTTCGTTCACAACGTGAATCTGTGTATTCTGGTCCTCTTATGAGGGGGTGGGTTCGAATCCCACTTCTGACACGATATGTTTTATGAAATTAACTGGAAGAGATGTAATTTATAAAACGTCCAAATTAGAAGTGACCACGTCAGGATGGCGGAGTGGTCTAAGGCGCAAGACTCAAGGGGCGTAGTTTCTTTCGTTCACAACGTGAATCTGTGTATTCTGGTCCTCGTATGAGGGTGTGGGTTCGAATCCCACTTCTGACACGATATGTTTTATGAAATGAACTGGAAGAGATGTAATTTATAAAACGTCCCAATTGAATGAATCCAAGTCAGGGTTGCAGAGCGGTCTAAGGCGCCAAACTCAAGGGGCGTAGTTTATTTCGTTCACAACGTGAATCTGTGTATTTTGGTCCTCGTATGAGGGCGTGGGTTCGAATCCCACTTCTGACACGATATGTTTTATGAAATGAACTGGAAGAGATGTAATTTATAAAACGTCCCAACTGAATGAATCCAAGTCAGGGTGGCCGAGCGGTCTTAGGCACCAGACTCAAGGGGCTCAGTTTCCTTCGTTCACAACGTTAATCTGTGTATTCTGGTCCTCGTATGAGGGCGTGGGTTCGAATCCCACTTCTGACACGGTATGTTTTATGAAATTAACTGGAAGAGATGTAATTTATAAAAAGTCCAAATTAGAGGTGACCACGTCAGGATGGCGGAGCGGTCTAAGGCGCAAGAGTCAAGGGGCGTAGTTTCTTTCGTTCACAACGTGATTCTGTGTATTCTGGTCCTCGTATGAGGGCGTGGGTTCGAATCCCACTTCTGACACGATATGTTTTATGAAATTAACTGGAAGAGATGTAATTTATAAAACGTCCCAATTGAATGAATCCAAGTCAGGGTGGCCGAGCGGTCTAAGGCGCCAGACTCAAGGGGCTCAGTTTCCTTCGTTCACAACGTGAATCTGTGTATTTTGGTCCACGTTTGAGGGCGTGGGTTCGAATCCCACTTCTGACACGATATGTTTTATGAAATGAACTGGAAGAGATGTAATTTATAAAACGTCCCAACTGAATGAATCCAAGTCAGGGTGGCCGAGCGGTCTTAGGCACCAGACTCAAGGGGCTCAGTTTCCTTCGTTCACAACGTGAACCTGCGTATTTTGGTCCTCGTATGAGGGCGTGGGTTCGAATCCCACCTCTGACACGATATGTTGTATGAAATTAACTGGAAAAGATGTAATTTATAAAACGTCCCAATTGAATGAATCCAAGTCAGGATGGCCGAGCGGTCTAAGGCGCCAGACTCAAGGGGCTTAGTTTCATTCGTTCACAACGTTAATCTGTGTATTCTGGTCCTCGTATGAGGGCGTGGGTTCGAATCCCACTTCTGACACGGTATGTTTTATGAAATTAACTGGAAGAGATGTAATTTATAAAACGTCCAAATTAGAGGTGACCACGTCAGGATGGCGGAGCGGTCTAAGGCGCAAGAGTCAAGGGGCGTAGTTTCTTTCGTTCACAACGTGATTCTGTGTATTCTGGTCCTCGTATGAGGGCGTGGGTTCGAATCCCACTTCTGACACGATATGTTTTATGAAATTAACTAGAATAGATGTAATTTATAAAACGTCCCAATTGAAAGAATCCATGTCAGGATGGCCGAGCGGTCTAAGGCGCCACACTCAAGAGGCTCATTTTCCTTCGTTCACAACGTGAATCTGTGTATTCTGGTCCTCTTATGAGGGCGTGGGTTCGAATCCCACTTCTGACACGAAGTGGTTGATATAATTAAATGGAAGAGATGTAATTTATAAAACGTCCAAATTAGAAGTGACCACGTCAGGATGGCGGAGCGGTCTAAGGCGCAAGACTCAAGGGGCGTAGTTTGTTTCGTTCACAACGTGAATCTGTGTATTCTGGTCCTCGTATGAGGGCGTGGGTTCAAATCCCACTTCTGACACGATATGTTTTGTGAAATTAACTGGAAGAGATGTAATTTATAAAACGTCCCAATTGAATGTATCCAAGTCAGGGTGGCCGACCGGTCTAAGGTGCCAGACTCAAAGGGCTCAGTTTCCTTCGTTCACAACGTGAATCTGTGTATTCTGGTCCTCGTATGAGGGCGTGGGTTCGAATCCCACTTCTGACACGATATGTTTTATGAAATTAAATAGAATAGATGTAATTTATAAAACGTCCCAATTGAAAGAATCCATGTCAGGATGGCCGAGCGGTCTAAGGCGCCACACTCAAGGGGCTCATTTTCCTTCGTTTACAACGTGAATCTGTGTATTCTGGTCCTATTATGAGGGCGTGGGTTCGAGACCCACTTCTGACACGAAGTGGTTGATGAAATTAACTGGAAGAGATGTAATTTATAAAACGTCCAAATTAGAAGTGACCACGTCAGGATGGCGGAGCGGTCTAAGGCGCAAGACTCAAGGGGCGTAGTTTCTTTTGTTCACAACGTGAATCTGTGTATTCTGGTCCACGTATGAGGGCGTGGGTTCGAATCCCACTTCTGACACGATATGTTTTATGAAATTAACTGGAAGAGATGTAATTTATAAAACGTCCCAATTGAATGAATCCAAGTTAGGGTGGCCGAGCGGTCTAAGGCGCCAGACTCAAGGGGCTCAGTTTCCTTCGTTAACAACGTGAATCTGTGTATTCTGGTCCTCTTATGAGGGCGTGGGTTCGAATCCCACTTCTGACAGGATATGTTTTATGAAATTAACTAGAATAGATGTAATTTATAAAACGTCCCAATTGAAAGAATCCATGTCAGGTAGGCCGAGCGGTCTAAGGCGCCAGACTCAAGGGGCTAAGTTTCTTTCGTTCTCAACGTGAATCTGTTTATTCTGGTCCTCGTATGAGGGCGTTGGTTCGAATCCCACTTCTGACACGATATGTTTTATGAAATTAACTAGAATAGATGTAATTTATAAAACGTCCCAATTGAAAGAATCCATGTCAGGATGGCCGAGCGGTCTAAGGCGCCACACTCAAGAGGCTCATTTTCCTTCGTTCACAACGTGAATCTGTGTATTCTGGTCCTCTTATGAGGGCGTGGGTTCGAATCCCACTTCTGACACGAAGTGGTTGATGAAATTAAATGGAAGAGATGTAATTTATAAAACGTCCAAATTAGAAGTGACCACGTCAGGATGGCGGAGCGGTCTAAGGCGCAAGACTCAAGGGGCGTAGTTTGTTTCGTTCACAACGTGAATCTGTGTATTCTGGTCCTCGTATGAGGGCGTGGGTTCAAATCCCACTTCTGACACGATATGTTTTGTGAAATTAACTGGAAGAGATGTAATTTATAAAACGTCCCAATTGAATGAATCCAAGTCAGGGTGGCCGACCGGTCTAAGGTGCCAGACTCAAAGGGCTCAGTTTGCTTCGTTCACAACGTGAATCTGTGTATTCTGGTCCTCGTATGAGGGCATGGGTTCGAATCCCACTTCTGACACGATATGTTTTATGAAATTAAATAGAATAGATGTAATTTATAAAACGTCCCAATTGAAAGAATCCATGTCAGGATGGCCGAGCGGTCTAAGGCGCCACACTCAAGGGGCTCATTTTCCTTCGTTTACAACGTGAATCTGTGTATTCTGGTCCTATTATGAGGGCGTGGGTTCGAGACCCACTTCTGACACGAAGTGGTTGATGAAATTAACTGGAAGAGATGTAATTTATAAAACGTCCAAATTAGAAGTGACCACGTCAGGATGGCGGAGCGGTCTAAGGCGCAAGACTCAAGGGGCGTAGTTTCTTTTGTTCACAACGTGAATCTGTGTATTCTGGTCCACGTATGAGGGCGTGGGTTCGAATCCCACTTCTGACACGATATGTTTTATGAAATTAACTGGAAGAGATGTAATTTATAAAACGTCCCAATTGAATGAGTCCAAGTCAGGGTGGCCGAGCGGTCTAAGGCGCCAGACTCAAGGGGCTCAGTTTCCTTCGTTAACAACGTGAATCTGTGTATTCTGGTCCTCTTATGAGGGCGTGGGTTCGAATCCCACTTCTGACAGGATATGTTTTATGAAATTAACTAGAATAGATGTAATTTATAAAACGTCCCAATTGAAAGAATCCATGTCAGGTAGGCCGAGCGGTCTAAGGCGCCAGACTCAAGGGGCTAAGTTTCTTTCGTTCTCAACGTGAATCTGTTTATTCTGGTCCTCGTATGAGGGCGTTGGTTCGAATCCCACTTCTGACACGATATGTTTTATGAAATTAACTGGAAGAGATGTAATTTATAAAACGTCCAAATTAGAGGTGACCGCGTCAGGATGGCGGAGCGGTCTAAGGCGCAAGAGTCAAGGGGCGTAGTTTCTTTCGTTCACAACGTGAATCTGTGTATTCTGGTCCTCGTATGAGGGCGTGGGTTCGAATCCCACTTCTGACACGATATGTTTTATGAAATTAACTGGAAGAGATGTAATTTATAAAACGTCCCAATTGAATGAATCCAAGTCAGGGTGGCCGAGCGGTCTAAGGCGCCAGACTCAAGGGGCTCAGTTTCCTTCGTTAACAACGTGAATCTGTGTATTCTGGTCCTCTTATGAGGGCGTGGGTTCGAATCCCACTTCTGACAGGATATGTTTTATGAAATTAACTAGAATAGATGTAATTTATAAAACGTCCCAATTGAAAGAATCCATGTCAGGATGGCCGAGCGGTCTAAGGCGCCAGACTCAAGGGGCTAAGTTTCTTTCGTTCTCAACGTGAATCTGTTTATTCTGGTCCTCGTATGAGGGCGTTGGTTCGAATCCCACTTCTGACACGATATGTTTTATGAAATTAACTGGAAGAGATGTAATTTATAAAACGTCCAAATTAGAGGTGACCACGTCAGGATGGCGGAGCGGTCTAAGGCGCAAGAGTCAAGGGGCGTAGTTTCTTTCGTTCACAACGTGAATCTGTGTATTCTGGTCCTCGTATGAGGGCGTGGGTTCGAATCCCACTTCTGACACGATATGTTTTATGAAATTAACTGGAAGAGATGTAATTTATAAAACGTCCAAATTAGAGGTGACCACGTCAGGATGGCGGAGCGGTCTAAGGCGCAAGAGTCAAGGGGCGTAGTTTCTTTCGTTCACAACGTGAATCTGTGTATTCTGGTCCTCGTATGAGGGCGTGGGTTCGAATCCCACTTCTAACACGATATGTTTTATGAAATTAACTAGAATAGATGTAATTTATAAAACGTCCCAATTGAAAGAATCCATGTCAGGATGGCCGAGCGGTCTAAGGCGCCACACTCAAGAGGCTCATTTTCCTTCGTTCACAACGTGAATCTGTGTATTCTGGTCCTCGTATGAGGGCGTGGGTTCGAATCCCACTTCTGACACGATATGTTTTATGAAATTAACTGGAAGAGATGTAATTTATAAAACGTCCCAATTGAATGAATCCAAGTCAGGGTGGCCGAGCGGTCTAAGGCGCCAGACTCAAGGGGCTCAGTTTCCTTCGTTAACAACGTGAATCTGTGTATTCTGGTCCTCTTATGAGGGCGTGGGTTCGAATCCCACTTCTGACAGGATATGTTTTATGAAATTAACTAGAATAGATGTAATTTATAAAACGTCCCAATTGAAAGAATCCATGTCAGGATGGCCGAGCGGTCTAAGGCGCCAGACTCAAGGGGCTAAGTTTCTTTCGTTCTCAACGTGAATCTGTTTATTCTGGTCCTCGTATGAGGGCGTTGGTTCGAATCCCACTTCTGACACGATATGTTTTATGAAATTAACTGGAAGAGATGTAATTTATAAAACGTCCAAATTAGAGGTGACCACGTCAGGATGGCGGAGCGGTCTAAGGCGCAAGAGTCAAGGGGCGTAGTTTCTTTCGTTCACAACGTGAATCTGTGTATTCTGGTCCTCGTATGAGGGCGTGGGTTCGAATCCCACTTCTGACACGATATGTTTTATGAAATTAACTGGAAGAGATGTAATTTATAAAACGTCCAAATTAGAGGTGACCACGTCAGGATGGCGGAGCGGTCTAAGGCGCAAGAGTCAAGGGGCGTAGTTTCTTTCGTTCACAACGTGAATCTGTGTATTCTGGTCCTCGTATGAGGGCGTGGGTTCGAATCCCACTTCTAACACGATATGTTTTATGAAATTAACTAGAATAGATGTAATTTATAAAACGTCCCAATTGAAAGAATCCATGTCAGGATGGCCGAGCGGTCTAAGGCGCCACACTCAAGAGGCTCATTTTCCTTCGTTCACAACGTGAATCTGTGTATTCTGGTCCTCGTATGAGGGCGTGGGTTCGAATCCCACTTCTGACACGATATGTTTTATGAAATTAACTGGAAGAGATGTAATTTATAAAACGTCCCAATTGAATGAATCCAAGTCAGGGTGGCCGAGCGGTCTAAGGCGCCAGACTCAAGGGGCTCAGTTTCCTTCGTTAACAACGTGAATCTGTGTATTCTGGTCCTCTTATGAGGGCGTGGGTTCGAATCCCACTTCTGACAGGATATGTTTTATGAAATTAACTAGAATAGATGTAATTTATAAAACGTCCCAATTGAAAGAATCCATGTCAGGATGGCCGAGCGGTCTAAGGCGCCAGACTCAAGGGGCTAAGTTTCTTTCGTTCTCAACGTGAATCTGTTTATTCTGGTCCTCGTATGAGGGCGTTGGTTCGAATCCCACTTCTGACACGATATGTTTTATGAAATTAACTGGAAGAGATGTAATTTATAAAACGTCCAAATTAGAGGTGACCACGTCAGGATGGCGGAGCGGTCTAAGGCGCAAGAGTCAAGGGGCGTAGTTTCTTTCGTTCACAACGTGAATCTGTGTATTCTGGTCCTCGTATGAGGGCGTGGGTTCGAATCCCACTTCTGACACGATATGTTTTATGAAATTAACTGGAAGAGATGTAATTTATAAAACGTCCAAATTAGAGGTGACCACGTCAGGATGGCGGAGCGGTCTAAGGCGCAAGAGTCAAGGGGCGTAGTTTCTTTCGTTCACAACGTGAATCTGTGTATTCTGGTCCTCGTATGAGGGCGTGGGTTCGAATCCCACTTCTAACACGATATGTTTTATGAAATTAACTAGAATAGATGTAATTTATAAAACGTCCCAATTGAAAGAATCCATGTCAGGATGGCCGAGCGGTCTAAGGCGCCACACTCAAGAGGCTCATTTTCCTTCGTTCACAACGTGAATCTGTGTATTCTGGTCCTCTTATGAGGGCGTGGGTTCGAATCCCACTTCTGACACGAAGTGGTTGATGAAATTAAATGGTAGAGATGTAATTTATAAAACGTCCAAATTAGAAGTGACCACGTCAGGATGGCGGAGCGGTCTAAGGCGCAAGACTCAAGGGGCGTAGTTTGTTTCGTTCACAACGTGAATCTGTGTATTCTGGTCCTCGTATGAGGGCGTGGGTTCAAATCCCACTTCTGACACGATATGTTTTGTGAAATTAACTGGAAGAGATGTAATTTATAAAACGTCCCAATTGAATGAATCCAAGTCAGGGTGGCCGACCGGTCTAAGGTGCCAGACTCAAAGGGCTCAGTTTCCTTCGTTCACAACGTGAATCTGTGTATTCTGGTCCTCGTATGAGGGCGTGGGTTCGAATCCCACTTCTGACACGATATGTTTTATGAAATTAAATAGAATAGATGTAATTTATAAAACGTCCCAATTGAAAGAATCCATGTCAGGATGGCCGAGCGGTCTAAGGCGCCACACTCAAGGGGCTCATTTTCCTTCGTTTACAACGTGAATCTGTGTATTCTGGTCCTATTATGAGGGCGTGGCTTCGAGACCCACTTCTGACACGAAGTGGTTGATGAAATTAACTGGAAGAGATGTAATTTATAAAACGTCCAAATTAGAAGTGACCACGTCAGGATGGCGGAGCGGTCTAAGGCGCAAGACTCAAGGGGCGTAGTTTCTTTTGTTCACAACGTGAATCTGTGTATTCTGGTCCACGTATGAGGGCGTGGGTTCGAATCCCACTTCTGACACGATATGTTTTATGAAATTAACTGGAAGAGATGTAATTTATAAAACGTCCCAATTGAATGAATCCAAGTCAGGGTGGCCGAGCGGTCTAAGGCGCCAGACTCAAAAGGGCTCAGTTTCCTTCGTTAACAACGTGAATCTGTGTATTCTGGTCCTCTTATGAGGGCGTGGGTTCGAATCCCACTTCTGACAGGATATGTTTTATGAAATTAACTAGAATAGATGTAATTTATAAAACGTCCCAATTGAAAGAATCCATGTCAGGTAGGCCGAGCGGTCTAAGGCGCCAGACTCAAGGGGCTAAGTTTCTTTCGTTCTCAACGTGAATCTGTTTATTCTGGTCCTCGTATGAGGGCGTTGGTTCGAATCCCACTTCTGACACGATATGTTTTATGAAATTAACTGGAAGAGATGTAATTTATAAAACTCCCCAATTGAAAGAATCCATGTCAGGATGGCCGAGCGGTATAAGGCGCCAGACTCAAGGGGCTCAGTTTTCTTCGTTCACAACGTGAATCTGTGTATTCTGTTCCTCGTATGAGGGCGTGGGTTCGAATCCCACTTCTGACACGATATGTTTTATGAAATTAACTGGAAGAGATGTAATTTATAAAACGTCCCAATTGAATGAATGCAAGTCAGGGTGGCCGAGCGGTCTAAGGCGCCAGACTCAAGGGGCTCAGTTTCCTTCGTTCACAACGTGAATCTGTGTATTCTGGTCCTCGTATGAGGGCGTGGGTTCGAATGCCACTTCTGACACGATATGTTTTATGAAATTAACTGGAAGAGATGTAATTTATAAAACCTCCAAATTAGAAGTGACCACGTCAAGATGGCGGAGCGGTCTAAGGCGCCAGACTCAAGGGGCTCAGTTTCCTTCGTTCACAACGTGAATCTGTGTATTCTGGTCCTCGTATGAGGGCGTGGGTTCGAATCCCACTTCTGACACGATATGTTTTATGAAATTAAATAGAATAGATGTAATTTATTAAACGTCCCAATTGAAAGAATCCATGTCAGGATGGCGGAGCGGTCTAAGGCGCCAGACTCAAGGGGCTTAGTTTGTTTCGTTCACAACGTGAATCTGTGTATTCTGGTCCTCGTATGAGGGCGTGGGTTCGAATCCCACTTCTGACACGAAGTGGTTTATGAAATTAACTGGAAGAGATGTAATTTATAAAACGTCCAAATTAGAAGTGACCACGTCAGGATGGCGGAGCGGTCTAAGGCACAAGACTCAAGAACGTAGTTTCTTTCTTTCACAACGTGAATCTGTGTATTCTGGTCCTCGTATGAGGGCGTGGGTTCGAATCCCACTTCTGACACGATATGTTTTATGAAATTAACTGGAAGAGATGTAATTTATAAAACGTCCCAATTGTATGAATCCAAGTCAGGATGGCCGAGCGGTCTAAGGCGCCACACTCAAGAGGCTCATTTTCCTTCGTTCACAACGTGAATCTGTGTATTCTGGTCCTCTTATGAGGGCGTGGGTTCGAATCCCACTTCTGACACGAAGTGGTTGATGAAATTAAATGGAAGAGATGTAATTTATAAAACGTCCAAATTAGAAGTGACCACGTCAGGATGGCGGAGCGGTCTAAGGCGCAAGACTCAAGGGGCGTAGTTTCTTTCGTTCACAACGTGAATCTGTGTATTCTGGTCCTCGTATGAGGGCGTGGGTTCATATCCCACTTCTGACACGATATGTTTTATGAAATTAAATAGAATAGATGTAATTTATTAAACGTCCTAATTGAAAGAATCCATGTCAGGATGGCCGAGCGGTCTAAGGCGCCACGCTCAAGAGGCTCAGTTTCCTTCGTTCACAACGTGAATCTGTGTATTCTGGTCCTCTTATGAGGGCGTGGGTTCGAATCCCACTTCTGACACGAAGTGGTTGATGAAATTAAATGGAAGAGATGTAATTTATAAAACGTCCAAATTAGAAGTGACCACGTCAGGATGGCGGAGCGGTCTAAGGCGCAAGACTCAAGGGGCGTAGTTTCTTTCGTTCACAACGTGAATCTGTGTATTCTGGTCCTCGTATGAGGGCGTGGGTTCGAATCCCACTTCTGACACGATATGTTTTATGAAATTAACTGGAAGAGATGTAATTTATAAAACGTCCCAATTGAACGAGTGCAAGTCAGGGTGGCCGAGCGGTCTAAGGCGCTAGACTCAAGGGGCTCAGTTTCCTTCGTTCACAACGTGAATCTGTGTATTCTAGTCCTCGTATGAGGGCGTGGGTTCGAATCCCACTTCTGACACGATATGTTTTATGAAATTAAATAGAATAGATGTAATTTATAAAACGTTCCAATTGAAAGAATCCATGTCAGGATGGCGGAGCGGTCTAAGGCGCAAGACTCAAGGGGTCGTAGTTTCTTTCGTTCACAACGTGAATCTGTGTATTCTGGTCCTCGTTTGAGGGCGTGGGTTCGAATCCCACTTCTGACACGATATGTTTTATGAAATTAACTGGAAGAGATGTAATTTATAAAACGTCCCAATTGAATGAATGCAAGTCAGGGTGGCCGAACGGTCTAAGGCGCCAGACTCAAGGGGCTCAGTTTCCTTCGTTCACAACGTGAATCTGTGTATTCTGGTCCTCGTATGAGGGCGTGGGTTCGAATCCCACTTCTGACACGATATGTTTTATGAAATTAAATAGAATAGATGTAATTTATAAAACGTCCCAATTGAAAGAATCCATGTCAGTATGGCCGAGCGGTCTAAGGCGCCAGACTCAAGGGGCTCAGTTTCCTTCGTTCACAACGTGAATATGTGTATTCTGGTCCTCGTATGAGGGCGTGGGTTCGAATCCCACTTCTGACACGATATGTTTTATGAAATTAACTGGAAGAGATGTAATTTATAAAACGTCCCAATTGAATGAATGCAAGTCAGGGTGGCCGAGCGGTCTAAGGCGCCAGACTCAAGGGGCTCAGTTTCCTTCGTTCACAACGTGAATCTGTGTATTTTGGTCCTCGTATGAGGGCGTGGGTTCGAATCCCACTTCTGACACGATATGTTTTACGAAATCAAATAGAATAGATGTAATTTATAAAACGTCCCAATTGAAAGAATCCATGTCAGGATGGCGGAGCGGTCTAAGGCGCCAGACTCAAGGGGCTTAGTTTGTTTCGTTCACAACTTGAATCTGTGTATTCTGGTCCTCGTGTGAGGGCGCGGGTTCGAATTTCACTTCTGACACGAAGTGGTTTATGAAATTAACTGGAAGAGATGTAATTTATAAAACGTCCAAATTAGAAGAGACCACGTCAGGATGGCGGAGCGGTCTAAGGCTCCAGACTAAAGGGGCTTAGTTTCTTTCGTTCACAACGTGAATCTGTGGATTCTACTCCTCGTATGAGGGCGTGGGTTCGAATCCCACTTCTGACACGATATGTTTTATGAAATTAACTGGAAGAGATGTAATTTATAAAACGTCCAAATTAAGAGTGACCACGTCAGGATGGCGGATCGGTCTAAGGCGCAAGACTCAAGGGGCGTAGTTTGTTTCGTTCACAACGTGAATCTGTGTATTCTGGTCCTCGTATGAGGGCGTGGGTTCGAATCCCACTTCTGACACGCTATGTTTTATGAAATTAACTGGAAGAGATGTAATTTATAAAACGTCCCAATTGAATGAATCCAAGTCAGGGTGGCCGAGCGGTCTAAGGCGCCAGACTCAAGGGGCTCAGTTTCCTTCGTTAACAACGTGAATCTGTGTATTCTGGTCCTCTTATGAGGGCGTGGGTTCGAATCCCACTTCTGACAGGATATGTTTTATGAAATTAACTAGAATAGATGTAATTTATAAAACGTCCCAATTTAAAGAATCCATGTCAGGTAGGCCGATCGGTCTAAGGCGCCAGACTCAAGGGGCTAAGTTTCTTTCGTTCTCAACGTGAATCTGTGTATTCTGGTCCTCGTATGAGGGCGTTGGTTCGAATCCCACTTCTGACACGATATGTTTTATGAAATTAACTGGAAGAGATGTAATTTATAAACTCCCCAATTGAAAGAATCCATGTCAGGATGGCCGAGCGGTATAAGGCGCCAGACTCAAGGGGCTCAGTTTTCTTCGTTCACAACGTGAATCTGTGTATTCTGGTCCTCGTATGAGGGCGTGGGTTCGAATCCCACTTCTGACACGATATGTTTTATGAAATTAACTGGAAGAGATGTAATTTATAAAACGTCCCAATTAAATGAATGCAAGTCAGGGTGGCCGAGCGGTCTAAGGCGCCAGACTCAAGGGGCTCAGTTTCCTTCGTTCACAACGTGAATCTGTGTATTCTGGTCCTCGTATGAGGGCGTGGGTTCGAATCCCACTTCTGACACGATATGTTTTATGAAATTAAATAGAATAGATGTAATTTATAAAACGTCCAAATTGAAAGAATCCATGTCAGGATGGCGGAGCGGTCTAAGGCGCCAGACTCAAGGGGCTTAGTTTGTTTCGTTCACAACTTGAATCTGTGTATTCTGGTCCTCGTGTGAGGGCGCGGGTTCGAATTTCACTTCTGACACGAAGTGGTTTATGAAATTAACTGGAAGAGATGTAATTTATTAAACGTCCAAATTAGAAGAGACCACGTCAGGATGGCGGAGCGGTCTAAGACGCCAGACTCAAGGGGCTCAGTTTCCTTCGTTCACAACGTGAATCTGTGTATTCTGGTCCTCGTATGAGGGCGTGGGTTCGAATCCCACTTCTGACACGATATGTTTTATGAAATTAAATAGAATAGATGTAATTTATAAAACGTCCCAATTGAAAGAATCCATGTCAGGATGGCGGAGCGGTCTAAGGCGCCAGACTCAAGGGGCTTAGTTTGTTTCGTTCACAACGTGAATCTGTGTATTCTGGTCCTCGTATGAGGGCGTGGGTTCGAATCCCACTTCTGACACGAAGTGGTTTATGAAATTAACTGGAAGAGATGTAATTTATAAAACGTCCAAATTAGAAGAGACCACGTCAGGATGGCGGAGCGGTCTAAGACGCCAGACTAAAGGGGCTTAGTTTCTTTCGTTCACAACGTGAATCTGTGGATTCTACTCCTCGTATGAGGGCGTGGGTTCGAATCCCACTTCTGACACGATATGTTTTATGAAATTAGCTGGAAGAGATGTAATTTATAAAACGTGCAAATTAAGAGTGACCACGTCAGGATGGCGGATCGGTCTAAGGCGCAAGACTCAAGGGGCGTAGTTTCTTTCGTTCACAACGTGAATCTGTGTATTCTGGTCCTCGTATGAGGGCGTGGGTTCGAATCCCACTTCTGACACGATATGTTTTATGAAATTAACTGGAAGAGATGTAATTTATAAAACGTCCCAATTGAGTGAATGCAAGTCAGGGTGGCCGAGCGGTCTAAGCCGCCAGACTCAAGGGGCTCAGTTTCCTTCGTTCACAACGTGAATCTGTGTATTCTGGTCCTCGTATGAGGGCGTGGGTTCGAATCCCACTTCTGACACGATATGTTTTATGAAATTAAATAGAATAGATGTAATTTATAAAACGTCCAAATTAGAAGTGTCCACGTCAGCATGGCGGAGCGGTCTAAGGCGCAAGACTCAAGGGGTCGTAGTTTCTTTCGTTCACAACGTGAATCTGTGTATTCTGGTCCTCGTTTGAGGGCGTGGGTTCGAATCCCACTTCTGACACGATATGTTTTATGAAATTAACTGGAAGAGATGTAATTTATAAAACGTCCCAATTGAATGAATGCAAGTCAGGGTGGCCGAAATGTCTAAGGCGCCAGACTCAAGGGGCTCAGTTTCCTTCGTTCACAACGTGAATCTGTGTGTTCTGGTCCTCGTATGAGGGCGTGGGTTCGAATCCCACTTCTGACACGATATGTTTTATGAAATTAAATAGAATAGATGTAATTTATAAAACGTCCCAATTGAAAGAATCCATGTCAGGATGGCTGAGCGGTCTAAGGCGCCAGACTCAAGGGGCTCAGTTTCCTTCGTTCACAACGTGAATATGTGTATTCTGGTCCTCGTATGAGGGCGTGGGTTCGAATCCCACTTCTGACACGATATGTTTTATGAAATTAACTGGAAGAGATGTAATTTATAAAACGTCCCAATTGAATGAATGCAAGTCAGGGTGGCCGAGCGGTCTAAGGCGCCAGACTCAAGGGGCTCAGTTTCCTTTGTTCACAACGTGAATCTGTGTATTTTGGTCCTCGTATGAGGGCGTGGGTTCGAATCCCACTTCTGACACGATATGTTGTACGAAATTAAATAGAATAGATGTAATTTAAAAAACGTCCCAATTGAAAGAATCCATGTCAGGATGGCGGAGCGGTCTAAGGCGCCAGACTCAAGGGGCTTAGTTTGTTTCGTTCACAACTTGAATCTGTGTATTCTGGTCCTCGTGTGAGGGCGCGGGTTCGAATTTCACTTCTGACACGAAGTGGTTTATGAAATTAACTGGAAGAGATGTAATTTATAAAACGTCCAAATTAGAAGAGACCACGTCAGGATGGCGGAGCGGTCTAAGGCGCCAGACTAAAGGGGCTTAGTTTCTTTCGTTCACAACGTGAATCTGTGGATTCTACTCCTCGTATGAGGGCGTGGGTTCGAATCCCACTTCTGACACGATATGTTTTATGAAATTAACTGGAAGAGATGTAATTTATAAAACATCCAAATTAAGAGTGACCACGTCAGGATGGCGGATCGGTCTAAGGCGCAAGACTCAAGGGGCGTAGTTTGTTTCGTTCACAACGTGAATCTGTGTATTCTGGTCCTCGTATGAGGGCGTGGGTTCGAATCCCACTTCTGACACGCTATGTTTTATGAAATTAACTGGAAGAGATGTAATTTATAAAACGTCCCAATTGAATGAATCCAAGTCAGGGTGGCCGAGCGGTCTAAGGCGCCAGACTCAAGGGGCTCAGTTTCCTTCGTTAACAACGTGAATCTGTGTATTCTGGTCCTCTTATGAGGGCGTGGGTTCGAATCCCACTTCTGACACGATATGTTTTATGAAATTAACTAGAATAGATGTAATTTATAAAACGTCCCAATTGAAAGAATCCATGTCAGGTAGGCCGAGCGGTCTAAGGCGCCAGACTCAAGGGGCTAAGTTTCTTTCGTTCTCAACGTGAATCTGTGTATTCTGGTCCTCGTATGAGGGCGTTGGTTCGAATCCCACTTCTGACACGATATGTTTTATGAAATTAACTGGAAGAGATGTAATTTATAAAACGTCCCAATTAAATGAATGCAAGTCAGGGTGGCCGAGCGGTCTAAGGAGCCAGACTCAAGGGGCTCAGTTTCCTTCGTTCACAACGTGAATCTGTGTATTCTGGTCCTCGTATGAGGGCGTGGGTTCGAATCCCACTTCTGACACGATATGTTTTATGAAATTAACTGGAAGAGATGTAATTTATAAAACGTCCCAATTAAATGAATGCAAGTCAGGGTGGCCGAGCGGTCTAAGGCGCCAGACTCAAGGGGCTCAGTTTCCTTCGTTCACAACGTGAATCTGTGTATTCTGGTCCTCGTATGAGGGCGTGGGTTCGAATCCCACTTCTGACACGATATGTTTTATGAAATTAACTGGAAGAGATGTAATTTATAAAACGTCCCAATTAAATGAATGCAAGTCAGGGTGGCCGAGCGGTCTAAGGCGCCAGACTCAAGGGGCTCAGTTTCCTTCGTTCACAACGTGAATCTGTGTATTCTGGTCCTCGTATGAGGGCGTGGGTTCGAATCCCACTTCTGACACGATATGTTTTATGAAATTAAATAGAATAGATGTAATTTATAAAACGTCCCAATTGAAAGAATCCATGTCAGGATGGCGGAGCGGTCTAAGGCGCCAGACTCAAGGGGCTTAGTTTGTTTCGTTCACAACGTGAATCTGTGTATTCTGGTCCTCGTATGAGGGCGTGGGTTCGAATCCCACTTCTGACACGAAGTGGTTTATGAAATTAAATAGAATAGATGTAATTTATAAAACGTCCCAATTGAAAGAATCCACGTCAGGATGGCGGAGCGGTCTAAGGCGCCAGACTCAAGGGGCTCAGTTTCCTTCGTTCACAACGTGAATCTGTGTATTCTGGTCCTCGTTTGAGGGCGTGGGTTCGAATCCCACTTCTGACACGATATGTTTTATGAAATTAACTGGAAGAGATGTAATTTATAAAACGTCCCAATTGAATGAATGCAAGTCAGGGTGGCCGAGCGGTCTAAGCCGCCAGACTCAAGGGGCTCAGTTTCCTTCGTTCACAACGTGAATCTGTGTATTCTGGTCCTCGTATGAGGGCGTGGGTTCGAATCCCACTTCTGACACGATATGTTTTATGAAATTAAATAGAATAGATGTTACTTATAAAACGTCCCAATTGAAAGAATCCATGTCAGGATGGCCGAGCGGTCTAAGGCGCCAGACTCAAGGGGCTCAGTTTCCTTCGTTCACAACGTGAATATGTGTATTCTGGTCCTTGTATGAGGGCGTGGGTTCGAATCCCACTTCTGGCACGATATGTTTTATGAAATTAACTGGAAGGGATGTAATTTATAAAACGTCCCAATTGAATGAATGCAAGTCAGGGTGGCCGAGCGGTCTAAGGTGCCAGACTCAAGGGGCTCAGTTTCCTTCGTTCACAACGTGAATCTGTGTATTCTGGTCCTCGTATGAGGGCGTGGGTTCGAATCCCACTTCTGACACGATATGTTTTATGAAATTAAATAGAATAGATGTAATTTATAAAACGTCCCAATTGAAAGAATCCATGTCAGGATGGCGGAGCGGTCTAAGGCGCCAGACTCAAGGGGCTTAGTTTGTTTCGTTCACAACGTGAATCTGTGTATTCTGGTCCTCGTATGAGGGCGTGGGTTCGAATCCCACTTCTGACACGAAGTGGTTTATGAAATTAACTGGAAGAGATGTAATTTATAAAACGTCCAAATTAGAAGAGACCACGTCAGGATGGCGGAGCGGTCTAAGACGCCAGACTAAAGGGGCTTAGTTTCTTTCGTTCACAACGTGAATCTGTGGATTCTACTCCTCGTATGAGGGCGTGGGTTCGAATCCCACTTCTGACACGATATGTTTTATGAAATTAGCTGGAAGAGATGTAATTTATAAAACGTGCAAATTAAGAGTGACCACGTCAGGATGGCGGATCGGTCTAAGGCGCAAGACTCAAGGGGCGTAGTTTCTTTCGTTCACAACGTGAATCTGTGTATTCTGGTCCTCGTATGAGGGCGTGGGTTCGAATCCCACTTCTGACACGATATGTTTTATGAAATTAACTGGAAGAGATGTAATTTATAAAACGTCCCAATTGAGTGAATGCAAGTCAGGGTGGCCGAGCGGTCTAAGCCGCCAGACTCAAGGGGCTCAGTTTCCTTCGTTCACAACGTGAATCTGTGTATTCTGGTCCTCGTATGAGGGCGTGGGTTCGAATCCCACTTCTGACACGATATGTTTTATGAAATTAAATAGAATAGATGTAATTTATAAAACGTCCAAATTAGAAGTGTCCACGTCAGCATGGCGGAGCGGTCTAAGGCGCAAGACTCAAGGGGTCGTAGTTTCTTTCGTTCACAACGTGAATCTGTGTATTCTGGTCCTCGTTTGAGGGCGTGGGTTCGAATCCCACTTCTGACACGATATGTTTTATGAAATTAACTGGAAGAGATGTAATTTATAAAACGTCCCAATTGAATGAATGCAAGTCAGGGTGGCCGAAATGTCTAAGGCGCCAGACTCAAGGGGCTCAGTTTCCTTCGTTCACAACGTGAATCTGTGTGTTCTGGTCCTCGTATGAGGGCGTGGGTTCGAATCCCACTTCTGACACGATATGTTTTATGAAATTAAATAGAATAGATGTAATTTATAAAACGTCCCAATTGAAAGAATCCATGTCAGGATGGCTGAGCGGTCTAAGGCGCCAGACTCAAGGGGCTCAGTTTCCTTCGTTCACAACGTGAATATGTGTATTCTGGTCCTCGTATGAGGGCGTGGGTTCGAATCCCACTTCTGACACGATATGTTTTATGAAATTAACTGGAAGAGATGTAATTTATAAAACGTCCCAATTGAATGAATGCAAGTCAGGGTGGCCGAGCGGTCTAAGGCGCCAGACTCAAGGGGCTCAGTTTCCTTTGTTCACAACGTGAATCTGTGTATTTTGGTCCTCGTATGAGGGCGTGGGTTCGAATCCCACTTCTGACACGATATGTTGTACGAAATTAAATAGAATAGATGTAATTTAAAAAACGTCCCAATTGAAAGAATCCATGTCAGGATGGCGGAGCGGTCTAAGGCGCCAGACTCAAGGGGCTTAGTTTGTTTCGTTCACAACTTGAATCTGTGTATTCTGGTCCTCGTGTGAGGGCGCGGGTTCGAATTTCACTTCTGACACGAAGTGGTTTATGAAATTAACTGGAAGAGATGTAATTTATAAAACGTCCAAATTAGAAGAGACCACGTCAGGATGGCGGAGCGGTCTAAGGCGCCAGACTAAAGGGGCTTAGTTTCTTTCGTTCACAACGTGAATCTGTGGATTCTACTCCTCGTATGAGGGCGTGGGTTCGAATCCCACTTCTGACACGATATGTTTTATGAAATTAACTGGAAGAGATGTAATTTATAAAACATCCAAATTAAGAGTGACCACGTCAGGATGGCGGATCGGTCTAAGGCGCAAGACTCAAGGGGCGTAGTTTGTTTCGTTCACAACGTGAATCTGTGTATTCTGGTCCTCGTATGAGGGCGTGGGTTCGAATCCCACTTCTGACACGCTATGTTTTATGAAATTAACTGGAAGAGATGTAATTTATAAAACGTCCCAATTGAATGAATCCAAGTCAGGGTGGCCGAGCGGTCTAAGGCGCCAGACTCAAGGGGCTCAGTTTCCTTCGTTAACAACGTGAATCTGTGTATTCTGGTCCTCTTATGAGGGCGTGGGTTCGAATCCCACTTCTGACACGATATGTTTTATGAAATTAACTAGAATAGATGTAATTTATAAAACGTCCCAATTGAAAGAATCCATGTCAGGTAGGCCGAGCGGTCTAAGGCGCCAGACTCAAGGGGCTAAGTTTCTTTCGTTCTCAACGTGAATCTGTGTATTCTGGTCCTCGTATGAGGGCGTTGGTTCGAATCCCACTCCTGACACGATATGTTTTATGAAATTAACTGGAAGAGATGTAATTTATAAAACGTCCCAATTAAATGAATGCAAGTCAGGGTGGCCGAGCGGTCTAAGGAGCCAGACTCAAGGGGCTCAGTTTCCTTCGTTCACAACGTGAATCTGTGTATTCTGGTCCTCGTATGAGGGCGTGGGTTCGAATCCCACTTCTGACACGATATGTTTTATGAAATTAACTGGAAGAGATGTAATTTATAAAACGTCCCAATTAAATGAATGCAAGTCAGGGTGGCCGAGCGGTCTAAGGCGCCAGACTCAAGGGGCTCAGTTTCCTTCGTTCACAACGTGAATCTGTGTATTCTGGTCCTCGTATGAGGGCGTGGGTTCGAATCCCACTTCTGACACGATATGTTTTATGAAATTAACTGGAAGAGATGTAATTTATAAAACGTCCCAATTAAATGAATGCAAGTCAGGGTGGCCGAGCGGTCTAAGGCGCCAGACTCAAGGGGCTCAGTTTCCTTCGTTCACAACGTGAATCTGTGTATTCTGGTCCTCGTATGAGGGCGTGGGTTCGAATCCCACTTCTGACACGATATGTTTTATGAAATTAAATAGAATAGATGTAATTTATAAAACGTCCCAATTGAAAGAATCCATGTCAGGATGGCGGAGCGGTCTAAGGCGCCAGACTCAAGGGGCTTAGTTTGTTTCGTTCACAACGTGAATCTGTGTATTCTGGTCCTCGTATGAGGGCGTGGGTTCGAATCCCACTTCTGACACGAAGTGGTTTATGAAATTAAATAGAATAGATGTAATTTATAAAACGTCCCAATTGAAAGAATCCACGTCAGGATGGCGGAGCGGTCTAAGGCGCCAGACTCAAGGGGCTCAGTTTCCTTCGTTCACAACGTGAATCTGTGTATTCTGGTCCTCGTTTGAGGGCGTGGGTTCGAATCCCACTTCTGACACGATATGTTTTATGAAATTAACTGGAAGAGATGTAATTTATAAAACGTCCCAATTGAATGAATGCAAGTCAGGGTGGCCGAGCGGTCTAAGCCGCCAGACTCAAGGGGCTCAGTTTCCTTCGTTCACAACGTGAATCTGTGTATTCTGGTCCTCGTATGAGGGCGTGGGTTCGAATCCCACTTCTGACACGATATGTTTTATGAAATTAAATAGAATAGATGTTACTTATAAAACGTCCCAATTGAAAGAATCCATGTCAGGATGGCCGAGCGGTCTAAGGCGCCAGACTCAAGGGGCTCAGTTTCCTTCGTTCACAACGTGAATATGTGTATTCTGGTCCTTGTATGAGGGCGTGGGTTCGAATCCCACTTCTGGCACGATATGTTTTATGAAATTAACTGGAAGGGATGTAATTTATAAAACGTCCCAATTGAATGAATGCAAGTCAGGGTGGCCGAGCGGTCTAAGGTGCCAGACTCAAGGGGCTCAGTTTCCTTCGTTCACAACGTGAATCTGTGTATTCTGGTCCTCGTATGAGGGCGTGGGTTGGAATTCCACTTCTAACACGATATGTTTTATGAAATTAACTGGAAGAGATGTAATTTATAAAACGTCCAAATTAGAAGTGACCACGTCAGCATGGCGGAGCGGTCTAAGGCGCAAGACTCAAGGGGTCGTAGTTTCTTTCGTTCACAACGTGAATCTGTGTATTCTGGTCCTCGTTTGAGGGCGTGGGTTCGAATCCCACTTCTGACACGATATGTTTTATGAAATTAACTGGAAGAGATGTAATTTATAAAACGTCCCAATTGAATGAATGCAAGTCAGGGTGGCCGAGCGGTCTAAGCCGCCAGACTCAAGGGGCTCAGTTTCCTTCGTTCACAACGTGAATCTGTGTATTCTGGTCCTCGTATGAGGGCGTGGGTTCGAATCCCACTTCTGACACGATATGTTTTATGAAATTAAATAGAATAGATGTTACTTATAAAACGTCCCAATTGAAAGAATCCATGTCAGGATGGCCGAGCGGTCTAAGGCGCCAGACTCAAGGGGCTCAGTTTCCTTCGTTCACAACGTGAATCTGTGTATTCTGGTCCTCGTTTGAGGGCGTGGGTTCGAATCCCACTTCTGACACGATATGTTTTATGAAATTAACTGGAAGAGATGTAATTTATAAAACGTCCCAATTGAATGAATGCAAGTCAGGGTGGCCGAGCGGTCTAAGCCGCCAGACTCAAGGGGCTCAGTTTCCTTCGTTCACAACGTGAATCTGTGTATTCTGGTCCTCGTATGAGGGCGTGGGTTCGAATACCACTTCTGACACGATATGTTTTATGAAATTAAATAGAATAGATGTTACTTATAAAACGTCCCAATTGAAAGAATCCATGTCAGGATGGCCGAGCGGTCTAAGGCGCCAGACTCAAGGGGCTCAGTTTCCTTCGTTCACAACGTGAATATGTGTATTCTGGTCCTCGTATGAGGGCGTGGGTTCGAATCCCACTTCTGACACGATATGTTTTATGAAATTAACTGGAAGAGATGTAATTTATAAAACGTCCCAATTGAGTGAATGCAAGTCAGGGTGGCCGAGCGGTCTAAGGTGCCAGACTCAAGGGGCTCAGTTTCCTTCGTTCACAACGTGAATCTGTGTATTCTGGTCCTCGTATGAGGGCGTGGGTTGGAATTCCACTTCTAACACGATATGTTTTATGAAATTAACTGGAAGAGATGTAATTTATAAAACGTCCAAATTAGAAGTGACCACGTCAGCATGGCGGAGCGGTCTAAGGCGCAAGACTCAAGGGGTCGTAGTTTCTTTCGTTCACAACGTGAATCTGTGTATTCTGGTCCTCGTTTGAGGGCGTGGGTTCGAATCCCACTTCTGACACGATATGTTTTATGAAATTAACTGGAAGAGATGTAATTTATAAAACGTCCCAATTGAATGAATGCAAGTCAGGGTGGCCGAACGGTCTAAGGCGCCAGACTCAAGGGGCTCAGTTTCCTTCGTTCATAACGTGAATCTGTGTATTCTGGTCCTCGTATGAGGGCGTGGGTTCGAATCCCACTTCTGACACGATATGTTTTATGAAATTAAATAGAATAGATGTAATTTATAAAACGTCCCAATTGAAAGAATCCATGTCAGGATGGCCGAGCGGTCTAAGGCGCCAGACTCAAGGGGCTCAGTTTCCTTCGTTCACAACGTGAATATGTGTATTCTGGTCCTCGTATGAGGGCGTGGGTTCGAATCCCACTTCTGACACGATATGTTTTATGAAATCAACTGGAAGAGATGTAATTTATAAAACGTCCCAATTGAATGAATGCAAGTCAGGGTGGCCGAGCGGTCTAAGGCGCCAGACTCAAGGGGCTCAGTTTCCTTCGTTCACAACGTGAATCTGTGTATTTTGGTCCTCGTATGAGGGCGTGGGTTCGAGTCCCACTTCTGACTCGATATGTTTTACGAAATTAAATAGAATAGATGTAATTTATAAAACGTCCCAATTGAAAGAATCCATGTCAGGATGGCGGAGCGGTCTAAGGCGCCAGACTCAAGGGGCTTAGTTTGTTTCGTTCACAACTTGAATCTGTGTATTCTGGTCCTCGTGTGAGGGCGCGGGTTCGAATTTCACTTCTGACACGAAGTGGTTTATAAAATTAACTGGAAGAGATGTAATTTATAAAACGTCCAAATTAGAAGAGACCACGTCAGGATGGCGGAGCGGTCTAAGGCGCCAGACTAAAGGGGCTTAGTTTCTTTCGTTCACAACGTGAATCTGTGGATTCTACTCCTCGTATGAGGGCGTGGGTTCGAATCCCACTTCTGACACGATATGTTTTATGAAATTAACTGGAAGAGATGTAATTTATAAAACGTCCAAATTAAGAGTGACCACGTCAGGATGGCGGATCGGTCTAAGGCGCAAGACTCAAGGGGCGTAGTTTGTTTCGTTCACAACGTGAATCTGTGTATTCTGGTCCTCGTATGAGGGCGTGGGTTCGAATCCCACTTCTGACACGCTATGTTTTATGAAATTAACTGGAAGAGATGTAATTTATAAAACGTCTCAATTGGATGAATCCAAGTCAGGGTGGCCGAGAGGTCTAAGGCGCCAGACTCAAGGGGCTCAGTTTCCTTCGTTAACAACGTGAATCTGTGTATTCTGGTCCTCTTATGAGGGCGTGGGTTCGAATCCCACTTCTGACACGATATGTTTTATGAAATTAAATAGAATAGATGTTACTTATAAAACGTCCCAATTGAAAGAATCCATGTCAGGATGGCCGAGCGGTCTAAGGCGCCAGACTCAAGGGGCTCAGTTTCCTTCGTTCACAACGTGAATATGTGTATTCTGGTCCTTGTATGAGGGCGTGGGTTCGAATCCCACTTCTGGCACGATATGTTTTATGAAATTAACTGGAAGGGATGTAATTTATAAAACGTCCCAATTGAATGAATGCAAGTCAGGGTGGCCGAGCGGTCTAAGGTGCCAGACTCAAGGGGCTCAGTTTCCTTCGTTCACAACGTGAATCTGTGTATTCTGGTCCTCGTATGAGGGCGTGGGTTGGAATTCCACTTCTAACACGATATGTTTTATGAAATTAACTGGAAGAGATGTAATTTATAAAACGTCCAAATTAGAAGTGACCACGTCAGCATGGCGGAGCGGTCTAAGGCGCAAGACTCAAGGGGTCGTAGTTTCTTTCGTTCACAACGTGAATCTGTGTATTCTGGTCCTCGTTTGAGGGCGTGGGTTCGAATCCCACTTCTGACACGATATGTTTTATGAAATTAACTGGAAGAGATGTAATTTATAAAACGTCCCAATTGAATGAATGCAAGTCAGGGTGGCCGAGCGGTCTAAGCCGCCAGACTCAAGGGGCTCAGTTTCCTTCGTTCACAACGTGAATCTGTGTATTCTGGTCCTCGTATGAGGGCGTGGGTTCGAATCCCACTTCTGACACGATATGTTTTATGAAATTAAATAGAATAGATGTTACTTATAAAACGTCCCAATTGAAAGAATCCATGTCAGGATGGCCGAGCGGTCTAAGGCGCCAGACTCAAGGGGCTCAGTTTCCTTCGTTCACAACGTGAATCTGTGTATTCTGGTCCTCGTTTGAGGGCGTGGGTTCGAATCCCACTTCTGACACGATATGTTTTATGAAATTAACTGGAAGAGATGTAATTTATAAAACGTCCCAATTGAATGAATGCAAGTCAGGGTGGCCGAGCGGTCTAAGCCGCCAGACTCAAGGGGCTCAGTTTCCTTCGTTCACAACGTGAATCTGTGTATTCTGGTTCTCGTATGAGGGCGTGGGTTCGAATACCACTTCTGACACGATATGTTTTATGAAATTAAATAGAATAGATGTTACTTATAAAACGTCCCAATTGAAAGAATCCATGTCAGGATGGCCGAGCGGTCTAAGGCGCCAGACTCAAGGGGCTCAGTTTCCTTCGTTCACAACGTGAATATGTGTATTCTGGTCCTCGTATGAGGGCGTGGGTTCGAATCCCACTTCTGACACGATATGTTTTATGAAATTAACTGGAAGAGATGTAATTTATAAAACGTCCCAATTGAGTGAATGCAAGTCAGGGTGGCCGAGCGGTCTAAGGTGCCAGACTCAAGGGGCTCAGTTTCCTTCGTTCACAACGTGAATCTGTGTATTCTGGTCCTCGTATGAGGGCGTGGGTTGGAATTCCACTTCTAACACGATATGTTTTATGAAATTAACTGGAAGAGATGTAATTTATAAAACGTCCAAATTAGAAGTGACCACGTCAGCATGGCGGAGCGGTCTAAGGCGCAAGACTCAAGGGGTCGTAGTTTCTTTCGTTCACAACGTGAATCTGTGTATTCTGGTCCTCGTTTGAGGGCGTGGGTTCGAATCCCACTTCTGACACGATATGTTTTATGAAATTAACTGGAAGAGATGTAATTTATAAAACGTCCCAATTGAATGAATGCAAGTCAGGGTGGCCGAACGGTCTAAGGCGCCAGACTCAAGGGGCTCAGTTTCCTTCGTTCATAACGTGAATCTGTGTATTCTGGTCCTCGTATGAGGGCGTGGGTTCGAATCCCACTTCTGACACGATATGTTTTATGAAATTAAATAGAATAGATGTAATTTATAAAACGTCCCAATTGAAAGAATCCATGTCAGGATGGCCGAGCGGTCTAAGGCGCCAGACTCAAGGGGCTCAGTTTCCTTCGTTCACAACGTGAATATGTGTATTCTGGTCCTCGTATGAGGGCGTGGGTTCGAATCCCACTTCTGACACGATATGTTTTATGAAATCAACTGGAAGAGATGTAATTTATAAAACGTCCCAATTGAATGAATGCAAGTCAGGGTGGCCGAGCGGTCTAAGGCGCCAGACTCAAGGGGCTCAGTTTCCTTCGTTCACAACGTGAATCTGTGTATTTTGGTCCTCGTATGAGGGCGTGGGTTCGAGTCCCACTTCTGACTCGATATGTTTTACGAAATTAAATAGAATAGATGTAATTTATAAAACGTCCCAATTGAAAGAATCCATGTCAGGATGGCGGAGCGGTCTAAGGCGCCAGACTCAAGGGGCTTAGTTTGTTTCGTTCACAACTTGAATCTGTGTATTCTGGTCCTCGTGTGAGGGCGCGGGTTCGAATTTCACTTCTGACACGAAGTGGTTTATGAAATTAACTGGAAGAGATGTAATTTATAAAACGTCCAAATTAGAAGAGACCACGTCAGGATGGCGGAGCGGTCTAAGGCGCCAGACTAAAGGGGCTTAGTTTCTTTCGTTCACAACGTGAATCTGTGGATTCTACTCCTCGTATGAGGGCGTGGGTTCGAATCCCACTTCTGACACGATATGTTTTATGAAATTAACTGGAAGAGATGTAATTTATAAAACGTCCAAATTAAGAGTGACCACGTCAGGATGGCGGATCGGTCTAAGGCGCAAGACTCAAGGGGCGTAGTTTGTTTCGTTCACAACGTGAATCTGTGTATTCTGGTCCTCGTATGAGGGCGTGGGTTCGAATCCCACTTCTGACAGGATATGTTTTATGAAATTAACTAGAATAGATGTAATTTATAAAACGTCCCAATTGAAAGAATCCATGTCAGGTAGGCCGAGCGGTCTAAGGCGCCAGACTCAAGGGGCTAAGTTTCTTTCGTTCTCAACGTGAATCTGTGTATTCTGGTCCTCGTATGAGGGCGTTGGTTCGAATCCCACTTCTGACACGATATGTTTTATGAAATTAACTGGAAGAGATGTAATTTATAAACTCCCCAATTGAAAGAATCCATGTCAGGATGGCCGAGCGGTATAAGGCGCCAGACTCAAGGGGCTCAGTTTTCTTCGTTCACAACGTGAATCTGTGTATTCTGGTCCTCGTATGAGGGCGTGGGTTCGAATCCCACTTCTGACACGATATGTTTTATGAAATTAACTGGAAGAGATGTAATTTATAAAACGTCCCAATTAAATAAATGCAAGTCAGGGTGGCCGAGCGGTCTAAGGCGCCAGACTCAAGGGGCTCAGTTTCCTTCGTTCACAACGTGAATCTGTGTATTCTGGTCCTCGTATGAGGGCGTGGGTTCGAATCCCACTTCTGACACGATATGTTTTATGAAATTAAATAGAATAGATGTAATTTATAAAACGTCCCAATTGAAAGAATCCATGTCAGGATGGCGGAGCGGTCTAAGGCGCCAGACTCAAGGGGCTTAGTTTGTTTCGTTCACAACTTGAATCTGTGTATTCTGGTCCTCGTGTGAGGGCGCGGGTTCGAATTTCACTTCTGACACGAAGTGGTTTATGAAATTAACTGGAAGAGATGTAATTTATTAAACGTCCAAATTAGAAGAGACCAGGTCAGGATGGCGGAGCGGTCTAAGACGCCAGACTCAAGGGGCTCAGTTTCCTTCGTTCACAACGTGAATCTGTGTATTCTGGTCCTCGTATGAGGGCGTGGGTTCGAATCCCACTTCTGACACGATATGTTTTATGAAATTAAATAGAATAGATGTAATTTATAAAACGTCCCAATTGAAAGAATCCATGTCAGGATGGCGGAGCGGTCTAAGGCGCCAGACTCAAGGGGCTTAGTTTGTTTCGTTCACAACGTGAATCTGTGTATTCTGGTCCTCGTATGAGGGCGTGGGTTCGAATCCCACTTCTGACACGAAGTGGTTTATGAAATTAACTGGAAGAGATGTAATTTATAAAACGTCCAAATTAGAAGAGACCACGTCAGGATGGCGGAGCGGTCTAAGACGCCAGACTAAAGGGGCTTAGTTTCTTTCGTTCACAACGTGAATCTGTGGATTCTACTCCTCGTATGAGGGCGTGGGTTCGAATCCCACTTCTGACACGATATGTTTTATGAAATTAGCTGGAAGAGATGTAATTTATAAAACGTCCAAATTAAGAGTGACCACGTCAGGATGGCGGATCGGTCTAAGGCACAAGACTCAAGGGGCGTAGTTTCTTTCGTTCACAACGTGAATCTGTGTATTCTGGTCCTCGTATGAGGGCGTGGGTTCGAATCCCACTTCTGACACGATATGTTTTATGAAATTAACTGGAAGAGATGTAATTTATAAAACGTCCCAATTGAATGAATGCAAGTCAGGGTGGCCGAGCGGTCTAAGCCGCCAGACTCAAGGGGCTCAGTTTCCTTCGTTCACAACGTGAATCTGTGTATTCTGGTCCTCGTATGAGGGCGTGGGTTGGAATTCCACTTCTAACACGATATGTTTTATGAAATTAACTGGAAGAGATGTAATTTATAAAACGTCCCAATTGAATGATTGCAAGTCAGGGTGGCCGAACGGTCTAAGGCGCCAGACTCAAGGGGCTCAGTTTCCTTCGTTCACAACGTGAATCTGTGTATTCTGGTCCTCGTATGAGGGCGTGGGTTCGAATCCCACTTCTGACACGATATGTTTTATGAAATTAAATAGAATAGATGTAATTTATAAAACGTCCCAATTGAAAGAATCCATGTCAGGATGGCGGAGCGGTCTAAGGCGCCAGACTCAAGGGGCTTAGTTTGTTTCATTCACAACTTGAATCTGTGTATTCTGGTCCTCGTGTGAGGGCGCGGGTTCGAATTTCACTTCTGACACGAAGTGGTTTATGAAATTAACTGGAAGAGATGTAATTTATAAAACGTCCAAATTAGAAGAGACCACGTCAGGATGGCGGAGCGGTCTAAGACGCCAGACTCAAGGGGCTCAGTTTCCTTCGTTCACAACGTGAATCTGTGTATTCTGGTCCTCGTATGAGGGCGTGGGTTCGAATCCCACTTCTGACACGATGTGTTTTATGAAATTAAATAGAAGAGATGTAATTTATAAAACGTCCAAATTAAGAGTGACCACGTCAGGATGGCGGATCGGTCTAAGGCGCAAGACTCAAGGGGCGTAGTTTCTTTCGTTCACAACGTGAATCTGTGTATTCTGGTCCTCGTATGAGGGCGTGGGTTCGAATCCCACTTCTGACACGATATGTTGTATGAAATTAACTGGAAGAGATGTAATTTATAAAACGTCCCAATTGAATGAATGCAAGTCAGGGTGGCCGAGCGGTCTAAGGTGCCAGACTCAAGGGGCTCAGTTTCCTTCGTTCACAACGTGAATCTGTGTATTCTGGTCCTCGTATGAGGGCGTGGGTTGGAATTCCACTTCTAACACGATATGTTTTATGAAATTAACTGGAAGAGATGTAATTTATAAAACGTCCAAATTAGAAGTGACCACGTCAGCATGGCGGAGCGGTCTAAGGCGCAAGACTCAAGGGGTCGTAGTTTCTTTCGTTCACAACGTGAATCTGTGTATTCTGGTCCTCGTTTGAGGGCGTGGGTTCGAATCCCACTTCTGACACGATATGTTTTATGAAATTAACTGGAAGAGATGTAATTTATAAAACGTCCCAATTGAATGAATGCAAGTCAGGGTGGCCGAACGGTCTAAGGCGCCAGACTCAAGGGGCTCAGTTTCCTTCGTTCATAACGTGAATCTGTGTATTCTGGTCCTCGTTTGAGGGCGTGGGTTCGAATCCCACTTCTGACACGATATGTTTTATGAAATTAACTGGAAGAGATGTAATTTATAAAACGTCCCAATTGAATGAATGCAAGTCAGGGTGGCCGAACGGTCTAAGGCGCCAGACTCAAGGGGCTCAGTTTCCTTCGTTCACAACGTGAATCTGTGTATTCTGGTCCTCGTATGAGGGCGTGGGTTCGAATCCCACTTCTGACACGATATGTTTTATGAAATTAAATAGAATAGATGTAATTTATAAAACGTCCCAATTGAAAGAATCCATGTCAGGGTGGCCGAGCGGTCTAAGGCGCCAGACTCAAGGGGCTCAGTTTCCTTCGTTCACAACGTGAATATGTGTATTCTGGTCCTCGTATGAGGGCGTGGGTTCGAATCCCACTTCTGACACGATATGTTTTATGAAATTAACTGGAAGAGATGTAATTTATAAAACGTCCCAATTGAATGAATGCAAGTCAGGGTGGCCGAGCGGTCTAAGGCGCCAGACTCAAGGGGCTCAGTTTCCTTCGTTCACAACGTGAATCTGTGTATTTTGGTCCTCGTATGAGGGCGTGGGTTCGAATCCCACTTCTGACACGATATGTTTTACGAAATTAAATAGAATAGATGTAATTTATAAAACGTCCCAATTGAAAGAATCCATGTCAGGATGGCGGAGCGGTCTAAGGCGCCAGACTCAAGGGGCTTAGTTTGTTTCGTTCACAACTTGAATCTGTGTATTCTGGTCCTCGTGTGAGGGCGCGGGTTCGAATTTCACTTCTGACACGAAGTGGTTTATGAAATTAACTGGAAGAGATGTAATTTATAAAACGTCCAAATTAGAAGAGACCACGTCAGGATGGCGGAGCGGTCTAAGGCGCCAGACTAAAGGGGCTTAGTTTCTTTCGTTCACAACGTGAATCTGTGGATTCTACTCCTCGTATGAGGGCGTGGGTTCGAATCCCACTTCTGACACGATATGTTTTATGAAATTAACTGGAAGAGATGTAATTTATAAAACGTCCCAATTGAATGAATCCAAGTCAGGGTGGCCGAGCGGTCTAAGGCGCCAGACTCAAGGGGCTCAGTTTCCTTCGTTAACAACGTGAATCTGTGTATTCTGGTCCTCTTATGAGGGCGTGGGTTCGAATCCCACTTCTGACAGGATATGTTTTATGAAATTAACTAGAATATATGTAATTTATAAAACGTCCCAATTGAAAGAATCCATGTCAGGTAGGCCGAGCGGTCTAAGGCGCCAGACTCAAGGGGCTAAGTTTCTTTCGTTCTCAACGTGAATCTGTGTATTCTGGTCCTCGTATGAGGGCGTTGGTTCGAATCCCACTTCTGACACGATATGTTTTATGAAATTAACTGGAAGAGATGTAATTTATAAACTCCCCAATTGAAAGAATCCATGTCAGGATGGCCGAGCGGTATAAGGCGCCAGACTCAAGGGGCTCAGTTTTCTTCGTTCACAACGTGAATCTGTGTATTCTGGTCCTCGTATGAGGGCGTGGGTTCGAATCCCACTTCTGACACGATATGTTTTATGAAATTAAATAGAATAGATGTAATTTATAAAACGTCCCAATTGAAAGAATCCATGTCAGGATGGCGGAGCGGTCTAAGGCGCCAGACTCAAGGGGCTTAGTTTGTTTCGTTCACAACTTGAATCTGTGTATTCTGGTCCTCGTGTGAGGGCGCGGGTTCGAATTTCACTTCTGACACGAAGTGGTTTATGAAATTAACTGGAAGAGATGTAATTTATAAAACGTCCAAATTAGAAGAGACCACGTCAGGATGGCGGAGCGGTCTAAGACGCCAGACTCAAGGGGCTCAGTTTCCTTCGTTCACAACGTGAATCTGTGTATTCTGGTCCTCGTGTGAGGGCGCGGGTTCGAATTTCACTTCTGACACGAAGTGGTTTATGAAATTAACTGGAAGAGATGTAATTTATAAAACGTCCAAATTAGAAGAGACCACGTCAGGATGGCGGATCGGTCTAAGGCGCAAGACTCAAGGGGCGTAGTTTCTTTCGTTCACAACGTGAATCTGTGTATTCTGGTCCTCGTATGAGGGCGTGGGTTCGAATCCCACTTCTGACACGATATGTTGTATGAAATTAACTGGAAGAGATGTAATTTATAAAACGTCCCAATTGAATGAATGCAAGTCAGGGTGGCCGAGCGGTCTAAGGTGCCAGACTCAAGGGGCTCAGTTTCCTTCGTTCACAACGTGAATCTGTGTATTCTGGTCCTCGTATGAGGGCGTGGGTTGGAATTCCACTTCTAACACGATATGTTTTATGAAATTAACTGGAAGAGATGTAATTTATAAAACGTCCAAATTAGAAGTGACCACGTCAGCATGGCGGAGCGGTCTAAGGCGCAAGACTCAAGGGGTCGTAGTTTCTTTCGTTCACAACGTGAATCTGTGTATTCTGGTCCTCGTTTGAGGGCGTGGGTTCGAATCCCACTTCTGACACGATATGTTTTATGAAATTAACTGGAAGAGATGTAATTTATAAAACGTCCCAATTGAATGAATGCAAGTCAGGGTGGCCGAACGGTCTAAGGCGCCAGACTCAAGGGGCTCAGTTTCCTTCGTTCACAACGTGAATCTGTGTATTTTGGTCCTCGTATGAGGGCGTGGGTTCGAATCCCACTTCTGACACGATATGTTTTACGAAATTAAATAGAATAGATGTAATTTAAAAAACGTCCCAATTGAAAGAATCCATGTCAGGATGGCCGAGCGGTCTAAGGCGCCAGACTCAAGGGGCTCAGTTTCCTTCGTTCACAACGTGAATATGTGTATTCTGGTCCTCGTATGAGGGCGTGGGTTCGAATCCCACTTCTGACACGATATGTTTTATGAAATTAACTGGAAGAGATGTAATTTATAAAACGTCCCAATTGAATGAATGCAAGTCAGGGTGGCCGAGCGGTCTAAGGCGCCAGACTCAAGGGGCTCAGTTTCCTTCGTTCACAACGTGAATCTGTGTATTTTGGTCCTCGTATGAGGGCGTGGGTTCGAATCCCACTTCTGACACGATATGTTTTACGAAATTAAATAGAATAGATGTAATTTAAAAAACGTCCCAATTGAAAGAATCCATGTCAGGATGGCCGAGCGGTCTAAGGCGCCAGACTCAAGGGGCTCAGTTTCCTTCGTTCACAACGTGAATATGTGTATTCTGGTCCTCGTATGAGGGCGTGGGTTCGAATCCCACTTCTGACACGATATGTTGTATGAAATTAACTGGAAGAGATGTAATTTATAAAACGTCCCAAATGAATGAATGCAAGTCAGGGTGGCCGAGCGGTCTAAGGTGCCAGACTCAAGGGGCTCAGTTTCCTTCGTTCACAACGTGAATCTGTGTATTCTGGTCCTCGTATGAGGGCGTGGGTTGGAATTCCACTTCTAACACGATATGTTTTATGAAATTAACTGGAAGAGATGTAATTTATAAAACGTCCAAATTAGAAGTGACCACGTCAGCATGGCGGAGCGGTCTAAGGCGCAAGACTCAAGGGGTCGTAGTTTCTTTCGTTCACAACGTGAATCTGTGTATTCTGGTCCTCGTTTGAGGGCGTGGGTTCGAATCCCACTTCTGACACGATATGTTTTATGAAATTAACTGGAAGAGATGTAATTTATAAAACGTCCCAATTGAATGAATGCAAGTCAGGGTGGCCGAACGCTCTAAGGCGCCAGACTCAAGGGGCTCAGTTTCCTTCGTTCACAACGTGAATCTGTGTATTCTGGTCCTCGTATGAGGGCGTGGGTTGGAATTCCACTTCTAACACGATATGTTTTATGAAATTAACTGGAAGAGATGTAATTTATAAAACGTCCCAATTGAATGAATGCAAGTCAGGGTGGCCGAGCGGTCTAAGGCGCCAGACTCAAGGGGCTCAGTTTCCTTCGTTCACAACGTGAATCTGTGTATTTTGGTCCTCGTATGAGGGCGTGGGTTCGAATCCCACTTCTGACACGATATGTTTTACGAAATTAAATAGAATAGATGTAATTTAAAAAACGTCCCAATTGAAAGAATCCATGTCAGGATGGCCGAGCGGTCTAAGGCGCCAGACTCAAGGGGCTCAGTTTCCTTCGTTCACAACGTGAATATGTGTATTCTGGTCCTCGTATGAGGGCGTGGGTTCGAATCCCACTTCTGACACGATATGTTTTATGAAATTAACTGGAAGAGATGTAATTTATAAAACGTCCCAATTGAATGAATGCAAGTCAGGGTGGCCGAACGGTCTAAGGCGCCAGACTCAAGGGGCTCAGTTTCCTTCGTTCACAACGTGAATCTGTGTATTTTGGTCCTCGTATGAGGGCGTGGGTTCGAATCCCACTTCTGACACGATATGTTTTATGAAATTAAATAGAATAGATGTAATTTATAAAACGTCCCAATTGAAAGAATCCATGTCAGGATGGCCGAGCGGTCTAAGGCGCCAGACTCAAGGGGCTCAGTTTCCTTCGTTCACAACGTGAATATGTGTATTCTGGTCCTCGTATGAGGGCGTGGGTTCGAATCCCACTTCTGACACGATATGTTTTATGAAATTAACTGGAAGAGATGTAATTTATAAAACGTCCCAATTGAATGAATGCAAGTCAGGGTGGCCGAGCGGTCTAAGGCGCCAGACTCAAGGTGCTCAGTTTCCTTCGTTCACAACGTGAATCTGTGTATTTTGGTCCTCGTATGAGGGCGTGGGTTCGAATCCCACTTCTGACACGATATGTTTTACGAAATTAAATAGAATAGATGTAATTTAAAAAACGTCCCAATTGAAAGAATCCATGTCAGGATGGCCGAGCGGTCTAAGGCGCCAGACTCAAGGGGCTCAGTTTCCTTCGTTCACAACGTGAATATGTGTATTCTGGTCCTCGTATGAGGGCGTGGGTTCGAATCCCACTTCTGACACGATATGTTTTATGAAATTAACTGGAAGAGATGTAATTTATAAAACGTCCCAATTGAATGAATGCAAGTCAGGGTGGCCGAACGGTCTAAGGCGCCAGACTCAAGGGGCTCAGTTTCCTTCGTTCATAACGTGAATCTGTGTATTCTGGTCCTCGTTTGAGGGCGTGGGTTCGAATCCCACTTCTGACACGATATGTTTTATGAAATTAACTGGAAGAGATGTAATTTATAAATCGTCCCAATTGAATGAATGCAAGTCAGGGTGGCCGAACGGTCTAAGGCGCCAGACTCAAGGGGCTCAGTTTCCTTCGTTCACAACGTGAATCTGTGTATTCTGGTCCTCGTATGAGGGCGTGGGTTCGAATCCCACTTCTGACACGATATGTTTTATGAAATTAAATAGAATAGATGTAATTTATAAAACGTCCCAATTGAAAGAATCCATGTCAGGGTGGCCGAGCGGTCTAAGGCGCCAGACTCAAGGGGCTCAGTTTCCTTCGTTCACAACGTGAATATGTGTATTCTGGTCCTCGTATGAGGGCGTGGGTTCGAATCCCACTTCTGACACGATATGTTTTATGAAATTAACTGGAAGAGATGTAATTTATAAAACGTCCCAATTGAATGAATGCAAGTCAGGGTGGCCGAGCGGTCTAAGGCGCCAGACTCAAGGGGCTCAGTTTCCTTCGTTCACAACGTGAATCTGTGTATTTTGGTCCTCGTATGAGGGCGTGGGTTCGAATCCCACTTCTGACACGATATGTTTTACGAAATTAAATAGAATAGATGTAATTTATAAAACGTCCCAATTGAAAGAATCCATGTCAGGATGGCGGAGCGGTCTAAGGCGCCAGACTCAAGGGGCTTAGTTTGTTTCGTTCACAACTTGAATCTGTGTATTCTGGTCCTCGTGTGAGGGCGCGGGTTCGAATTTCACTTCTGACACGAAGTGGTTTATGAAATTAACTGGAAGAGATGTAATTTATAAAACGTCCAAATTAGAAGAGACCACGTCAGGATGGCGGAGCGGTCTAAGGCGCCAGACTAAAGGGGCTTAGTTTCTTTCGTTCACAACGTGAATCTGTGGATTCTACTCCTCGTATGAGGGCGTGGGTTCGAATCCCACTTCTGACACGATATGTTTTATGAAATTAACTGGAAGAGATGTAATTTATAAAACGTCCCAATTGAATGAATCCAAGTCAGGGTGGCCGAGCGGTCTAAGGTGCCAGACTCAAGGGGCTCAGTTTCCTTCGTTAACAACGTGAATCTGTGTATTCTGGTCCTCTTATGAGGGCGTGGGTTCGAATCCCACTTCTGACAGGATATGTTTTATGAAATTAACTAGAATATATGTAATTTATAAAACGTCCCAATTGAAAGAATCCATGTCAGGTAGGCCGAGCGGTCTAAGACGCCAGACTCAAGGGGCTAAGTTTCTTTCGTTCTCAACGTGAATCTGTGTATTCTGGTCCTCGTATGAGGGCGTTGGTTCGAATCCCACTTCTGACACGATATGTTTTATGAAATTAACTGGAAGAGATGTAATTTATAAACTCCCCAATTGAAAGAATCCATGTCAGGATGGCCGAGCGGTATAAGGCGCCAGACTCAAGGGGCTCAGTTTTCTTCGTTCACAACGTGAATCTGTGTATTCTGGTCCTCGTATGAGGGCGTGGGTTCGAATCCCACTTCTGACACGATATGTTTTATGAAATTAACTGGAAGAGATGTAATTTATAAAACGTCCCAATTAAATGAATGCAAGTCAGGGTGGCCGAGCGGTCTAAGGCGCCAGACACAAGGGGCTCAGTTTCCTTCGTTCACAACGTGAATCTGTGTATTCTGGTCCTCGTATGAGGGCGTGGGTTCGAATCCCACTTCTGACACGATATGTTTTATGAAATTAACTGGAAGAGATGTAATTTATAAACTCCCCAATTGAAAGAATCCATGTCAGGATGGCCGAGCGGTATAAGGCGCCAGACTCAAGGGGCTCAGTTTTCTTCGTTCACAACGTGAATCTGTGTATTCTGGTCCTCGTATGAGGGCGTGGGTTCGAATCCCACTTCTGACACGATATGTTTTATGAAATTAACTGGAAGAGATGTAATTTATAAAACGTCCCAATTAAATGAATGCAAGTCAGGGTGGCCGAGCGGTCTAAGGCGCCAGACACAAGGGGCTCAGTTTCCTTCGTTCACAACTTGAATCTGTGTATTCTGGTCCTCGTATGAGGGCGTGGGTTCGAATCCCACTTCTGACACGATATGTTTTATGAAATTAACTGGAAGAGATGTAATTTATAAAACGTCCAAATTAGAAGAGACCACGTCAGGATGGCGGAGCGGTCTAAGACGCCAGACTCAAGGGGCTCAGTTTCCTTCGTTCACAACGTGAATCTGTGTATTCTGGTCCTCGTGTGAGGGCGCGGGTTCGAATTTCACTTCTGACACGAAGTGGTTTATGAAATTAACTGGAAGAGATGTAATTTATAAAACGTCCAAATTAGAAGAGACCACGTCAGGATGGCGGATCGGTCTAAGGCGCAAGACTCAAGGGGCGTAGTTTCTTTCGTTCACAACGTGAATCTGTGTATTCTGGTCCTCGTATGAGGGCGTGGGTTCGAATCCCACTTCTGACACGATATGTTGTATGAAATTAACTGGAAGAGATGTAATTTATAAAACGTCCCAATTGAATGAATGCAAGTCAGGGTGGCCGAGCGGTCTAAGGTGCCAGACTCAAGGGGCTCAGTTTCCTTCGTTCACAACGTGAATCTGTGTATTCTGGTCCTCGTATGAGGGCGTGGGTTGGAATTCCACTTCTAACACGATATGTTTTATGAAATTAACTGGAAGAGATGTAATTTATAAAACGTCCAAATTAGAAGTGACCACGTCAGCATGGCGGAGCGGTCTAAGGCGCAAGACTCAAGGGGTCGTAGTTTCTTTCGTTCACAACGTGAATCTGTGTATTCTGGTCCTCGTTTGAGGGCGTGGGTTCGAATCCCACTTCTGACACGATATGTTTTATGAAATTAACTGGAAGAGATGTAATTTATAAAACGTCCCAATTGAATGAATGCAAGTCAGGGTGGCCGAACGGTCTAAGGCGCCAGACTCAAGGGGCTCAGTTTCCTTCGTTCACAACGTGAATCTGTGTATTTTGGTCCTCGTATGAGGGCGTGGGTTGGAATTCCACTTCTAACACGATATGTTTTATGAAATTAACTGGAAGAGATGTAATTTATAAAACGTCCCAATTGAATGAATGCAAGTCAGGGTGGCCGAGCGGTCTAAGGCGCCAGACTCAAGGGGCTCAGTTTCCTTCGTTCACAACGTGAATCTGTGTATTTTGGTCCTCGTATGAGGGCGTGGGTTCGAATCCCACTTCTGACACGATATGTTTTACGAAATTAAATAGAATAGATGTAATTTAAAAAACGTCCCAATTGAAAGAATCCATGTCAGGATGGCCGAGCGGTCTAAGGCGCCAGACTCAAGGGGCTCAGTTTCCTTCGTTCACAACGTGAATATGTGTATTCTGGTCCTCGTATGAGGGCGTGGGTTCGAATCCCACTTCTGACACGATATGTTTTATGAAATTAACTGGAAGAGATGTAATTTATAAAACGTCCCAATTGAATGAATGCAAGTCAGGGTGGCCGAACGGTCTAAGGCGCCAGACTCAAGGGGCTCAGTTTCCTTCGTTCACAACGTGAATCTGTGTATTTTGGTCCTCGTATGAGGGCGTGGGTTCGAATCCCACTTCTGACACGATATGTTTTATGAAATTAAATAGAATAGATGTAATTTATAAAACGTCCCAATTGAAAGAATCCATGTCAGGATGGCCGAGCGGTCTAAGGCGCCAGACTCAAGGGGCTCAGTTTCCTTCGTTCACAACGTGAATATGTGTATTCTGGTCCTCGTATGAGGGCGTGGGTTCGAATCCCACTTCTGACACGATATGTTTTATGAAATTAACTGGAAGAGATGTAATTTATAAAACGTCCCAATTGAATGAATGCAAGTCAGGGTGGCCGAGCGGTCTAAGGCGCCAGACTCAAGGTGCTCAGTTTCCTTCGTTCACAACGTGAATCTGTGTATTTTGGTCCTCGTATGAGGGCGTGGGTTCGAATCCCACTTCTGACACGATATGTTTTACGAAATTAAATAGAATAGATGTAATTTAAAAAACGTCCCAATTGAAAGAATCCATGTCAGGATGGCCGAGCGGTCTAAGGCGCCAGACTCAAGGGGCTCAGTTTCCTTCGTTCACAACGTGAATATGTGTATTCTGGTCCTCGTATGAGGGCGTGGGTTCGAATCCCACTTCTGACACGATATGTTTTATGAAATTAACTGGAAGAGATGTAATTTATAAAACGTCCCAATTGAATGAATGCAAGTCAGGGTGGCCGAACGGTCTAAGGCGCCAGACTCAAGGGGCTCAGTTTCCTTCGTTCATAACGTGAATCTGTGTATTCTGGTCCTCGTTTGAGGGCGTGGGTTCGAATCCCACTTCTGACACGATATGTTTTATGAAATTAACTGGAAGAGATGTAATTTATAAAACGTCCCAATTGAATGAATGCAAGTCAGGGTGGCCGAACGGTCTAAGGCGCCAGACTCAAGGGGCTCAGTTTCCTTCGTTCACAACGTGAATCTGTGTATTCTGGTCCTCGTATGAGGGCGTGGGTTCGAATCCCACTTCTGACACGATATGTTTTATGAAATTAAATAGAATAGATGTAATTTATAAAACGTCCCAATTGAAAGAATCCATGTCAGGGTGGCCGAGCGGTCTAAGGCGCCAGACTCAAGGGGCTCAGTTTCCTTCGTTCACAACGTGAATATGTGTATTCTGGTCCTCGTATGAGGGCGTGGGTTCGAATCCCACTTCTGACACGATATGTTTTATGAAATTAACTGGAAGAGATGTAATTTATAAAACGTCCCAATTGAATGAATGCAAGTCAGGGTGGCCGAGCGGTCTAAGGCGCCAGACTCAAGGGGCTCAGTTTCCTTCGTTCACAACGTGAATCTGTGTATTTTGGTCCTCGTATGAGGGCGTGGGTTCGAATCCCACTTCTGACACGATATGTTTTACGAAATTAAATAGAATAGATGTAATTTATAAAACGTCCCAATTGAAAGAATCCATGTCAGGATGGCGGAGCGGTCTAAGGCGCCAGACTCAAGGGGCTTAGTTTGTTTCGTTCACAACTTGAATCTGTGTATTCTGGTCCTCGTGTGAGGGCGCGGGTTCGAATTTCACTTCTGACACGAAGTGGTTTATGAAATTAACTGGAAGAGATGTAATTTATAAAACGTCCAAATTAGAAGAGACCACGTCAGGATGGCGGAGCGGTCTAAGGCGCCAGACTAAAGGGGCTTAGTTTCTTTCGTTCACAACGTGAATCTGTGGATTCTACTCCTCGTATGAGGGCGTGGGTTCGAATCCCACTTCTGACACGATATGTTTTATGAAATTAACTGGAAGAGATGTAATTTATAAAACGTCCCAATTGAATGAATCCAAGTCAGGGTGGCCGAGCGGTCTAAGGTGCCAGACTCAAGGGGCTCAGTTTCCTTCGTTAACAACGTGAATCTGTGTATTCTGGTCCTCTTATGAGGGCGTGGGTTCGAATCCCACTTCTGACAGGATATGTTTTATGAAATTAACTAGAATATATGTAATTTATAAAACGTCCCAATTGAAAGAATCCATGTCAGGTAGGCCGAGCGGTCTAAGACGCCAGACTCAAGGGGCTAAGTTTCTTTCGTTCTCAACGTGAATCTGTGTATTCTGGTCCTCGTATGAGGGCGTTGGTTCGAATCCCACTTCTGACACGATATGTTTTATGAAATTAACTGGAAGAGATGTAATTTATAAACTCCCCAATTGAAAGAATCCATGTCAGGATGGCCGAGCGGTATAAGGCGCCAGACTCAAGGGGCTCAGTTTTCTTCGTTCACAACGTGAATCTGTGTATTCTGGTCCTCGTATGAGGGCGTGGGTTCGAATCCCACTTCTGACACGATATGTTTTATGAAATTAACTGGAAGAGATGTAATTTATAAAACGTCCCAATTAAATGAATGCAAGTCAGGGTGGCCGAGCGGTCTAAGGCGCCAGACACAAGGGGCTCAGTTTCCTTCGTTCACAACGTGAATCTGTGTATTCTGGTCCTCGTATGAGGGCGTGGGTTCGAATCCCACTTCTGACACGATATGTTTTATGAAATTAACTGGAAGAGATGTAATTTATAAACTCCCCAATTGAAAGAATCCATGTCAGGATGGCCGAGCGGTATAAGGCGCCAGACTCAAGGGGCTCAGTTTTCTTCGTTCACAACGTGAATCTGTGTATTCTGGTCCTCGTATGAGGGCGTGGGTTCGAATCCCACTTCTGACACGATATGTTTTATGAAATTAACTGGAAGAGATGTAATTTATAAAACGTCCCAATTAAATGAATGCAAGTCAGGGTGGCCGAGCGGTCTAAGGCGCCAGACACAAGGGGCTCAGTTTCCTTCGTTCACAACTTGAATCTGTGTATTCTGGTCCTCGTATGAGGGCGTGGGTTCGAATCCCACTTCTGACACGATATGTTTTATGAAATTAAATAGAATAGATGTAATTTATAAAACGTCCCAATTGAAAGAATCCATGTCAGGATGGCGGAGCGGTCTAAGGCGCCAGACTCAAGGGGCTTAGTTTGTTTCGTTCACAACTTGAATCTGTGTATTCTGGTCCTCGTGTGAGGGCGCGGGTTCGAATTTCACTTCTGACACGAAGTGGTTTATGAAATTAACTGGAAGAGATGTAATTTATAAAACGTCCAAATTAGAAGAGACCACGTCAGGATGGCGGAGCGGTCTAAGACGCCAGACTCAAGGGGCTCAGTTTCCTTCGTTCACAACGTGAATCTGTGTATTCTGGTCCTCGTATGAGGGCGTGGGTTCGAATCCCACTTCTGACACGATGTGTTTTATGAAATTAAATAGAAGAGATGTAATTTATAAAACGTCCAAATTAAGAGTGACCACGTCAGGATGGCGGATCGGTCTAAGGCGCAAGACTCAAGGGGCGTAGTTTCTTTCGTTCACAACGTGAATCTGTGTATTCTGGTCCTCGTATGAGGGCGTGGGTTCGAATCCCACTTCTGACACGATATGTTGTATGAAATTAACTGGAAGAGATGTAATTTATAAAACGTCCCAATTGAATGAATGCAAGTCAGGGTGGCCGAGCGGTCTAAGGTGCCAGACTCAAGGGGCTCAGTTTCCTTCGTTCACAACGTGAATCTGTGTATTCTGGTCCTCGTATGAGGGCATGGGTTGGAATTCCACTTCTAACACGATATGTTTTATGAAATTAACTGGAAGAGATGTAATTTATAAAACGTCCAAATTAGAAGTGACCACGTCAGCATGGCGGAGCGGTCTAAGGCGCAAGACTCAAGGGGTCGTAGTTTCTTTCGTTCACAACGTGAATCTGTGTATTCTGGTCCTCGTTTGAGGGCGTGGGTTCGAATCCCACTTCTGACACGATATGTTTTATGAAATTAACTGGAAGAGATGTAATTTATAAAACGTCCCAATTGAATGAATGCAAGTCAGGGTTGCCGAACGGTCTAAGGCGCCAGACTCAAGGGGCTCAGTTTCCTTCGTTCACAACGTGAATCTGTGTATTCTGGTCCTCGTATGAGGGCGTGGGTTCGAATCCCACTTCTGACACGATATGTTTTATGAAATTAAATAGAATAGATGTAATTTATAAAACGTCCCAATTGAAAGAATCCATGTCAGGATGGCCGAGCGGTCTAAGGCGCCAGACTCAAGGGGCTCAGTTTCCTTCGTTCACAACGTGAATATGTGTATTCTGGTCCTCGTATGAGGGCGTGGGTTCGAATCCCACTTCTGACACGATATGTTTTATGAAATTAACTGGAAGAGATGTAATTTATAAAACGTCCCAATTGAATGAATGCAAGTCAGGGTGGCCGAGCGGTCTAAGGCGCCAGACTCAAGGGGCTCAGTTTCCTTCGTTCACAACGTGAATCTGTGTATTTTGGTCCTCGTATGAGGGCGTGGGTTCGAATCCCACTTCTGACACGATATGTTTTACGAAATTAAATAGAATAGATGTAATTTAAAAAACGTCCCAATTGAAAGAATCCATGTCAGGATGGCGGAGCGGTCTAAGGCGCCAGACTCAAGGGGCTTAGTTTGTTTCGTTCACAACTTGAATCTGTGTATTCTGGTCCTCGTGTGAGGGCGCGGGTTCGAATTTCACTTCTGACACGAAGTGGTTTATGAAATTAACTGGAAGAGATGTAATTTATAAAACGTCCAAATTAGAAGAGACCACGTCAGGATGGCGGAGCGGTCTAAGGCGCCAGACTAAAGGGGCTTAGTTTCTTTCGTTCACAACGTGAATCTGTGGATTCTACTCCTCGTATGAGGGCGTGGGTTCGAATCCCACTTCTGACACGATATGTTTTATGAAATTAACTGGAAGAGATGTAATTTATAAAACGTCCAAATTAAGAGTGACCACGTCAGGATGGCGTAGAGGACTGCAAAGGCTTTGGGAGAACTCCAACTCCATAGAAAGCCAAGGGACTCCCTCATTTTTGGTCGGAGTTGGAGTTGGGTAAAATAAATAATTTGGCTTTGGGTGGCTTTGGGAATATTATCCCTGAAATGGAACGGAGTCGGGAGGGAGTGGAAATATTTCGAAAACTTATACGGAAGTCGGTCGGGACTGGATTATTGTTGGATTCAGGTGGCTTTGGCTGGAGTTGGCATTTATAGTATCCAAAAAGAGTTGGTGGCATTGAGAGCCAGCCGTATTTTATTCAACCGGAGTTGGGTGGCATTAGTGATATTAGTCAATTTTTCCTCTTTGAATTTTCCACGCATTTGTTTTGGCGCAAGCGGGATGCATGAAGTTCAACCCCACCCAGGCGGCACGTGACGGTCGCGGCTGGTACAGCCCTCCCTCTGCAAAAAAATCACAAATTCATTGCTGTGCGAGAGAAAACGAAACTAAAACTATTTGTTCTTTTTAAGTTCGCGAGTCATAAATTTTTCCGTCGCCTTAGATTGAACTTAAAAAGGAAAACTACAATTATAAACAATTATCGAGTTTATAATAAAAATAATTGAAAAAATGCAGTGGGATAACGTTGGAAAACCTTCATAATATATAAGTTCATAATATACCACACGGCCGGCAGGGAAACGTTGGGGTAAATATAAACGAAAATTGGTTAGGTTAAATGCTTTTGTTTGGAGTAGGAAAGTTTGTTGGAGCTATCATTGGCTTTGGCAGGGATGGAAAACTTGTCGGATATCTCATTAGCTTTGTCAAGGATTAGAAAACTTGACGCATATCTCATTGGCTTTGTCAAGGATTAGAAAACTTGACGCATATCTCATTGGCTTTGGCAGGGATTAGAAAACTTGTCGGATTTCTCATTGGCTTTGGCAGGGATTGGAAAAGTTGTCGAATTTCACATTGGCTTCAACAGGGATTGGAAAGATTACTGAATTTATCAATTGGCTTCGGCAGGGATTGGAAAGATTACTGAATTTATCAATTGGCTTTGGCAGGGATTGGAAAGCTTTTTAAATCTGTCAATCGGCTTTGGCAGGGATTGGAATTCGTATGAAACTTCACAATTGGCTTTGGCAGGGATTCAAAAATGAAATGAACTTTAGTGTGGCGTTAGGGAGGAGTTGAAAATATAACAATGGCGTTAGGGTGGCAGTGGCGTTTGTGAAAATTTTACCATTGGAGTTGGGAGGCTTTGGGAATGACTTTTTTCATTTTGCAGCCCTCTAGGATGGCGGATCGGTCTAAGGCGCAAGACTCAAGGGGCGTAGTTTGTTTCGTTCACAACGTGAATCTGTGTATTCTGGTCCTCGTATGAGGGCGTGGGTTCGAATCCCACTTCTGACACGCTATGTTTTATGAAATTAACTGGAAGAGATGTAATTTATAAAACGTCCCAATTGAATGAATCCAAGTCAGGGTGGCCGAGCGGTCTAAGGCGCCAGACTCAAGGGGCTCAGTTTCCTTCGTTAACAACGTGAATCTGTGTATTCTGGTCCTCTTATGAGGGCGTGGGTTCGAATCCCACTTCTGACAGGATATGTTTTATGAAATTAACTAGAATAGATGTAATTTATAAAACGTCCCAATTGAAAGAATCCATGTCAGGTAGGCCGAGCGGTCTAAGGCGCCAGACTCAAGGGGCTAAGTTTCTTTCGTTCTCAACGTGAATCTGTGTATTCTGGTCCTCGTATGAGGGCGTTGGTTCGAATCCCACTTCTGACACGATATGTTTTATGAAATTAACTGGAAGAGATGTAATTTATAAACTCCCCAATTGAAAGAATCCATGTCAGGATGGCCGAGCGGTATAAGGCGCCAGACTCAAGGGGCTCAGTTTTCTTCGTTCACAACGTGAATCTGTGTATTCTGGTCCTCGTATGAGGGCGTGGGTTCGAATCCCACTTCTGACACGATATGTTTTATGAAATTAACTGGAAGAGATGTAATTTATAAAACGTCCCAATTAAATGAATGCAAGTCAGGGTGGCCGAGCGGTCTAAGGCGCCAGACTCAAGGGGCTCAGTTTCCTTCGTTCACAACGTGAATCTGTGTATTCTGGTCCTCGTATGAGGGCGTGGGTTCGAATCCCACTTCTGACACGATATGTTTTATGAAATTAAATAGAATAGATGTAATTTATAAAACGTCCCAATTGAAAGAATCCATGTCAGGATGGCGGAGCGGTCTAAGGCGCCAGACTCAAGGGGCTTAGTTTGTTTCGTTCACAACGTGAATCTGTGTATTCTGGTCCTCGTATGAGGGCGTGGGTTCGAATCCCACTTCTGACACGAAGTGGTTTATGAAATTAAATAGAATAGATGTAATTTATAAAACGTCCCAATTGAAAGAATCCACGTCAGGATGGCGGAGCGGTCTAAGGCGCCAGACTCAAGGGGCTCAGTTTCCTTCGTTCACAACGTGAATCTGTGTGTTCTGGTCCTCGTTTGAGGGCGTGGGTTCGAATCCCACTTCTGACACGATATGTTTTATGAAATTAACTGGAAGAGATGTAATTTATAAAACGTCCCAATTGAATGAACGCAAGTCAGGGTGGCCGAGCGGTCTAAGCCGCCAGACTCAAGGGGCTCAGTTTCCTTCGTTCACAACGTGAATCTGTGTATTCTGGTCCTCGTATGAGGGCGTGGGTTCGAATCCCACTTCTGACACGATATGTTTTATGAAATTAATTAGAATAGATGTTACTTATAAAACGTCCCAATTGAAAGAATCCATGTCAGGATGGCCGAGCGGTCTAAGGCGCCAGACTCAAGGGGCTCAGTTTCCTTCGTTCACAACGTGAATATGTGTATTCTGGTCCTCGTATGAGGGCGTGGGTTCGAATCCCACTTCTGACACGATATGTTTTATGAAATTAACTGGAAGAGATGTAATTTATAAAACGTCCCAATTGAATGAATGCAAGTCAGGGTGGCCGAGCGGTCTAAGGTGCCAGACTCAAGGGGCTCAGTTTCCTTCGTTCACAACGTGAATCTGTGTATTCTGGTCCTCGTATGAGGGCGTGGGTTGGAATTCCACTTCTAACACGATATGTTTTATGAAATTAACTGGAAGAGATGTAATCTATAAAACGTCCAAATTAGAAGTGACCACGTCAGCATGGCGGAGCGGTCTAAGGCGCAAGACTCAAGGGGTCGTAGTTTCTTTCGTTCACAACGTGAATCTGTGTATTCTGGTCCTCGTTTGAGGGCGTGGGTTCGAATCCCACTTCTGACACGATTTGTTTTATGAAATTAACTGGAAGAGATGTAATTTATAAAACGTCCCAATTGAATGAATGCAAGTCAGGGTGGCCGAGCGGTCTAAGCCGCCAGACTCAAGGGGCTCAGTTTCCTTCGTTCACAACGTGAATCTGTGTATTCTGGTCCTCGTATGAGGGCGTGGGTTCGAATCCCACTTCTGACACGATACGTTTTATGAAATTAAATAGAATAGATGTTACTTATAAAACGTCCCAATTGAAAGAATCCATGTCAGGATGGCCGAGCGGTCTAAGGCGCCAGACTCAAGGGGCTCAGTTTCCTTCGTTCACAACGTGAATCTGTGTATTCTGGTCCTCGTTTGAGGGCGTGGGTTCGAATCCCACTTCTGACACGATATGTTTTATGAAATTAACTGGAAGAGATGTAATTTATAAAACGTCCCAATTGAAGGAATGCAAGTCAGGGTGGCCGAGCGGTCTAAGCCGCCAGACTCAAGGGGCTCAGTTTCCTTCGTTCACAACGTGAATCTGTGTATTCTGGTCCTCGTATGAGGGCGTGGGTTCGAATCCCACTTCTGACACGATATGTTTTATGAAATTAAATAGAATAGATGTTACTTATAAAACGTCCCAATTGAAAGAATCCATGTCAGGATGGCCGAGCGGTCTAAGGCGCCAGACTCAAGGGGCTCAGTTTCCTTCGTTCACAACGTGAATATGTGTATTTTGGTCCTAGTATGAGGGCGTGGGTTCGAATCCCACTTCTGACACGATATGTTTTATGAAATTAACTGGAAGAGATGTAATTTATAAAACGTCCCAATTGAATGAATGCAAGTCAGGGTGGCCGAACGGTCTAAGGCGCCAGACTCAAGGGGCTCAGTTTCCTTCGTTCACAACGTGAATCTGTGTATTTTGGTCCTCGTATGAGGGCGTGGGTTCGAATCCCACTTCTGACACGATATGTTTTACGAAATTAAATAGAATAGATGTAATTTATAAAACGTCCCAATTGAAAGAATCCATGTCAGGATGGCGGAGCGGTCTAAGGCGCCAGACTCAAGGGGCTTAGTTTGTTTCGTTCACAACTTGAATCTGTGTATTCTGGTCCTCGTGTGAGGGCGCGGGTTCGAATTTCACTTCTGACACGAAGTGGTTTATGAAATTAACTGGAAGAGATGTAATTTATAAAACGTCCAAATTAGAAGAGACCACGTCAGGATGGCGGAGCGGTCTAAGGCGCCAGACTAAAGGGGCTTAGTTTCTTTCGTTCACAACGTGAATCTGTGGATTCTACTCCTCGTATGAGGGCGTGGGTTCGAATCCCACTTCTGACACGATATGTTTTATGAAATTAACTGGAAGAGATGTAATTTATAAAACGTCCAAATTAAGAGTGACCACGTCAGGATGGCGGATCGGTCTAAGGCGCAAGACTCAAGGGGCGTAGTTTGTTTCGTTCACAACGTGAATCTGTGTATTCTGGTCCTCGTATGAGGGCGTGGGTTCGAATCCCACTTCTGACACGCTATGTTTTATGAAATTAACTGGAAGAGATGTAATTTATAAAACGTCCCAATTGGATGAATCCAAGTCAGGGTGGCCGAGAGGTCTAAGGCGCCAGACTCAAGGGGCTCAGTTTCCTTCGTTAACAACGTGAATCTGTGTATTCTGGTCCTCTTATGAGGGCGTGGGTTCGAATCCCACTTCTGACAGGATATGTTTTATGAAATTAACTAGAATAGATGTAATTTATAAAACGTCCCAATTGAAAGAATCCATGTCAGGTAGGCCGAGCGGTCTAAGGCGCCAGACTCAAGGGGCTAAGTTTCTTTCGTTCTCAACGTGAATCTGTGTATTCTGGTCCTCGTATGAGGGCGTTGGTTCGAATCCCACTTCTGACACGATATGTTTTATGAAATTAACTGGAAGAGATGTAATTTATAAACTCCCCAATTGAAAGAATCCATGTCAGGATGGCCGAGCGGTATAAGGCGCCAGACTCAAGGGGCTCAGTTTTCTTCGTTCACAACGTGAATCTGTGTATTCTGGTCCTCGTATGAGGGCGTGGGTTCGAATCCCACTTCTGACACGATATGTTTTATGAAATTAACTGGAAGAGATGTAATTTATAAAACGTCCCAATTAAATGAATGCAAGTCAGGGTGGCCGAGCGGTCTAAGGCGCCAGACTCAAGGGGCTCAGTTTCCTTCGTTCACAACGTGAATCTGTGTATTCTGGTCCTCGTATGAGGGCGTGGGTTCGAATCCCACTTCTGACACGATATGTTTTATGAAATTAAATAGAATAGATGTAATTTATAAAACGTCCCAATTGAAAGAATCCATGTCAGGATGGCGGAGCGGTCTAAGGCGCCAGACTCAAGGGGCTTAGTTTGTTTCGTTCACAACTTGAATCTGTGTATTCTGGTCCTCGTGTGAGGGCGCGGGTTCGAATTTCACTTCTGACACGAAGTGGTTTATGAAATTAACTGGAAGAGATGTAATTTATTAAACGTCCAAATTAGAAGAGACCAGGTCAGGATGGCGGAGCGGTCTAAGACGCCAGACTCAAGGGGCTCAGTTTCCTTCGTTCACAACGTGAATCTGTGTATTCTGGTCCTCGTATGAGGGCGTGGGTTCGAATCCCACATCTGACACGATATGTTTTATGAAATTAAATAGAATAGATGTAATTTATAAAACGTCCCAATTGAAAGAATCCATGTCAGGATGGCGGAGCGGTCTAAGGCGCCAGACTCAAGGGGCTTAGTTTGTTTCGTTCACAACGTGAATCTGTGTATTCTGGTCCTCGTATGAGGGCGTGGGTTCGAATCCCACTTCTGACACGAAGTGGTTTATGAAATTAACTGGAAGAGATGTAATTTATAAAACGTCCAAATTAGAAGAGACCACGTCAGGATGGCGGAGCGGTCTAAGACGCCAGACTAAAGGGGCTTAGTTTCTTTCGTTCACAACGTGAATCTGTGGATTCTACTCCTCGTATGAGGGCGTGGGTTCGAATCCCACTTCTGACACGATATGTTTTATGAAATTAGCTGGAAGAGATGTAATTTATAAAACGTCCAAATTAAGAGTGACCACGTCAGGATGGCGGATCGGTCTAAGGCGCAAGACTCAAATGGCGTAGTTTCTTTCGTTCACAACGTGAATCTGTGTATTCTGGTCCTCGTATGAGGGCGTGGGTTCGAATCCCACTTCTGACACGATATGTTTTATGAAATTAAATAGAATAGATGTAATTTATAAAACGTCCCAATTGAAAGAATCCATGTCAGGATGGCGGAGCGGTCTAAGGCGCCAGACTCAAGGGGCTTAGTTTGTTTTGTTCACAACGTGAATCTGTGTATTCTGGTCCTCGTATGAGGGCGTGGGTTCGAATCCCACTTCTGACACGAAGTGGTTTATGAAATTAACTGGAAGAGATGTAATTTATAAAACGTCCAAATTAGAAGAGACCACGTCAGGATGGCGGAGCGGTCTAAGACGCCAGACTAAAGGGGCTTAGTTTCTTTCGTTCACAACGTGAATCTGTGGATTCTACTCCTCGTATGAGGGCGTGGGTTCGAATCCCACTTCTGACACGATATGTTTTATGAAATTAACTGGAAGAGATGTAATTTATAAAACGTCCCAATTGAATGAATGCAAGTCAGGGTGGCCGAGCGGTCTAAGCCGCCAGACTCAAGGGGCTCAGTTTTCTTCGTTCACAACGTGAATCTGTGTATTCTGGTCCTCGTATGAGGGCGTGGGTTGGAATTCCACTTCTAACACGATATGTTTTATGAAATTAACTGGAAGAGATGTAATTTATAAAACGTCCCAATTGAATGATTGCAAGTCAGGGTGGCCGAACGGTCTAAGGCGCCAGACTCAAGGGGCTCAGTTTCCTTCGTTCACAACGTGAATCTGTGTATTCTGGTCCTCGTATGAGGGAGTGGGTTCGAATCCCACTTCTGACACGATATGTTTTATGAAATTAAATAGAATAGATGTAATTTATAAAACGTCCCAATTGAAAGAATCCATGTCAGGATGGCCGAGCGGTCTAAGGCGCCAGACTCAAGGGGCTCAGTTTCCTTCGTTCACAACGTGAATATGTGTATTCTGGTCCTCGTATGAGGGCGTGGGTTCGAATCCCACTTCTGACACGATATGTTTTATGAAATTAACTGGAAGAGATGTAATTTATAAAACGTCCCAATTGAATGAATGCAAGTCAGGGTGACCGAGCGGTCTAAGGCGCCAGACTCAAGGGGCTCAGTTTCCTTCGTTCACAACGTGAATCTGTGTATTTTGGTCCTCGTATGAGGGCGTGGGTTCGAATCCCACTTCTGACACGATATGTTTTACGAAATTAAATAGAATAGATGTAATTTATAAAACGTCCCAATTGAAAGAATCCATGTCAGGATGGCGGAGCGGTCTAAGGCGCCAGACTCAAGGGGCTTAGTTTGTTTCGTTCACAACTTGAATCTGTGTATTCTGGTCCTCGTGTGAGGGCGCGGGTTCGAATTTCACTTCTGACACGAAGTGGTTTATGAAATTAACTGGAAGAGATGTAATTTATAAAACGTCCAAATTAGAAGAGACCACGTCAGGATGGCGGAGCGGTCTAAGGCGCCAGACTAAAGGGGCTTAGTTTCTTTCGTTCACAACGTGAATCTGTGGATTCTACTCCTCGTATGAGGGCGTGGGTTCGAATCCCACTTCTGACACGATATGTTTTATGAAATTAACTGGAAGAGATGTAATTTATAAAACGTCCAAATTAAGAGTGACCACGTCAGGATGGCGGATCGGTCTAAGGCGCAAGACTCAAGGGGCGTAGTTTGTTTCGTTCACAACGTGAATCTGTGTATTCTGGTCCTCGTATGAGGGCGTGGGTTCGAATCCCACTTCTGACACGATATGTTTTATGAAATTAACCGGAAGAGATGTAATTTATAAAACGTCCCAATTGAATGAATCCAAGTCAGGGTGGCCGAGCGGTCTAAGGCGCTAGACTCAAGGGGCTCAGTTTCCTTCGTTAACAACGTGAATCTGTGTATTCTGGTCCTCTTATGAGGGCGTGGGTTCGAATCCCACTTCTGACAGGATATGTTTTATGAAATTAACTAGAATAGATGTAATTTATAAAACGTCCCAATTGAAAGAATCCATGTCAGGTAGGCCGAGCGGTCTAAGGCGCCAGACTCAAGGGGCTAAGTTTCTTTCGTTCTCAACGTGAATCTGTGTATTCTGGTCCTCGTATGAGGGTGTTGGTTCGAATCCCACTTCTGACACGATATGTTTTATGAAATTAACTGGAAGAGATGTAATTTATAAACTCCCCAATTGAAAGAATCCATGTCAGGATGGCCGAGCGGTATAAGGCGCCAGACTCAAGGGGCTCAGTTTTCTTCGTTCACAACGTGAATCTGTGTATTCTGGTCCTCGTATGAGGGCGTGGGTTCGAATCCCACTTCTGACACGATATGTTTTATGAAATTAACTGGAAGAGATGTAATTTATAAAACGTCCCAATTAAATGAATGCAAGTCAGGGTGGCCGAGCGGTCTAAGGCGCCAGACACAAGGGGCTCAGTTTCCTTCGTTCACAACGTGAATCTGTGTATTCTGGTCCTCGTATGAGGGCGTGGGTTCGAATCCCACTTCTGACACGATATGTTTTATGAAATTAAATAGAATAGATGTAATTTATAAAACGTCCCAATTGAAAGAATCCATGTCAGGATGGCGGAGCGGTCTAAGGCGCCAGACTCAAGGGGCTTAGTTTGTTTCGTTCACAACTTGAATCTGTGTATTCTGGTCCTCGTGTGAGGGCGCGGGTTCGAATTTCACTTCTGACACGATATGTTTTATGAAATTAAATAGAAGAGATGTAATTTATAAAACGTCCAAATTAAGAGTGACCACGTCAGGATGGCGGATCGGTCTAAGGCGCAAGACTCAAGGGGCGTAGTTTCTTTCGTTCACAACGTGAATCTGTGTATTCTGGTCCTCGTATGAGGGCGTGGGTTCGAATCCCACTTCTGACACGATATGTTTTATGAAATTAACTGGAAGAGATGTAATTTATAAAACGTCCCAATTGAATGAATGCAAGTCAGGGTGGCCGAGCGGTCTAAGCCGCCAGACTCAAGGGGCTCAGTTTCCTTCGTTCACAACGTGAATCTGTGTATTCTGGTCCTCGTATGAGGGCGTGGGTTCGAATCCCACTTCTGACACGATATGTTTTATGAAATTAAATAGAATAGATGTTACTTATAAAACGTCCCAATTGAAAGAATCCATGTCAGGATGGCCGAGCGGTCTAAGGCGCCAGACTCAAGGGGCTCAGTTTCCTTCGTTCACAACGTGAATATGTGTATTCTGGTCCTCGTATGAGGGGCGTGGGTTCGAATTCCACTTCTGACACGATTTTTTTATGAAATTAAATAGAATAGATGTAATTTATAAAACGTCCCAATTGAAAGAATCCATGTCAGGATGGCCGAGCGGTCTAAGGCGCCAGACTCAAGGGGCTCAGTTTCCTTCGTTCACAACGTGAATATGTGTATTCTGGTCCTCGTATGAGGGCGTGGGTTCGAATCCCACTTCTGACACGATATGTTTTATGAAATTAACTGGAAGAGATGTAATTTATAAAACGTCCCAATTGAATGAATGCAAGTCAGGGTGGCCGAGCGGTCTAAGGCGCCAGACTCAAGGGGCTCAGTTTCCTTCGTTCACAACGTGAATCTGTGTATTCTGGTCCTCGTATGAGGGCGTGGGTTCGAATCCCACTTCTGACACGATATGTTTTATGAAATTAAATAGAATAGATGTAATTTATAAAACGTCCCAATTGAAAGAATCCATGTCAGGATGGCGGAGCGGTCTAAGGCGCCAGACTCAAGGGGCTTAGTTTGTTTCGTTCACAACGTGAATCTGTGTATTCTGGTCCTCGTATGAGGGCGTGGGTTCGAATCCCACTTCTGACACGAAGTGGTTTATGAAATTAACTGGAAGAGATGTAATTTATAAAACGTCCAAATTAGAAGAGACCACGTCAGGATGGCGGAGCGGTCTAAGACGCCAGACTAAAGGGGCTTAGTTTCTTTCGTTCACAACGTGAATCTGTGGATTCTACTCCTCGTATGAGGGCGTGGGTTCGAATCCCACTTCTGACACGATATGTTTTATGAAATTAACTGGAAGAGATGTAATTTATAAAACGTCCAAATTAAGAGTGAGCACGTCAGGATGGCGGATCGGTCTAAGGCGCAAGACTCAAGGGGCGTAGTTTCTTTCGTTCACAACGTGAATCTGTGTATTCTGGTCCTCGTATGAGGGCGTGGGTTCGAATCCCACTTCTGACACGATATGTTTTATGAAATTAACTGGAAGAGATGTAATTTATAAAACGTCCCAATTGAATGAATGCAAGTCAGGGTGGCCGAGCGGTCTAAGCCGCCAGACTCAAGGGGCTCAGTTTCCTTCGTTCACAACGTGAATCTGTGTATTCTGGTCCTCGTATGAGGGCGTGGGTTCAAATCCCACTTCTGACACGATATGTTTTATGAAATTAAATAGAATAGATGTTACTTATAAAACGTCCCAATTGAAAGAATCCATGTCAGGATGGCCGAGCGGTCTAAGGCCCCAGACTCAAGGGGCTCAGTTTCCTTCGTTCACAACGTGAATATGTGTATTCTGGTCCTCTTATGAGGGCGTGGGTTCGAATCCCACTTCTGACACGATATGTTTTATGAAATTAAATAGAATAGATGTAATTTATAAAACGTCCCAATTGAAAGAATCCATGTCAGGATGGCCGAGCGGTCTAAGGCGCCAGACTCAAGGGGCTCAGTTTCCTTCGTTCACAACGTGAATATGTGTATTCTGGTCCTCGTATGAGGGCGTGGGTTCGAATCCCTCTTCTGACACGATATGTTTTATGAAATTAACTGGAAGAGATGTAATTTATAAAACGTCCCAATTGAATGAATGCAAGTCAGGGTGGCCGAGCGGTCTAAGGCGCCAGACTCAAGGGGCTCAGTTTCCTTCGTTCACAACGTGAATCTGTGTATTCTGGTCCTCGTATGAGGGCGTTGGTTCGAATCCCACTTCTGACACGATATGTTTTATGAAATTAACTGGAAGAGATGTAATTTATAAACTCCCCAATTGAAAGAATCCATGTCAGGATGGCCGAGCGGTATAAGGCGCCAGACTCAAGGGGCTCAGTTTTCTTCGTTCACAACGTGAATCTGTGTATTCTGGTCCTCGTATGAGGGCGTGGGTTCGAATCCCACTTCTGACACGATATGTTTTATGAAATTAACTGGAAGAGATGTAATTTATAAAACGTCCCAATTGAATGAATGCAAGTCAGGGTGGCCGAACGGTCTAAGGCGCCAGACTCAAGGGGCTCAGTTTCCTTCGTTCACAACGTGAATCTGTGTATTCTGGTCATCGTATGAGCGCGTGGGTTCGAATCCCACTTCTGACACGATATGTTTTATGAAATTAAATAGAATAGATGTAATTTATAAAACGTCCCAATTGAAAGAATCCATGTCAGGATGGCCGAGCGGTCTAAGGCGCCAGACTCAAGGGGCTCAGTTTCCTTCGTTCACAACGTGAATATGTGTATTCTGGTCCTCGTATGAGGGCGTGGGTTCGAATCCCACTTCTGACACGATATGTTTTATGAAATTAACTGGAAGAGATGTAATTTATAAAACGTCCCAATTGAATGAATGCAAGTCAGGGTGGCCGAGCGGTCTAAGGCGCCAGACTCAAGGGGCTCAGTTTCCTTCGTTCACAACGTGAATATGTGTATTCTGGTCCTCGTATGAGGGCGTGGGTTCGAATCCCACTTCTGACACGATATGTTTTATGAAATTAACTGGAAGAGATGTAATTTATAAAACGTCCCAATTGAATGAATCCAAGTCAGGGTGGCCGAGCGGTCTAAGGCGCCAGACTCAAGGGGCTCAGTTTCCTTCGTTAACAACGTGAATCTGTGTATTCTGGTCCTCTTATGAGGGCGTGGGTTCGAATCCCACTTCTGACAGGATATGTTTTATGAAATTAACTAGAATAGATGTAATTTATAAAACGTCCCAATTGAAAGAATCCATGTCAGGTAGGCCGAGCGGTCTAAGGCGCCAGACTCAAGGGGCTAAGTTTCTTTCGTTCTCAACGTGAATCTGTGTATTCTGGTCCTCGTATGAGGGCGTTGGTTCGAATCCCACTTCTGACACGATATGTTTTATGAAATTAACTGGAAGAGATGTAATTTATAAACTCCCCAATTGAAAGAATCCATGTTAGGATGGCCGAGCGGTATAAGGCGCCAGACTCAAGGGGCTCAGTTTTCTTCGTTCACAACGTGAATCTGTGTATTCTGGTCCTCGTATGAGGGCGTGGGTTCGAATCCCACTTCTGACACGATATGTTTTATGAAATTAACTGTAAGAGATGTAATTTATAAAACGTCCCAATTAAATGAATGCAACTCAGGGTGGCCGAGCGGTCTAAGGCGCCAGACTCAAGGGGCTCAGTTTCCTTCGTTAACAACGTGAATCTGTGTATTCTGGTCCTCGTATGAGGGCGTGGGTTCGAATCCCACTTCTGACACGAAGCGGTTTATGAAATTAACTGGAAGAGATCTAATTTATAAAACGTCCAAATTAGAAGAGACCACGTCAGGATGGCGGAGCGGTCTAAGACGCCTGACTAAAGGGGCTTAGTTTCTTTCGTTCACAACGTGAATCTGTGGATTCTACTCCTCGTATGAGGGCGTGGGTTCGAATCCCACTTCTGACACGATATGTGTTATGAAATTAACTGGAAGAGATGTAATTTATAAAACGTCCCAATTGAATGAATCCAATTCAGGGTGGCCGAGCGGTCTAAGGCGCCAGACTCAAGGGGCTCAGTTTCCTTCGTTAACAACGTGAATCTGTGTATTCTGGTCCTCGTATGAGGGCGTGGGTTCGAATCCCACTTCTGACACGATATGTTTTATGAAATTAACTGGAAGAGATGTAATTTATAAAACGTCCCAATTGAATGAATGCAAGTCAGGGTGGCCGAGCGGTCTAAGCCGCCAGACTCAAGGGGCTCAGTTTCCTTCGTTCACAACGTGAATCTGTGTATTCTGGTCCTCGTATGAGGGCGTGGGTTCAAATCCCACTTCTGACACGATATGTTTTATGAAATTAAATAGAATAGATGTTACTTATAAAACGTCCCAATTGAAAGAATCCATGTCAGGATGGCCGAGCGGTCTAAGGCGCCAGACTCAAGGGGCTCAGTTTCCTTCGTTCACAACGTGAATATGTGTATTCTGGTCCTCTTATGAGGGCGTGGGTTCGAATCCCACTTCTGACACGATATGTTTTATGAAATTAAATAGAATAGATGTAATTTATAAAACGTCCCAATTGAAAGAATCCATGTCAGGATGGCCGAGCGGTCTAAGGCGCCAGACTCAAGGGGCTCAGTTTCCTTCGTTCACAACGTGAATATGTGTATTCTGGTCCTCGTATGAGGGCGTGGGTTCGAATCCCTCTTCTGACACGATATGTTTTATGAAATTAACTGGAAGAGATGTAATTTATAAAACGTCCCAATTGAATGAATGCAAGTCAGGGTGGCCGAGCGGTCTAAGGCGCCAGACTCAAGGGGCTCAGTTTCCTTCGTTCACAACGTGAATCTGTGTATTCTGGTCCTCGTATGAGGGCGTTGGTTCGAATCCCACTTCTGACACGATATGTTTTATGAAATTAACTGGAAGAGATGTAATTTATAAACTCCCCAATTGAAAGAATCCATGTCAGGATGGCCGAGCGGTATAAGGCGCCAGACTCAAGGGGCTCAGTTTTCTTCGTTCACAACGTGAATCTGTGTATTCTGGTCCTCGTATGAGGGCGTGGGTTCGAATCCCACTTCTGACACGATATGTTTTATGAAATTAACTGGAAGAGATGTAATTTATAAAACGTCCCAATTGAATGAATGCAAGTCAGGGTGGCCGAACGGTCTAAGGCGCCAGACTCAAGGGGCTCAGTTTCCTTCGTTCACAACGTGAATCTGTGTATTCTGGTCATCGTATGAGCGCGTGGGTTCGAATCCCACTTCTGACACGATATGTTTTATGAAATTAAATAGAATAGATGTAATTTATAAAACGTCCCAATTGAAAGAATCCATGTCAGGATGGCCGAGCGGTCTAAGGCGCCAGACTCAAGGGGCTCAGTTTCCTTCGTTCACAACGTGAATATGTGTATTCTGGTCCTCGTATGAGGGCGTGGGTTCGAATCCCACTTCTGACACGATATGTTTTATGAAATTAACTGGAAGAGATGTAATTTATAAAACGTCCCAATTGAATGAATGCAAGTCAGGGTGGCCGAGCGGTCTAAGGCGCCAGACTCAAGGGGCTCAGTTTCCTTCGTTCACAACGTGAATATGTGTATTCTGGTCCTCGTATGAGGGCGTGGGTTCGAATCCCACTTCTGACACGATATGTTTTATGAAATTAACTGGAAGAGATGTAATTTATAAAACGTCCCAATTGAATGAATCCAAGTCAGGGTGGCCGAGCGGTCTAAGGCGCCAGACTCAAGGGGCTCAGTTTCCTTCGTTAACAACGTGAATCTGTGTATTCTGGTCCTCTTATGAGGGCGTGGGTTCGAATCCCACTTCTGACAGGATATGTTTTATGAAATTAACTAGAATAGATGTAATTTATAAAACGTCCCAATTGAAAGAATCCATGTCAGGTAGGCCGAGCGGTCTAAGGCGCCAGACTCAAGGGGCTAAGTTTCTTTCGTTCTCAACGTGAATCTGTGTATTCTGGTCCTCGTATGAGGGCGTTGGTTCGAATCCCACTTCTGACACGATATGTTTTATGAAATTAACTGGAAGAGATGTAATTTATAAACTCCCCAATTGAAAGAATCCATGTTAGGATGGCCGAGCGGTATAAGGCGCCAGACTCAAGGGGCTCAGTTTTCTTCGTTCACAACGTGAATCTGTGTATTCTGGTCCTCGTATGAGGGCGTGGGTTCGAATCCCACTTCTGACACGATATGTTTTATGAAATTAACTGTAAGAGATGTAATTTATAAAACGTCCCAATTAAATGAATGCAACTCAGGGTGGCCGAGCGGTCTAAGGCGCCAGACTCAAGGGGCTCAGTTTCCTTCGTTAACAACGTGAATCTGTGTATTCTGGTCCTCGTATGAGGGCGTGGGTTCGAATCCCACTTCTGACACGAAGCGGTTTATGAAATTAACTGGAAGAGATCTAATTTATAAAACGTCCAAATTAGAAGAGACCACGTCAGGATGGCGGAGCGGTCTAAGACGCCTGACTAAAGGGGCTTAGTTTCTTTCGTTCACAACGTGAATCTGTGGATTCTACTCCTCGTATGAGGGCGTGGGTTCGAATCCCACTTCTGACACGATATGTGTTATGAAATTAACTGGAAGAGATGTAATTTATAAAACGTCCCAATTGAATGAATCCAATTCAGGGTGGCCGAGCGGTCTAAGGCGCCAGACTCAAGGGGCTCAGTTTCCTTCGTTAACAACGTGAATCTGTGTATTCTGGTCCTCGTATGAGGGCGTGGGTTCGAATCCCACTTCTGACACGATATGTTTTATGAAATTAACTGGAAGAGATGTAATTTATAAAACGTCCCAATTGAATGAATGCAAGTCAGGGTGGCCGAGCGGTCTAAGCCGCCAGACTCAAGGGGCTCAGTTTCCTTCGTTCACAACGTGAATCTGTGTATTCTGGTCCTCGTATGAGGGCGTGGGTTCAAATCCCACTTCTGACACGATATGTTTTATGAAATTAAATAGAATAGATGTTACTTATAAAACGTCCCAATTGAAAGAATCCATGTCAGGATGGCCGAGCGGTCTAAGGCGCCAGACTCAAGGGGCTCAGTTTCCTTCGTTCACAACGTGAATATGTGTATTCTGGTCCTCTTATGAGGGCGTGGGTTCGAATCCCACTTCTGACACGATATGTTTTATGAAATTAAATAGAATAGATGTAATTTATAAAACGTCCCAATTGAAAGAATCCATGTCAGGATGGCCGAGCGGTCTAAGGCGCCAGACTCAAGGGGCTCAGTTTCCTTCGTTCACAACGTGAATATGTGTATTCTGGTCCTCGTATGAGGGCGTGGGTTCGAATCCCTCTTCTGACACGATATGTTTTATGAAATTAACTGGAAGAGATGTAATTTATAAAACGTCCCAATTGAATGAATGCAAGTCAGGGTGGCCGAGCGGTCTAAGGCGCCAGACTCAAGGGGCTCAGTTTCCTTCGTTCACAACGTGAATCTGTGTATTCTGGTCCTCGTATGAGGGCGTTGGTTCGAATCCCACTTCTGACACGATATGTTTTATGAAATTAACTGGAAGAGATGTAATTTATAAACTCCCCAATTGAAAGAATCCATGTCAGGATGGCCGAGCGGTATAAGGCGCCAGACTCAAGGGGCTCAGTTTTCTTCGTTCACAACGTGAATCTGTGTATTCTGGTCCTCGTATGAGGGCGTGGGTTCGAATCCCACTTCTGACACGATATGTTTTATGAAATTAACTGGAAGAGATGTAATTTATAAAACGTCCCAATTGAATGAATGCAAGTCAGGGTGGCCGAACGGTCTAAGGCGCCAGACTCAAGGGGCTCAGTTTCCTTCGTTCACAACGTGAATCTGTGTATTCTGGTCATCGTATGAGCGCGTGGGTTCGAATCCCACTTCTGACACGATATGTTTTATGAAATTAAATAGAATAGATGTAATTTATAAAACGTCCCAATTGAAAGAATCCATGTCAGGATGGCCGAGCGGTCTAAGGCGCCAGACTCAAGGGGCTCAGTTTCCTTCGTTCACAACGTGAATATGTGTATTCTGGTCCTCGTATGAGGGCGTGGGTTCGAATCCCACTTCTGACACGATATGTTTTATGAAATTAACTGGAAGAGATGTAATTTATAAAACGTCCCAATTGAATGAATGCAAGTCAGGGTGGCCGAGCGGTCTAAGGCGCCAGACTCAAGGGGCTCAGTTTCCTTCGTTCACAACGTGAATATGTGTATTCTGGTCCTCGTATGAGGGCGTGGGTTCGAATCCCACTTCTGACACGATATGTTTTATGAAATTAACTGGAAGAGATGTAATTTATAAAACGTCCCAATTGAATGAATCCAAGTCAGGGTGGCCGAGCGGTCTAAGGCGCCAGACTCAAGGGGCTCAGTTTCCTTCGTTAACAACGTGAATCTGTGTATTCTGGTCCTCTTATGAGGGCGTGGGTTCGAATCCCACTTCTGACAGGATATGTTTTATGAAATTAACTAGAATAGATGTAATTTATAAAACGTCCCAATTGAAAGAATCCATGTCAGGTAGGCCGAGCGGTCTAAGGCGCCAGACTCAAGGGGCTAAGTTTCTTTCGTTCTCAACGTGAATCTGTGTATTCTGGTCCTCGTATGAGGGCGTTGGTTCGAATCCCACTTCTGACACGATATGTTTTATGAAATTAACTGGAAGAGATGTAATTTATAAACTCCCCAATTGAAAGAATCCATGTTAGGATGGCCGAGCGGTATAAGGCGCCAGACTCAAGGGGCTCAGTTTTCTTCGTTCACAACGTGAATCTGTGTATTCTGGTCCTCGTATGAGGGCGTGGGTTCGAATCCCACTTCTGACACGATATGTTTTATGAAATTAACTGTAAGAGATGTAATTTATAAAACGTCCCAATTAAATGAATGCAACTCAGGGTGGCCGAGCGGTCTAAGGCGCCAGACTCAAGGGGCTCAGTTTCCTTCGTTAACAACGTGAATCTGTGTATTCTGGTCCTCGTATGAGGGCGTGGGTTCGAATCCCACTTCTGACACGAAGCGGTTTATGAAATTAACTGGAAGAGATCTAATTTATAAAACGTCCAAATTAGAAGAGACCACGTCAGGATGGCGGAGCGGTCTAAGACGCCTGACTAAAGGGGCTTAGTTTCTTTCGTTCACAACGTGAATCTGTGGATTCTACTCCTCGTATGAGGGCGTGGGTTCGAATCCCACTTCTGACACGATATGTGTTATGAAATTAACTGGAAGAGATGTAATTTATAAAACGTCCCAATTGAATGAATCCAATTCAGGGTGGCCGAGCGGTCTAAGGCGCCAGACTCAAGGGGCTCAGTTTCCTTCGTTAACAACGTGAATCTGTGTATTCTGGTCCTCGTATGAGGGCGTGGGTTCGAATCCCACTTCTGACACGATATGTTTTATGAAATTAACTGGAAGAGATGTAATTTATAAAACGTCCCAATTGAATGAATGCAAGTCAGGGTGGCCGAGCGGTCTAAGGCGCCAGACTCAAGGGGCTCAGTTTCCTTCGTTCACAACGTGAATCTGTGTATTCTGGTCCTCGTATGAGGGCGTGATTTCGAATCCCACTTCTGACACGATATGTTTTATGAAATTAAATAGAATAGATTTAACTTATAAAACGTCCCAATTGAAAGAATCCATGTCAGGATGGCCGAGCGGTCTAAGGCGCCAGACCCAAGGGGCTCAGTTTCCTTCGTTCACAACGTGAATATGTGTATTCTGGTCCTCGTATGAGGGCGTGGGTTCGAATCCCACTTCTGACACGATATGTTTTATGAAATTAACTAGAATAGATGTAATTTATAAAACGCCCCAATTGAAAGAATCCATGTCAGGATGGCCGAGCGGTCTAAGGCGCCACACTCAAGAGGCTCATTTTCCTTCGTTCACTACGTGAATCTGTGTATTCTGGTCCTCTTATGAGGGCGTGGGTTCGAATCCCACTTCTGACACGAAGTGGTTGATGAAATTAAATGGAAGAGATGTAATTTATAAAACGTCCAAATTAGAAGTGACCACGTCAGGATGGCGGAGCGGTCTAAGGCGCAAGACTCAAGGGGCGTAGTTTGTTTCGTTCACAACGTGAATCTGTGTATTCTGGTCCTCGTATGAGGGCGTGGGTTCAAATCCCACTTCTGACACGATATGTTTTGTGAAATTAACTGGAAGAGATGTAATTTATAAAACGTCCCAATTGAATGAATCCAAGTCAGGGTGGCCGACCGGGCTAATGTGCCAGACTCAAAGGGCTCAGTTTCCTTCGTTCACAACGTGAATCTGTGTATTCTGGTCCTCGTATGAGGGCGTGGGTTCGAATCCCACTTCTGACACGATATGTTTTATGAAATTAAATAGAATAGATGTAATTTATAAAACGTCCCAATTGAAAGAATCCATGTCAGGATGGCCGAGCGGTCTAAGGCGCCACACTCAAGGGGCTCATTTTCCTTCGTTTACAACGTGAATCTGTGTATTCTGGTCCTATTATGAGGGCGTGGGTTCGAAACCCACTTCTGACACGAAGTAGTTGATGAAATTAACTGGAAGAGATGTAATTTATAAAACGTCCAAATTAGAAGTGACCACGTCAGGATGGCGGAGCGGTCTTAGGCGCAAGACTCAAGGGGCGTAGTTTCTTTTGTTCACAACGTGAATCTGTGTATTCTGGTCCACGTATGAGGGCGTGGGTTCGAATCCCACTTCTGACACGATATGTTTTATGAAATTAACTGGAAGAGATGTAATTTATAAAACGTCCCAATTGAATGAATCCAAGTCAGGGTGGCCGAGCGGTCTAAGGCGCCAGTCTCAAGGGGCTCAGTTTCCTTCGTTAACAACGTGAATCTGTGTATTCTGGTCCTCGTATGAGGGCGTGGGTTCGAATCCCACTTCTGACACGATGTGTTTTATGAAATTAACTGGAAGAGATGTAATTTATAAAACGTCCCAATTGAATGAATGCAAGTCAGGGTGGCCGAGCGGTCTAAGGCGCCAGACTCAAGGGGCTCAGTTTCCTTCGTTCACAACGTGAATCTGTGTATTCTGGTCCTCGTATGAGGGCGTGGGTTCGAATCCCACTTCTGACACGATATTTTTTATGAAATTAAATAGAATAGATGTAACTTATAAAACGTCCCAATTGAAAGAATCCATGTCAGGATGGCCGAGCGGTCTAAGGCGCCAGACTCAAGGGGCTCAGTTTCCTTCGTTCACAACGTGAATATGTGTATTCTGGTCCTCGTATGAGGGCGTGGGTTCGAATCCCACTTCTGACACGATATGTTTTATGAAATTAACTAGAATAGATGTAATTTATAAAACGTCCCAATTGAAAGAATCCATGTCAGGATGGCCGAGCGGTCTAAGGCGCCACACTCAAGAGGCTCATTTTCCTTCGTTCACTACGTGAATCTGTGTATTCTGGTCCTCTTATGAGGGCGTGGGTTCGAATCCCACTTCTGACACGAAGTGGTTGATGAAATTAAATGGAAGAGATGTAATTTATAAAACGTCCAAATTAGAAGTGACCACGTCAGGATGGCGGAGCGGTCTAAGGCGCAAGACTCAAGGGGCGTAGTTTGTTTCGTTCACAACGTGAATCTGTGTATTCTGGTCCTCGTATGAGGGCGTGGGTTCGAATCCCACTTCTGACACGATATGTTTTATGAAATTAAATAGAATAGATGTAATTTATAAAACGTCCCAATTGAAAGAATCCATGTCAGGATGGCCGAGCGGTCTAAGGCGCCACACTCAAGAGGCTCATTTTCCTTCGTTCACTACGTGAATCTGTGTATTCTGGTCCTCTTATGAGGGCGTGGGTTCGAATCCCACTTCTGACACGATGTGGTTGATGAAATTAAATGGAAGAGATGTAATTTATAAAACGTCCAAATTAGAAGTGACCACGTCAGGATGGCGGAGCGGTCTAAGGCGCAAGACTCAAGGGGCGTAGTTTGTTTCGTTCACAACGTGAATCTGTGTATTCTGGTCCTCGTATGAGGGCGTGGGTTCAAATCCCACTTCTGACACGATATGTTTTGTGAAATTAACTGGAAGATATGTAATTTATAAAACGTCCCAATTGAATGAATCCAAGTCAGGGTGGCCGACCGGTCTAAGGTGCCAGACTCAAAGGGCTCAGTTTCCTTCGTTCACAACGTGAATCTGTGTATTCTGGTCCTCTTATGAGGGCGTGGGTTCGAATCCCACTTCTGACACGAAGTGGTTGATGAAATTAAATGGAAGAGATGTAATTTATAAAACGTCCAAATTAGAAGTGACCACGTCAGGATGGCGGAGCGGTCTAAGGCGCAAGACTCAAGGGGCGTAGTTTGTTTCGTTCACAACGTGAATCTGTGTATTCTGGTCCTCGTATGAGGGCGTGGGTTCAAATCCCACTTCTGACACGATATGTTTTGTGAAATTAACTGGAAGAGATGTAATTTATAAAACGTCCCAATTGAATGAATCCAAGTCAGGGTGGCCGACCGGGCTAATGTGCCAGACTCAAAGGGCTCAGTTTCCTTCGTTCACAACGTGAATCTGTGTATTCTGGTCCTCGTATGAGGGCGTGGGTTCGAATCCCACTTCTGACACGATATGTTTTATGAAATTAAATAGAATAGATGTAATTTATAAAACGTCCCAATTGAAAGAATCCATGTCAGGATGGCCGAGCGGTCTAAGGCGCCACACTCAAGGGGCTCATTTTCCTTCGTTTACAACGTGAATCTGTGTATTCTGGTCCTATTATGAGGGCGTGGGTTCGAAACCCACTTCTGACACGAAGTAGTTGATGAAATTAACTGGAAGAGATGTAATTTATAAAACGTCCAAATTAGAAGTGACCACGTCAGGATGGCGGAGCGGTCTTAGGCGCAAGACTCAAGGGGCGTAGTTTCTTTTGTTCACAACGTGAATCTGTGTATTCTGGTCCACGTATGAGGGCGTGGGTTCGAATCCCACTTCTGACACGATATGTTTTATGAAATTAACTGGAAGAGATGTAATTTATAAAACGTCCCAATTGAATGAATCCAAGTCAGGGTGGCCGAGCGGTCTAAGGCGCCAGTCTCAAGGGGCTCAGTTTCCTTCGTTAACAACGTGAATCTGTGTATTCTGGTCCTCGTATGAGGGCGTGGGTTCGAATCCCACTTCTGACACGATGTGTTTTATGAAATTAACTGGAAGAGATGTAATTTATAAAACGTCCCAATTGAATGAATGCAAGTCAGGGTGGCCGAGCGGTCTAAGGCGCCAGACTCAAGGGGCTCAGTTTCCTTCGTTCACAACGTGAATCTGTGTATTCTGGTCCTCGTATGAGGGCGTGGGTTCGAATCCCACTTCTGACACGATATTTTTTATGAAATTAAATAGAATAGATGTAACTTATAAAACGTCCCAATTGAAAGAATCCATGTCAGGATGGCCGAGCGGTCTAAGGCGCCAGACTCAAGGGGCTCAGTTTCCTTCGTTCACAACGTGAATATGTGTATTCTGGTCCTCGTATGAGGGCGTGGGTTCGAATCCCACTTCTGACACGATATGTTTTATGAAATTAACTAGAATAGATGTAATTTATAAAACGTCCCAATTGAAAGAATCCATGTCAGGATGGCCGAGCGGTCTAAGGCGCCACACTCAAGAGGCTCATTTTCCTTCGTTCACTACGTGAATCTGTGTATTCTGGTCCTCTTATGAGGGCGTGGGTTCGAATCCCACTTCTGACACGAAGTGGTTGATGAAATTAAATGGAAGAGATGTAATTTATAAAACGTCCAAATTAGAAGTGACCACGTCAGGATGGCGGAGCGGTCTAAGGCGCAAGACTCAAGGGGCGTAGTTTGTTTCGTTCACAACGTGAATCTGTGTATTCTGGTCCTCGTATGAGGGCGTGGGTTCGAATCCCACTTCTGACACGATATGTTTTATGAAATTAAATAGAATAGATGTAATTTATAAAACGTCCCAATTGAAAGAATCCATGTCAGGATGGCCGAGCGGTCTAAGGCGCCACACTCAAGAGGCTCATTTTCCTTCGTTCACTACGTGAATCTGTGTATTCTGGTCCTCTTATGAGGGCGTGGGTTCGAATCCCACTTCTGACACGATGTGGTTGATGAAATTAAATGGAAGAGATGTAATTTATAAAACGTCCAAATTAGAAGTGACCACGTCAGGATGGCGGAGCGGTCTAAGGCGCAAGACTCAAGGGGCGTAGTTTGTTTCGTTCACAACGTGAATCTGTGTATTCTGGTCCTCGTATGAGGGCGTGGGTTCAAATCCCACTTCTGACACGATATGTTTTGTGAAATTAACTGGAAGATATGTAATTTATAAAACGTCCCAATTGAATGAATCCAAGTCAGGGTGGCCGACCGGTCTAAGGTGCCAGACTCAAAGGGCTCAGTTTCCTTCGTTCACAACGTGAATCTGTGTATTCTGGTCCTCGTATGAGGGCGTGGGTTCGAATCCCACTTCTGACACGATATGTTTTATGAAATTAAATAGAATAGATGTAATTTATAAAACGTCCCAATTGAAAGAATCCATGTCAGGATGGCCGAGCGGTCTAAGGCGCCACACTCAAGAGGCTCATTTTCCTTCGTTCACTACGTGAATCTGTGTATTCTGGTCCTCTTATGAGGGCGTGGGTTCGAATCCCACTTCTGACACGATGTGGTTGATGAAATTAAATGGAAGAGATGTAATTTATAAAACGTCCAAATTAGAAGTGACCACGTCAGGATGGCGGAGCGGTCTAAGGCGCAAGACTCAAGGGGCGTAGTTTGTTTCGTTCACAACGTGAATCTGTGTATTCTGGTCCTCGTATGAGGGCGTGGGTTCGAATCCCACTTCTGACACGAAGTGGTTGATGAAATTAAATGGAAGAGATGTAATTTATAAAACGTCCAAATTAGAAGTGACCACGTCAGGATGGCGGAGCGGTCTAAGGCGCAAGACTCAAGGGGCGTAGTTTGTTTCGTTCACAACGTGAATCTGTGTATTCTGGTCCTCGTATGAGGGCGTGGGTTCGAATCCCACTTCTGACACGATATGTTTTATGAAATTAAATAGAATAGATGTAATTTATAAAACGTCCCAATTGAAAGAATCCATGTCAGGATGGCCGAGCGGTCTAAGGCGCCACACTCAAGAGGCTCATTTTCCTTCGTTCACTACGTGAATCTGTGTATTCTGGTCCTCTTATGAGGGCGTGGGTTCGAATCCCACTTCTGACACGAAGTGGTTGATGAAATTAACTGGAAGAGATGTAATTTATAAAACGTCCAAATTAGAAGTGACCACGTCAGGATGGCGGAGCGGTCTAAGGCGCAAGACTCAAGGGGCGTAGTTTCTTTTGTTCACAACGTGAATCTGTGTATTCTGGTCCACGTATGAGGGCGTGGGTTCGAATCCCACTTCTGACACGATATGTTTTATGAAATTAACTGGAAGAGATGTAATTTATAAAACGTCCCAATTGAATGAATCCAAGTCAGGGTGGCCGAGCGGTCTAAGGCGCCAGACTCAAGGGGCTCAGTTTCCTTCGTTAACAACGTGAATCTGTGTATTCTGGTCCTCGTATGAGGGCGTGGGTTCGAATCCCACTTCTGACACGATATGTTTTATGAAATTAACTGGAAGAGATGTAATCATGAACGAAATAGTGAACAATCCAGGACATGCATTTAATGAAAAAATCCGTCCACTATGTGTAACAAGCAACTACTATCTCCCCCTGTTGAGACAAATTCGCGCCAGCTGAACTACGTCATTTTAAGGACAAAATTAAAGGTCACGTGAGAGGGTGGCTATCGAAAGCGGCATACACGAAATAGAGAAAGCGGTGTATGTAAACAGGGAGAAAAGAGGTAAGCTGTAAAAACCGGCTCTCACTGATACAGTTTGGAAACACACAGTCCTTATTCTTCACAATTTTACGACCAAATTCCAATAATTTGAAGAAAATTGAACCGTTACGCCATTAGATTTAAAAATTTCAAGTATTATACTTTATTTATTCACCCGCAGATGGCGTTCGCAAAACCGGAAATTACAGCTTAACTTGTCTCCAATTTATTTTTCTCTCTTAAACTTCTATCCCCTCCGCCTATCTTCCCACCCCTTTCTTGTTACAACTAGTGGATGTCTCGGTTTGTACGTGCAAAGGTACGGCTGTTAAGTCCTGGATTGTTCACTATTTCGTTCATGATGTAATTTATAAAACGTCCCAATTGAATGAATGCAAGTCAGGGTGGCCGAGCGGTCTAAGGCGCCAGACTCAAGGGGCTCAGTTTCCTTCGTTCACAACGTGAATCTGTGTATTCTGGTCCTCGTATGAGGGCGTGGGTTCGAATCCCACTTCTGACACGATATGTTTTATGAAATTAAATAGAATAGATGTAACTTATAAAACGTCCCAATTGAAAGAATCCATGTCAGGATGGCCGAGCGGTCTAAGGCGCCAGACTCAAGGGGCTCAGTTTCCTTCGTTCACAACGTGAATATGTGTATTCTGGTCTTCGTATGAGGGCGTGGGTTCGAATCCCACTTCTGACACGATATGTTTTATGAAATTAACTAGAATAGATGTAATTTATAAAACGTCCCAATTGAGAGAATCCATGTCACGATGGCCGAGCGGTCTAAGGCGCCACACTCAAGAGGCTCATTTTCCTTCGTTCACTACGTGAATCTGTGTATTCTGGTCCTCTTATGAGGGCGTGGGTTCGAATCCCACTTCTGACACGAAGTGGTTGATGAAATTAAATGGAAGAGATGTAATTTATAAAACGTCCAAATTAGAAGTGACCACGTCAGGATGGCGGAGCGGTCTAAGGCGCAAGACTCAAGGGGCGTAGTTTGTTTCGTTCACAACGTGAATCTGTGTATTCTGGTCCTCGTATGAGGGCGTGGGTTCAAATCCCACTTCTGACACGATATGTTTTGTGAAATTAACTGGAAGAGATGTTATTTATAAAACGTCTAAATTGAATGAAACCAAGTCAGGGTGGCCGACCGGTCTAAGGTGCCAGACTCAAAGGGCTCAGTTTCCTTCGTTCACAACGTGAATCTGTGTATTCTGGTCCTCGTATGAGGGCGTGGGTTCGAATCCCACTTCTGAGACGATATGTTTTATGAAATTAAATAGAATAGATGTAATTTATAAAACGTCCCAATTGAAAGAATCCATGTCAGGATGGCCGAGCGGTCTAAGGCGCCACACTCAAGGGGCTCATTTTCCTTCGTTTACAACGTGAATCTGTGTATTCTGGTCCTATTATGAGGGCGTGGGTTCGAAACCCACTTCTGACACGAAGTGGTTGATGAAATTAACTGGAAGAGATGTAATTTATAAAACGTCCAAATTAGAAGTGACCACGTCAGGATGGCGGAGCGGTCTAAGGCGCAAGACTCAAGGGGCGTAGTTTCTTTTGTTCACAACGTGAATCTGTGTATTCTGGTCCACGTATGAGGGCGTGGGTTCGAATCCCACTTCTGACACGATATGTTTTATGAAATTAACTGGAAGAGATGTAATTTATAAAACGTCCCAATTGAATGAATCCAAGTCAGGGTGGCCGAGCGGTCTAAGGCGCCAGACTCAAGGGGCTCAGTTTCCTTCGTTAACAACGTGAATCTGTGTATTCTGGTCCTCTTATGAGGGCGTGGGTTCGAATCCCACTTCTGACAGGATATGTTTTATGAAATTAACTAGAATAGATGTAATTTATAAAACGTCCCAATTGAAAGAATCCATGTCAGGTAGGCCGAGCGGTCTAAGACGCCAGACTCAAGGGGCTAAGTTTCTTTCGTTCTCAACGTGAATCTGTGTATTCTGGTCCTCGTATGAGGGCGTTGGTTCGAATCCCACTTCTGACACGATATGTTTTATGAAATTAACTGGAAGAGATGTAATTTATAAAACTCCCCAATTGAAAGAATCCATGTCAGGATGGCCGAGCGGTATAAGGCGCCAGACTCAAGGGGCTCAGTTTTCTTCGTTCACAACGTGAATCTGTGTATTCTGGTCCTCGTATGAGGGCGTGGGTTCGAATCCCACTTCTGACACGATATGTTTTATGAAATTAACTGGAAAAGATGTAATTTATAAAACGTCCCAATTAAATGAATGCAAGTCAGGGTGGCCGAGCGGTCTAAGGCGCCAGACTCAAGGGGCTCAGTTTCCTTCGTTCACAACGTGAATCTGTGTATTCTGGTCCTCGTATGAGGGCGTGGGTTCGAATCCCACTTCTGACACGATATGTTTTATGAAATTAAATAGAATAGATGTAATTTATAAAACGTCCCAATTGAAAGAATCCATGTCAGGATGGCCGAGCGGTCTAAGGCGCCAGACTCAAGGGGCTCAGTTTCCTTCGTTCACAACGTGAATATGTGTATTCTGGTCCTCGTATGAGGGCGTGGGTTCGAATTACACTTCTGACACGATATGTTTTATGAAATTAACTGGAAGAGATGTAATTTATAAAACGTCCCAATTGAATGAATGCAAGTCAGGGTGGCCGAGCGGTCTAAGGCGCCAGACTCAAGGGGCTCAGTTTCCTTCGTTCACAACGTGAATCTGTGTATTCTGGTCCTCGTATGAGGGCGGGGGTTCGAATCCCACTTCTGACACGATATGTTTTATGAAATTAACTGGAAGAGATGTAATTTATAAAACGTCCAAATTAGAAGTGACCACGTCAAGATGGCGGAGCGGTCTAAGGCGCCAGACTCAAGGGGCTCAGTTTCCTTCGTTCACAACGTGAATCTGTGTATTCTGGTCCTCGTATGAGGGCGTGGGTTCGAATCCCACTTCTGACACGATATGTTTTATGAAATTAACTGGAAGAGATGTAATTTATTAAACGTCCCAATTGAATGTATCCAAGTCAGGGTGGCCGAGCGGTTTAAGGCGCCAGGCTCAAGGGTCTCAGTTTCCTTCGTTCACAACGTGAATCTGTGTATTCAGGTCCTCGTATGAGGGCGTGGGTTCGAATCCCGCTTCTGACACGATATGTTTTATGAAATTAAATAGAATAGATGTAATTTATTAAACGTCCCAATTGAAAGAATCCATGTCAGGATGGCGGAGCGGTCTAAGGCGCCAGACTCAAGGGGCTTAGTTTGTTTCGTTCACAACGTGAATCTGTTTATTCTTGTCCTCGTATGAGGGCGTGGGTTCGAATCCCACTTCTGACACGAAGTGGTTTATGAAATTAACTGGAAGAGATGTAATTTATAAAACGTCCAAATTAGAAGTGACCACGTCAAGAGGGCGGAGCGGTCTAAGGCGCCAGACTCAAGGGGCTCAGTTTCCTTCGTTCACAACGTGAATCTGTGTATTCTGGTCCTCGTATGAGGGCGTGGGTTCGAATCCCACTTCTGACACGATATGTTTTATGAAATTAACTGGAAGAGATGTAATTTATTAAACGCCCCAATTGAATGTATCCAAGTCAGGGTGGCCGAGCGGTGTAAGGCGCCAGGCTCAAGGGTCTCAGTTTCCTTCGTTCACAACGTGAATCTGTGTATTCAGGTCCTCGTATGAGGGCGTGGGTTCGAATCCCACTTCTGACACGATATGTTTTATGAAATTAAATAGAATAGATGTAATTTATTAAACGTCCCAATTGAAAGAATCCATGTCAGGATGGCGGAGCGGTCTAAGACGCCAGACTAAAGGGGCTTAGTTTCTTTCGTTCACAACGTGAATCTGTGGATTCTACTCCTCGTATGAGGGGTAGGGTTCGAATCCCACTTCTGACACGATATGTTTTATGAAATTAACTGGAAGAGATGTAATTTATAAAACGTCCAAATTAAGAGTGACCACGTCAGGATGGCCGAGCGGTCTAAGGCGCCAGACTCAAGGGGCTCAGTTTCCTTCGTTCACAACGTGAATATGTGTATTCTGGTCCTCGTATGAGGGCGTGGGTTCGAATCCCACTTCTGACACGATATGTTTTATGAAATTAACTGGAAGAGATGTAATTTATAAAACGTCCCAATTGAATGAATGCAAGTCAGGGTGGCCGAGCGGTCTAAGGCGCCAGACTCAAGGGGCTCAGTTTCCTTCGTTCACAACGTGAATCTGTGTATTCTGGTCCTCGTATGAGGGCGTGGGTTCGAATCCCACTTCTGACACGATATGTTTTATGAAATTAACTGGAAGAGATGTAATTTATAAAACGTCCAAATTAGAAGTGACCACGTCAAGATGGCGGAGCGGCCTAAGGCGCCAGACTCAAGCGGCTCAGTTTCTTTCGTTCACAACGTGAATCTGTGTATTCTGGTCCTCGTATGAGGGCGTGGGCTCGAATCCCACTTCTGACACGATATGTTTTATGAAATTAACTGGAAGAGATGTAATTTATTAAACGTCCCAATTGAATGTATCCAAGTCAGGGTGGCCGAGCGGTTTAAGGCGCCAGGCTCAAGGGTCTCAGTTTCCTTCGTTCAAAACGTGAATCTGTGTATTCAGGTCCTCGTATGAGGGCGTGGGTTCGAATCCCACTTCTGACACGATATGTTTTATGAAATTAAATAGAATAGATGTAATTTATTAAACGTCCCAATTGAAAGAATCCATGTCAGGATGGCGGAGCGGTCTAAGGCGCCAGACTCAAGGGGCTTAGTTTGTTTCGTTCACAACGTGAATCTGTGTATTCTGGTCCTCGTATGAGGGCGTGGGTTCGAATCCCACTTCTGACACGAAGTGGTTTATGAAATTAACTGGAAGAGATGTAATTTATAAAACGTCCAAATTAGAAGTGACCACGTCAAGAGGGCGGAGCGGTCTAAGGCGCCAGACTCAAGGGGCTCAGTTTCCTTCGTTCACAACGTGAATCTGTGTATTCTGGTCCTCGTATGAGGGTGTGGGTTCGAATCCCACTTCTGACACGATATGTTTTATGAAATTAACTGGAAGAGATGTAATTTATTAAACGTCCCAATTGAATGTATCCAAGTCAGGGTGGCCGAGCGGTGTAAGGCGCCAGGCTCAAGGATCTCAGTTTCCTTCGTTCACAACGTGAATCTGTGTATTCAGGTCCTCGCATGAGGGCGTGGGTTCGAATCCCACTTCTGACACGATATGTTTTATGAAATTAAATAGAATAGATGTAATTTATTAAACGTCCCAATTGAAAGAATCCATGTCAGGATGGCGGAGCGGTCTAAGACGCCAGACTAAAGGGGCTTAGTTTCTTTCGTTCACAACGTGAATCTGTGGATTCTACTCCTCGTATGAGGGGTAGGGTTCGAATCCCACTTCTGACACGATATGTTTTATGAAATTAACTGGAAGAGATGTAATTTATAAAACGTCCAAATTAAGAGTGACCACGTCAGGATGGCCGAGCGGTCTAAGGCGCCAGACTCAAGGGGCTCAGTTTCCTTCGTTCACAACGTGAATATGTGTATTCTGGTCCTCGTATGAGGGCGTGGGTTCGAATCCCACTTCTGACACGATATGTTTTATGAAATTAACTGGAAGAGATGTAATTTATAAAACGTCCCAATTGAATAAATGCAAGTCAGGGTGGCCGAGCGGTCTAAGGCGCCAGACTCAAGGGGCTCAGTTTCCTTCGTTCACAACGTGAATCTGTGTATTCTGGTCCTCGTATGAGGGCGTGGGTTCGAATCCCACTTCTGACACGATATGTTTTATGAAATTAACTGGAAGAGATGTAATTTATAAAACGTCCAAATTAAGAGTGACCACGTCAGGATGGCCGAGCGGTCTAAGGCGCCAGACTCAAGGGGCTCAGTTTCCTTCGTTCACAACGTGAATATGTGTATTCTGGTCCTCGTATGAGGGCGTGGGTTCGAATCCCACTTCTGACACGATATGTTTTATGAAATTAACTGGAAGAGATGTAATTTATAAAACGTCCCAATTGAATGAATGCAAGTCAGGGTGGCCGAGCGGTCTAAGGCGCCAGACTCAAGGGGCTCAGTTTCCTTCGTTCACAACGTGAATCTGTGTATTCTGGTCCTCGTATGAGGGCGTGGGTTCGAATCCCACTTCTGACACGATATGTTTTATGAAATTAACTGGAAGAGATGTAATTTATAAAACGTCCCAATTGAAAGAATCCATGTCAGGATGGCCGAGCGGTCTAAGGCGCCAGACCCAAGGGGCTCGGTTTCCTTCGTTCACAACGTGAATATGTGTATTCTGGTCCTCGTATGAGGGCGTGGGTTCGAATCCCACTTCTGACACGATATGTTTTATGAAATTAACTGGAAGAGATGTAATTTATAAAACGTCCCAATTGAATGAATGCAAGTCAGGGTGGCCGAGCGGTCTAAGGCGCCAGACTCAAGGGGCTCAGTTTCCTTCGTTCACAACGTGAATCTGTGTATTCTGGTCCTCGTATGAGGGCGTGGGTTCGAATCCCACTTCTGACACGATATGTTTTACGAAATTAAATAGAATAGATGTAATTTATAAAACGTCCCAATTGAAAGAATCCATGTCAGGATGGCGGAGCGGTCTAAGGCGCCAGACTCAAGGGGCTTAGTTTGTTTCGTTCACAACTTGAATCTGTGTATTCTGGTCCTCGTATGAGGGCGTGGGTTCGAATTTCACTTCTGACACGAAGTGGTTTATGAAATTAACTGGAAGAGATGTAATTTATAAAACGTCCAAATTAGAATAGACCACGTCAGGATGGCGGAGCGGTCTAAGACGCCAGACTCAAGGGGCTCAGTTTCCTTCGTTCACAACGTGAATCTGTGGATTCTACTCCTCGTATGAGGGCGTGGGTTCGAATCCCACTTCTGACACGATATGTTTTATGAAATTAACTGGAAGAGATGTAATTTATAAAACGTCCCAATTGAATGTATCCAAGTCAGGGTGGCCGTGCGGTGTAAGGCGCCAGACTCAAGGGTCTCAGTTTCCTTCGTTCACAACGTGAATCTGTGTATTCTGGTCATCGTATGAGGGCGTGGGTTCGAATCCCACTTCTGACACGATATGTTTTATGAAATTAACTGGAAGAGATGTAATTTATTAAACGTCCCAATTGAATGTATCCAAGTCAGGGTGGCCGAGCGGTCTAAGGCGCCAGACTCAAGGGGCTCAGTTTCCTTCGTTCACAACGTGAATCTGTGTATTCTGGTCCTCGTATGAGGGCGTGGGTTCGAATCCCACTTCTGACACGATATGTTTTATGAAATTAAATAGAATAGATGTAATTTATAAAACGTCCCAATTGAAAGAATCCATGTCAGGATGGCCGAGCGGTGTAAGGCGCCAGACTCAAGGGGCTCAGTTTCCTTCGTTCACAACGTGAATATGTGTATTCTGGTCCTCGTATGAGGGCGTGGGTTCGAATCCCACTTCTGACGCGATATGTTTTATGAAATTAACTGGAAGAGATGTAATTTATAAAACGTCCCAATTGAATGAATGCAAGTCAGGGTGGCCGAGCGGTCTAAGGCGCCAGACTCAAGGGGCTCAGTTTCCTTCGTTCACAACGTGAATCTGTGTATTCTGGTCCTCGTATGAGGGCGTGGGTTCGAATCCCACTTCTGACACGATATGTTTTACGAAATTAAATAGAATAGATGTAATTTATAAAACGTCCCAATTGAAAGAATCCATGTCAGGATGGCGGAGCGGTCTAAGGCGCCAGACTCAAGGGGCTTAGTTTGTTTCGTTCACAACTTGAATCTGTGTATTCTGGTCCTCGTATGAGGGCGTGGGTTCGAATTTCACTTCTGACACGAAGTGGTTTATGAAATTAACTGGAAGAGATGTAATTTATAAAACGTCCAAATTAGAATAGACCACGTCAGGATGGCGGAGCGGTCTAAGACGCCAGACTCAAGGGGCTCAGTTTCCTTCGTTCACAACGTGAATCTGTGGATTCTACTCCTCGTATGAGGGCGTGGGTTCGAATCCCACTTCTGACACGATATGTTTTATGAAATTAACTGGAAGAGATGTAATTTATAAAACGTCCCAATTGAATGTATCCAAGTCAGGGTGGCCGTGCGGTGTAAGGCGCCAGACTCAAGGGTCTCAGTTTCCTTCGTTCACAACGTGAATCTGTGTATTCTGGTCATCGTATGAGGGCGTGGGTTCGAATCCCACTTCTGACACGATATGTTTTATGAAATTAACTGGAAGAGATGTAATTTATTAAACGTCCCAATTGAATGTATCCAAGTCAGGGTGGCCGAGCGGTCTAAGGCGCCAGACTCAAGGGGCTCAGTTTCCTTCGTTCACAACGTGAATCTGTGTATTCTGGTCCTCGTATGAGGGCGTGGGTTCGAATCCCACTTCTGACACGATATGTTTTATGAAATTAAATAGAATAGATGTAATTTATAAAACGTCCCAATTGAAAGAATCCATGTCAGGATGGCCGAGCGGTGTAAGGCGCCAGACTCAAGGGGCTCAGTTTCCTTCGTTCACAACGTGAATATGTGTATTCTGGTCCTCGTATGAGGGCGTGGGTTCGAATCCCACTTCTGACGCGATATGTTTTATGAAATTAACTGGAAGAGATGTAATTTATAAAACGTCCCAATTGAATGAATGCAAGTCAGGGTGGCCGAGCGGTCTAAGGCGCCAGACTCAAGGGGCTCAGTTTCCTTCGTTCACAACGTGAATCTGTGTATTCTGGTCCTCGTATGAGGGCGTGGGTTCGAATCCCACTTCTGACACGATATGTTTTACGAAATTAAATAGAATAGATGTAATTTATAAAACGTCCCAATTGAAAGAATCCATGTCAGGATGGCGGAGCGGTCTAAGGCGCCAGACTCAAGGGGCTTAGTTTGTTTCGTTCACAACTTGAATCTGTGTATTCTGGTCCTCGTATGAGGGCGTGGGTTCGAATTTCACTTCTGACACGAAGTGGTTTATGAAATTAACTGGAAGAGATGTAATTTATAAAACGTCCAAATTAGAAGAGACCACGTCAGGATGGCGGAGCGGTCTAAGACGCCAGACTCAAGGGGCTCAGTTTCCTTCGTTCACAACGTGAATCTGTGGATTCTACTCCTCTTATGAGGGCGTGGGTTCGAATCCCACTTCTGACACGATATGTTTTATGAAATTAACTGGAAGAGATGTAATTTATAAAACGTCCCAATTGAATGTATCCAAGTCAGGGTGGCCGTGCGGTGTAAGGCGCCAGACTCAAGGGTCTCAGTTTCCTTCGTTCACAACGTGAATCTGTGTATTCTGGTCCTCGTATGAGGGCGTGGGTTCGAATCCCACTTCTGACACGATATGTTTTATGAAATTAAATAGAATAGATGTAATTTATAAAACGTCCCAATTGAAAGAATCCATGTCAGGATGGCGGAGCGGTCTAAGGCGCCAGACTCAAGGGGCTTAGTTTGTTTCGTTCACAACGTGAATCTGTGTATTCTGGTCCTCGTATGAGGGCGTGGGTTCGAATCCCACTTCTGACACGAAGTGGTTTATGAAATTAACTGGAAGAGATGTAATTTATAAAACGTCCAAATTAGAAGAGACCACGTCAGGATGGCGGAGCGGTCTAAGACGCCAGACTAAAGGGGCTCAGTTTCCTTCGTTCACAACGTGAATCTGTGGATTCTACTCCTCGTATGAGGGCGTGGGTTCGAATCCCACTTCGGACACGATATGTTTTATGAAATTAACTGGAAGAGATGTAATTTATAAAACGTCCCAATTGAATGAATGCAAGTCAGGGTGGCCGAGCGGTCTAAGGCGCCAGACTCAAGGGTCTCAGTTTCCTTCGTTCACAACGTGAATCTGTGTATTCTGGTCCTCGTATGAGGGCGTGGGTTCGAATCCCACTTCTGACACGATATGTTTTATGAAATTAAATAGAATAGATGTAATTTATAAAACGTCCCAATTGAAGGAATCCATGTCAGGATGGCGGAGCGGTCTAAGGCGCCATACTCAAGGGGCTTAGTTTGTTTCGTTCACAACGTGAATCTGTGTATTCTGGTCCTCGTATGAGGGCGTGGGTTCGAATCCCACTTCTGAGACGATATGTTTTATGAAATTAACTGGAAGAGATGTAATTTATAAAACGTCCCAATTGAATGAATGCAAGTCAGGGTGGCCGAGCGGTCTAAGGCGCCAGACTCAAGGGGCTCAGTTTCCTTCGTTCACAACGTGAATCTGTGTATTCTGGTCCTCGTATGAGGGCGTGGGTTCGAATCCCACTTCTGACACGATATGTTTTATGAAATTAACTGGAAGAGATGTAATTTATAAAACTTCCAAATTAGAAGTGACCACGTCAGGATGGCGGAGCGGTCTAACACGCAAGACTCAAGGGGTCGTAGTTTCTTTCGTTCACAACGTGAATCTGTGTATTCTGGTACTCGTATGAGGGCGTGGGTTCGAATCCCACTTCTGACACGATATGTTTTATGAAATTAACTGGAAGAGATGTAATTTATAAAACGTCCAAATTAGAGGTGACCACGTCAGGATGGCGGAGCGGTCAAGGCGCAAGACTCAAGGGGCGTAGTTTCTTTCGTTCACAACGTGAATCTGTGTATTCTGGTCCTATTATGTGGGCGTTGGTTCAAATCCCACTTCTGACACGATATGTTTTATGAAATTAACTGGAAATGATGTAATTTATAAAACGTCCCAATTGAATGAATCCAAGTCAGGGTGGCCGAGCGGTCTAAGGCGCCAGACTCAAGGGGCTCAGTTTCCTTCGTTCACATCGTGAATCTGTGTATTCTGGTCCTCGTATGAGGGCGTGGGTTCGAATCCCACTTCTGACACGATATGTTTTATGAAATTAACTGGAAGAGATGTAATTTATAAAACTTCCAAATTAGAAGTGACCACGTCAGGATGGCGGAGCGGTCTAACACGCAAGACTCAAGGGGTCGTAGTTTCTTTCGTTCACAACGTGAATCTGTGTATTCTGGTCCTCGTATGAGGGCGTGGGTTCGAATCCCACTTCTGACACGATATGTTTTATGAAATTAACTGGAAGAGATGTAATTTATAAAACGTCCAAATTAGAGGTGACCACGTCAGGATGGCGGAGCGGTCAAGGCGCAAGACTCAAGGGGCGTAGTTTCTTTCGTTCACAACGTGAATCTGTGTATTCTGGTCCTATTATGTGGGCGTTGGTTCAAATCCCACTTCTGACACGATATGTTTTATGAAATTAACTGGAAATGATGTAATTTATAAAACGTCCCAATGGAATGAATCCAAGTCAGGGTGGCCGAGCGGTCTAAGGCGCCAGACTCAAGGGGCTCAGTTTCCTTCGTTCACATCGTGAATCTGTGTATTCTGGTCCTCGTATGAGGGCGTGGGTTCGAATCCCACTTCTGACACGATATGTTTTATGAAATTAAATAGAATAGATGTAATTTATAAAACGTCCAAATTAGAGGTGACCACGTCAGGATGGCGGAACGGTCTAAGGCGCAAGAGTCAAGGGGCGTAGTTTCTTTCGTTCACAACGTGAATCTGTGTATTCTGGTCCTCGTATGAGGGCGTGGGTTCGAATCCCACTTCTGACACGAAGTGGTTTATGAAATTAACTGGAAGAGATGTAATTTATAAAACGTCCCAATTGAAAGAATCCATGTCAGGATGGCCGAACGGTCTAAGGCGCCAGACTTAAGGGGCTCAGTTTCCTTCGTTCACAACGTGAATATGTGTATTCTGGTCCTCGTATGAGGGCGTGGGTTCGAATCCCACTTCTGACACGATATGTTTTATGTAATTAACTGGAAGAGATGTAATTTATAAAACGTCCCAATTGAATGAATGCAAGTCAGGGTGGCCGAGCGGTCTAAGGCGCCAGACTCAAGGGGCTCAGTTTCCTTCGTTCACAACGTGAATCTGTGTAATCTGGTCCTCGTATGAGGGCGTGGGTTCGATTCCCACTTCTGACACGATATGTTTTATGAAATTAAATAGAATAGATGTAATTTATAAAACGTCCCAATTGAAAGAATCCATGTCAGGATGGCGGAGCGGTCTAAGGCGCCAGACTCAAGGGGCTTAGTTTGTTTCGTTCACAACGTGAATCTGTGTATTCTGGTCCTCGTATGAGGGCGTGGGTTCGAATCCCACTTCTGACACGAAGTGGTTTATGAAATTAACTGGAAGAGATGTAATTTATAAAACGTCCAAATTAGAAGAGACCACGTCAGGATGGCGGAGCGGTCTAAGACGCCAGACTCAAGGGGCTCAGTTTCCTTCGTTCACAACGTGAATCTGTGGATTCTACTCCTCGTATGAGGGCGTGGGTTCGAATCCCACTTCGTACACGATATGTTTTATGAAATTAACTGGAAGAGATGTAATTTATAAAACGTCCCAATTGAATGAATGCAAGTCAGGGTGGCCGAGCGGTCTAAGGCGCCAGACTCAAGGGTCTCAGTTTCCTTCGTTCACAACGTGAATCTGTGTATTCTGGTCCTCGTATGAGGGCGTGGGTTCGAATCCCACTTCTGACACGATATGTTTTATGAAATTAAATAGAATAGATGTAATTTATAAAACGTCCCAATTGAAGGAATCCATGTCAGGATGGCGGAGCGGTCTAAGGCGCCATACTCAAGGGGCTTAGTTTGTTTCGTTCACAACGTGAATCTGTGTATTCTGGTCCTCGTATGAGGGCGTGGGTTCGAATCCCACTTCTGACACGATATGTTTTATGAAATTAACTGGAAGAGATGTAATTTATAAAACGTCCCAATTGAATGAATGCAAGTCAGGGTGGCCGAGCGGTCTAAGGCGCCAGACTCAAGGGGCTCAGTTTCCTTCGTTCACAACGTGAATCTGTGTATTCTGGTCCTCGTATGAGGGCGTGGGTTCGAATCCCACTTCTGACACGATATGTTTTATGAAATTAACTGGAAGAGATGTAATTTATAAAACTTCCAAATTAGAAGTGACCACGTCAGGATGGCGGAGCGGTCTAACACGCAAGACTCAAGGGGTCGTAGTTTCTTTCGTTCACAACGTGAATCTGTGTATTCTGGTCCTCGTATGAGGGCGTGGGTTCGAATCCCACTTCTGACACGATATGTTTTATGAAATTAACTGGAAGAGATGTAATTTATAAAACGTCCAAATTAGAGGTGACCACGTCAGGATGGCGGAGCGGTCAAGGCGCAAGATTCAAGGGGCGTAGTTTCTTTCGTTCACAACGTGAATCTGTGTATTCTGGTCCTATTATGTGGGCGTTGGTTCAAATCCCACTTCTGACACGATATGTTTTATGAAATTAACTGGAAGAGATGTAATTTATAAAACGTCCCAATTGAATGAATCCAAGTCAGGGTGGCCGAGCGGTCTAAGGCGCCAGACTCAAGGGGCTCAGTTTCCTTCGTTCACATCGTGAATCTGTGTATTCTGGTCCTCGTATGAGGGCGTGGGTTCGAATCCCACTTCTGACACGATATGTTTTATGAAATTAAATAGAATAGATGTAATTTATAAAACGTCCAAATTAGAAGTGACCACGTCAAGATGGCGGAACGGTCTAAGGCGCAAGAGTCAAGGGGCGTAGTTTCTTTCGTTCACAACGTGAATCTGTGTATTCTGGTCCTCGTATGAGGGCGTGGGTTCGAATCCCACTTCTGACACGAAGTGGTTTATGAAATTAACTGGAAGAGATGTAATTTATAAAACGTCCAAATTAGAAGTGACCACGTCAAGATGGCGGAGCGGTCTAAGGCGCCAGACTCAAGGGGCTCAGTTTCCTTCGTTCACAACGTGAATCTGTGTATTCTGGTCCTCGTATGAGGGCGTGGGTTCGAATCCCACTTCTGACACGATATGTTTTATGAAATAAACTGGAAGAGATGTAATTTATTAAACGTCCCAATTGAATGTATCCAAGTCAGGGTGGCCGAGCGGTGTAAGGCGCCAGGCTAAAGGGTCTCAGTTTCCTTCGTTCACAACGTGAATCTGTGTATTCAGGTCCTCGTATGAGGGCGTGGGTTCGAATCCCACTTCTGACACGATATGTTTTATGAAATTAAATAGAATAGATGTAATTTATTAAACGTCCCAATTGAAAGAATCCATGTTAGGATAGCGGAGCGGTCTAAGACGCCAGACTAAAGGGGCTTAGTTTCTTTCGTTCACAACGTGAATCTGTGGATTCTACTCCTCGTATGAGGGGTAGGGTTCGAATCCCACTTCTGACACGATATGTTTTATGAAATTAACTGGAAGAGATGTAATTTATAAAACGTCCAAATTAAGAGTGACCACGTCAGGATGGCGGATCGGTCTAAGGCGCAAGACTCAAGGGGCGGAGTTTCTTTCGTTCACAACGTGAATCTGTGTATTCTGGTCCTCGTATGAGGGCGTTGGTTCGAATCCCACTTCTGACACGATATGTTTTATGAAATTAACTGGAAGAGATGTAATTTATAAAACGTCCCAATTGAATGAATTCAAGTCAGGGTGGCCGAGCGGTCTAAGGCGCCAGACTCAAGGGGCTCAGTTTCCTTCGTTCACAACGTGAATCTGTGTATTCTGGTCCTCGTATGAGGGCGTGGGTTCGAATCCCACTTCTGACACAATATGTTTTATGAAATTAAATAGAATAGATGTAATTTATAAAACGTCCCAATTGAAAGAATCCATGTCAGGATGGCCGAGCGGTGTAAGGCGCCAGACTCAAGGGGCTCAGTTTCCTTCGTTCACAACGTGAATATGTGTATTCTGGTCCTCGTATGAGGGCGTGGGTTCGAATCCCACTTCTGACGCGATATGTTTTATGAAATTAACTGGAAGAGATGTAATTTATAAAACGTCCCAATTGAATGAATGCAAGTCAGGGTGGCCGAGCGGTCTAAGGCGCCAGACTCAAGGGGCTTAGTTTGTTTCGTTCACAACTTGAATCTGTGTATTCTGGTCCTCGTATGAGGGCGTGGGTTCGAATTTCACTTCTGACACGAAGTGGTTTATGAAATTAACTGGAAGAGATGTAATTTATAAAACGTCCAAATTAGAAGAGACCACGTCAGGATGGCGGAGCGGTCTAAGACGCCAGACTCAAGGGGCTCAGTTTCCTTCGTTCACAACGTGAATCTGTGGATTCTACTCCTCTTATGAGGGCGTGGGTTCGAATCCCACTTCTGACACGATATGTTTTATGAAATTAACTGGAAGAGATGTAATTTATAAAACGTCCCAATTGAATGTATCCAAGTCAGGGTGGCCGTGCGGTGTAAGGCGCCAGACTCAAGGGTCTCAGTTTCCTTCGTTCACAACGTGAATCTGTGTATTCTGGTCCTCGTATGAGGGCGTGGGTTCGAATCCCACTTCTGACACGATATGTTTTATGAAATTAAATAGAATAGATGCAATTTATAAAACGTCCCAATTGAAAGAATCCATGTCAGGATGGCGGAGCGGTCTAAGGCGCCAGACTCAAGGGGCTTAGTTTGTTTCGTTCACAACGTGAATCTGTGTATTCTGGTCCTCGTATGAGGGCGTGGGTTCGAATCCCACTTCTGACACGAAGTGGTTTATGAAATTAACTGGAAGAGATGTAATTTATAAAACGTCTAAATTAGAAGAGACCACGTCAGGATGGCGGAGCGGTCTAAGACGCCAGACTAAAGGGGCTTAGTTTCTTTCGTTCACAACGTGAATCTGTGGATTCTACTCCTCGTATGAGGGCGTGGGTTCGAATCCCACTTCTGACACGATATGTTTTATGAAATTAACTGGAAGAGATGTAATTTATAAAACGCCCAAATTAAGAGTGACCACGTCAGGATGGCGGATCGGTCTAAGGCGCAAGACTCAAGGGGCGTAGTTTCTTTCGTTCACAACGTGAATCTGTGTATTCTGGTCCTCGTATGAGGGCGTGGGTTCGAATCCCACTTCTGACACGATATGTTTTATGAAATTAACTGGAAGAGATGTAATTTATAAAACGTCCCAATTGAATGAATGCAAGTCAGGGTGGCCGAGCGGTCTAAGGCGCCAGACTCAAGGGGCTCAGTTTCCTTCGTTCACAACGTGAATCTGTGTATTCTGGTCCTCGTATGAGGGCGTGGGTTCGAATCCCACTTCTGACACGATATGTTTTATGAAATTAAATAGAATAGATGTAATTTATAAAACGTCCCAATTGAAAGAATCCATGTCAGGATGGCCGAGCGGTCTAAGGCGCCAGACTTAAGGGGCTCAGTTTCCTTCGTTCACAACGTGAATATGTGTATTCTGGTCCTCGTATGAGGGCGTGGGTTCGAATCCCACTTCTGACACGATATGTTTTATGTAATTAACTGGAAGAGATGTAATTTATAAAACGCCCAAATTAAGAGTGACCACGTCAGGATGGCGGATCGGTCTAAGGCGCAAGACTCAAGGGGCGTAGTTTCTTTCGTTCACAACGTGAATCTGTGTATTCTGGTCCTCGTATGAGGGCGTGGGTTCGAATCCCACTTCTGACACGATATGTTTTATGAAATTAACTGGAAGAGATGTAATTTATAAAACGTCCCAATTGAATGAATGCAAGTCAGGGTGGCCGAGCGGTCTAAGGCGCCAGACTCAAGGGGCTCAGTTTCCTTCGTTCACAACGTGAATCTGTGTAATCTGGTCCTCGTATGAGGGCGTGGGTTCGATTCCCACTTCTGACACGATATGTTTTATGAAATTAAATAGAATAGATGTAATTTATAAAACGTCCCAATTGAAAGAATCCATGTCAGGATGGCGGAGCGGTCTAAGGCGCCAGACTCAAGGGGCTTAGTTTGTTTCGTTCACAACGTGAATCTGTGTATTCTGGTCCTCGTATGAGGGCGTGGGTTCGAATCCCACTTCTGACACGAAGTGGTTTATGAAATTAACTGGAAGAGATGTAATTTATAAAACGTCTAAATTAGAAGAGACCACGTCAGGATGGCGGAGCGGTCTAAGACGCCAGACTAAAGGGGCTTAGTTTCTTTCGTTCACAACGTGAATCTGTGGATTCTACTCCTCGTATGAGGGCGTGGGTTCGAATCCCACTTCTGACACGATATGTTTTATGAAATTAACTGGAAGAGATGTAATTTATAAAACGCCCAAATTAAGAGTGACCACGTCAGGATGGCGGATCGGTCTAAGGCGCAAGACTCAAGGGGCGTAGTTTCTTTCGTTCACAACGTGAATCTGTGTATTCTGGTCCTCGTATGAGGGCGTGGGTTCGAATCCCACTTCTGACACGATATGTTTTATGAAATTAACTGGAAGAGATGTAATTTATAAAACGTCCCAATTGAATGAATGCAAGTCAGGGTGGCCGAGCGGTCTAAGGCGCCAGACTCAAGGGGTTCAGTTTCCTTCGTTCACAACGTGAATCTGTGTAATCTGGTCCTCGTATGAGGGCGTGGGTTCGATTCCCACTTCTGACACGATATGTTTTATGAAATTAAATAGAATAGATGTAATTTATAAAACGTCCCAATTGAAAGAATCCATGTCAGGATGGCGGAGCGGTCTAAGGCGCCAGACTCAAGGGGCTTAGTTTGTTTCGTTCACAACGTGAATCTGTGTATTCTGGTCCTCGTATGAGGGCGTGGGTTCGAATCCCACTTCTGACACGAAGTGACTTATGAAATTAACTGGAAGAGATGTAATTTATAAAACGTCCAAATTAGAAGAGACCTCGTCAGGATGGCGGAGCGGTCTAAGACGCCAGACTCAAGGGGCTCAGTTTCCTTCGTTCACAACGTGAATCTGTGGATTCTACTCCTCGTATGAGGGCGTGGGTTCGAATCCCACTTCGGACACGATATGTTTTATGAAATTAACTGGAAGAGATGTAATTTAAAAAACGTCGCAATTGAATGAATGCAAGTCAGGGTGGCCGAGCGGTCTAAGGCGCCAGACTCAAGGGTCTCAGTTTCCTTCGTTCACAACGTGAATCTGTGTATTCTGGTCCTCGTATGAGGGCGTGGGTTCGAATCCCACTTCTGACACGATATGTTTTATGAAATTAAATAGAATAGATGTAATTTATAAAACGTCCCAATTGAAAGAATCCATGTCAGGATGGCGGAGCGGTCTAAGGCGCCATACTCAAGGGGCTTAGTTTGTTTCGTTCACAACGTGAATCTGTGTATTCTGGTCCTCGTATGAGGGCGTGGGTTCGAATCCCACTTCTGACACGATATGTTTTATGAAATTAACTGGAAGAGATGTAATTTATAAAACGTCCCAATTGAATGAATGCAAGTCAGGGTGGTCGAGCGGTCTAAGGCGCCAGACTCAAGGGGCTCAGTTTCCTTCGTTCACAACGTGAATCTGTGTATTCTGGTCCTCGTATGAGGGCGTGGGTTCGAATCCCACTTCTGACATGATATGTTTTATGAAATTAACTGGAAGAGATGTAATTTATAAAACTTCCAAATTAGAAGTGACCACGTCAGGATGGCGGAGCGGTCTAACACGCAAGACTCAAGGGGTCGTAGTTTCTTTCGTTCACAACGTGAATCTGTGTATTCTGGTCCTCGTATGAGGGCGTGGGTTCGAATCCCACTTCTGACACGATATGTTTTATGAAATTAACTGGAAGAGATGTAATTTATAAAACGTCCAAATTAGAGGTGACCACGTCAGGATGGCGGAGCGGTCAAGGCGCAAGACTCAAGGGGCGTAGTTTCTTTCGTTCACAACGTGAATCTGTGTATTCTGGTCCTATTATGTGGGCGTTGGTTCAAATCCCACTTCTGACACGATATGTTTTATGAAATTAACTGGAAGAGATGTAATTTATAAAACGTCCCAATTGAATGAATGCAAGTCAGGGTGGCCGAGCGGTCTAAGGCGCCAGACTCAAGGGGCTCAGTTTCCTTCGTTCACAACGTGAATCTGTGTAATCTGGTCCTCGTATGAGGGCGTGGGTTCGATTCCCACTTCTGACACGATATGTTTTATGAAATTAAATAGAATAGATGTAATTTATAAAACGTCCCAATTGAAAGAATCCATGTCAGGATGGCGGAGCGGTCTAAGGCGCCAGACTCAAGGGGCTTAGTTTGTTTCGTTCACAACGTGAATCTGTGTATTCTGGTCCTCGTATGAGGGCGTGGGTTCGAATCCCACTTCTGACACGAAGTGACTTATGAAATTAACTGGAAGAGATGTAATTTATAAAACGTCCAAATTAGAAGAGACCTCGTCAGGATGGCGGAGCGGTCTAAGACGCCAGACTCAAGGGGCTCAGTTTCCTTCGTTCACAACGTGAATCTGTGGATTCTACTCCTCGTATGAGGGCGTGGGTTCGAATCCCACTTCGGACACGATATGTTTTATGAAATTAACTGGAAGAGATGTAATTTAAAAAACGTCGCAATTGAATGAATGCAAGTCAGGGTGGCCGAGCGGTCTAAGGCGCCAGACTCAAGGGTCTCAGTTTCCTTCGTTCACAACGTGAATCTGTGTATTCTGGTCCTCGTATGAGGGCGTGGGTTCGAATCCCACTTCTGACACGATATGTTTTATGAAATTAAATAGAATAGATGTAATTTATAAAACGTCCCAATTGAAAGAATCCATGTCAGGATGGCGGAGCGGTCTAAGGCGCCATACTCAAGGGGCTTAGTTTGTTTCGTTCACAACGTGAATCTGTGTATTCTGGTCCTCGTATGAGGGCGTGGGTTCGAATCCCACTTCTGACACGATATGTTTTATGAAATTAACTGGAAAAGATGTGTTTTATAAAACGTCCCAATTGAATGAATGCAAGTCAGGTTGGCCGAGCGGTCTAAGGCGCCAGACTCAAGGGGCTCAGTTTCCTTCGTTCACAACGTGAATCTGTGTATTCTGGTCCTCGTATGAGGGCGTGGGTTCGAATCCCACTTCTGACATGATATGTTTTATGAAATTAACTGGAAGAGATGTAATTTATAAAACGTCCCAATTGAATGAATGCAAGTCAGGATGGCGGAGCGGTCTAAGGCGCCAGACTCAAGGGGCTTAGTTTGTTTCGTTCACAACGTGAATCTGTGTATTCTGGTCCTCGTATGAGGGCGTGGGTTCGAATCCCACTTCTGACACGAAGTGACTTATGAAATTAACTGGAAGAGATGTAATTTATAAAACGTCCAAATTAGAAGAGACCTCGTCAGGATGGCGGAGCGGTCTAAGACGCCAGACTCAAGGGGCTCAGTTTCCTTCGTTCACAACGTGAATCTGTGGATTCTACTCCTCGTATGAGGGCGTGGGTTCGAATCCCACTTCGGACACGATATGTTTTATGAAATTAACTGGAAGAGATGTAATTTAAAAAACGTCGCAATTGAATGAATGCAAGTCAGGGTGGCCGAGCGGTCTAAGGCGCCAGACTCAAGGGTCTCAGTTTCCTTCGTTCACAACGTGAATCTGTGTATTCTGGTCCTCGTATGAGGGCGTGGGTTCGAATCCCACTTCTGACACGATATGTTTTATGAAATTAAATAGAATAGATGTAATTTATAAAACGTCCCAATTGAAAGAATCCATGTCAGGATGGCGGAGCGGTCTAAGGCGCCATACTCAAGGGGCTTAGTTTGTTTCGTTCACAACGTGAATCTGTGTATTCTGGTCCTCGTATGAGGGCGTGGGTTCGAATCCCACTTCTGACACGATATGTTTTATGAAATTAACTGGAAGAGATGTAATTTATAAAACGTCCCAATTGAATGAATCCAAGTCAGGGTGGCCGAGCGGTCTAAGGCGCCAGACTCAAGGGGCTCAGTTTCCTTCGTTCACATCGTGAATCTGTGTATTCTGGTCCTCGTATGAGGGCGTGGGTTCGAATCCCATTTCTGACACGATATGTTTTATGAAATTAAGTAGAATAGATGTAATTTATAAAACGTCCAAATTAGAGGTGACCACGTCAGGATGGCGGAACGGTCTAAGGCGCAAGAGTCAAGGGGCGTAGTTTCTTTCGTTCACAACGTGAATCTGTGAATTCTTTTCCCTTATGAGGGCCTGGGTTCGAATCCCACTTCTGACACGAAGTGGTTGATGAATTTAACTGGAAGAGATGTAATTTAAAAAACGTCCAAATTAGAAGTGACCACGTCAGGATGGCGGAGCGGTCTAAGGCGCCAGACTCAAGGGGCTTAGTTTGTTTCGTTCACAACGTGAATCTGTGTATTCTGGTCCTCGTATGAGGGCGTGGGTTCGAATCCCACTTCTGACACGAAGTGACTTATGAAATTAACTGGAAGAGATGTAATTTATAAAACGTCCAAATTAGAAGAGACCTCGTCAGGATGGCGGAGCGGTCTAAGACGCCAGACTCAAGGGGCTCAGTTTCCTTCGTTCACAACGTGAATCTGTGGATTCTACTCCTCGTATGAGGGCGTGGGTTCGAATCCCACTTCGGACACGATATGTTTTATGAAATTAACTGGAAGAGATGTAATTTATAAAACGTCGCAATTGAATGAATGCAAGTCAGGGTGGCCGAGCGGTCTAAGGCGCCAGACTCAAGGGTCTCGGTTTCCTTCGTTCACAACGTGAATCTGTGTATTCTGGTCCTCGTATGAGGGCGTGGGTTCGAATCCCACTTCTGACACGATATGTTTTATGAAATTAAATAGAATAGATGTAATTTATAAAACGTCCAAATTAGAGGTGACCACGTCAGGATGGCGGAACGGTCTAAGGCGCAAGAGTCAAGGGGCGTAGTTTCTTTCGTTCACAACGTGAATCTGTGAATTCTTTTCCCTTATGAGGGCCTGGGTTCGAATCCCACTTCTGACACGAAGTGGTTGATGAATTTAACTGGAAGAGATGTAATTTAAAAAACGTCCAAATTAGAAGTGACCACGTCAGGATGGCGGAGCGGTCTAAGGCGCAAGACTCAAGGGGCGTAGTTTCTTTCGTTCACAACGTGAATCTGTGTATTCTGGTCCTATTATGTGGGCGTTGGTTCAAATCCCACTTCTGACACGATATGTTTTATGAAATTAACTGGAAGAGATGTAATTTATAAAACGTCCCAATTGAATGAATCCAAGTCAGGATGACCGAGCGGTCTAAGGCGCCAGACTCAAGGGGCTCAGTTTCATTCGTTCACAACGTTAATCTGTGTATTCTGGTCCTCGTATGAGGGCGTGGGTTCGAATCCCACTTCTGACACGGTATGTTTTATGAAATTAACTGGAAGAGATGTAATTTATAAAACGTCCAAATTAGAGGTGACCACGTCAGGATGGCGGAGCGGTCTAAGGCGCAAGAGTCAAGGGGCGTAGTTTCTTTCGTTCACAACGTGAATCTGTGTATTCTGGTCCTCGTATGAGGGCGTGGGTTCAAATCCCACTTCTGACACGATATGTTTTATGAAATTAACTAGAATATATGTAATTTATAAAACGTCCCAATTGAAAGAATCCATGTCAGGATGGCCGAGCGGTCTAAGGCGCCACACTCAAGAGGCTCATTTTCCTTCGTTCACAACGTGAATCTGTGTATTCTGGTCCTCTTATGAGGGCGTGGGTTCGAATCCCACTTCTGACACGAAGTGGTTGATGAAATTAAATGGAAGAGATGTAATTTATAAAACGTCCAAATTAGAAGTGACCACGTCAGGATGGCGGAGCGGTCTAAGGCGCAAGACTCAAGGGGCGTAGTTTCTTTTGTTCACAACGTGAATCTGTGTATTCTGGTCCACGTATGAGGGCGTGGGTTCGAATCCCACTTCTGACACGATATGTTTTGTGAAATTAACTGGAAGAGATGTAATTTATAAAACGTCCCAATTGAATGAATCCAAGTCAGGGTGGCCGAGCGGTCTAAGGTGCCAGACTCAAAGGGCTCAGTTTCCTTCGTTCACAACGTGAATCTGTGTATTCTGGTCCTCGTATGAGGGCGTGGGTTCGAATCCCACTTCTGACACGATATGTTTTATGAAATTAAATAGAATAGATGTAATTTATAAAACGTACCAATTGAAAGAATCCATGTCAGGATGGCCGAGCGGTCTAAGGCGACACACTCAAGGGGCTCATTTTCCTTCGTTTACAACTTGAATCTGTGTATTCTGGTCCTATTATGAGGGCGTGGGTTCGAGTCCCACTTCTGACACGAAGTGGTTGATGATATTAACTGGAAGAGATGTAATTTATAAAACGTCCAAATTAGAAGTGACCACGTCAGGATGGCGGAGCGGTCTAAGGCGCAAGACTCAAGGGGCGTAGTTTCTTTTGTTCACAACGTGAATCTGTGTATTCTGGTCCACGTATGAGGGCGTGGGTTCGAATCCCACTTCTGACACGATATGTTTTATGAAATTAACTGGAAGAGATGTAATTTATAAAACGTCCCAATTGAATGAATCCAAGTCAGGGCGGCCGAGCGGTCTAAGGCGCCAGACTCAAGGGGCTCAGTTTCCTTCGTTAACAACGTGAATCTGTGTATTCTGGTCCTCTTATGAGGGCGTGGGTTCGAATCCCACTTCTGACAGGATATGTTTTATGAAATTAACTAGAATAGATGTAATTTATAAAACGTCCCAATTGAATGAATCCAAGTCAGGGTGGCCGAGCGGTCTAAGGCGCCAGACTAAAGGGGCTCAGTTTCCTTCGTTCACAACGTGAATCTGTGTATTCTGGTCCTCGTATGAGGGCGTGGGTTCGAATCCCACTTCTGACACGATATGTTTTATGAAATTAACTGGAAGAGATGTAATTTATAAAACGTCCAAATTAGATGTGATCACGTCAGGATGGCGGAGCGGTCTAAGGCGCAAGACTCAAGGGGCGTAGTTTCTTTCGTTCACAACGTGAATCTGTGTATTCTGGTCCTCGTATGAGGGCTTGGGTTCAAATCCCACTTCTGACACGATATGTTTTATGAAATTAACTGGAAGAGATGTAATTTATAAAACGTCCCAATTGAATGAATCCAAGTCAGGGTGGCCGAGCGGTCTAAGGCGCCAGACTCAAGGGGCTCAGTTTCCTTCGTTCACAACGTGAATCTGTGTATTCTGGTCCTCGTATGAGGGCGTGGGTTCAAATCCCACTTCTGACACGATATGTTGTATGAAATTAACTGGAAAAGATGTAATTTATAAAACGTCAAAATTGAATGAATCCATGTCAGGATGGTGGAGCGGTCTAAGGCACCAGACTCAAGGGGCTTAGTTTGTTTCGTTCACAACGTGAATCTGTGTATTCTGGTCCTCTTATGAGGGCGTGGGTTCGAAGCCCACTTTTGACAGGATATGTTTTATGAAATTAACTAGAATAGATGTAATTTATAAAACGTCCCAATTGAAAGAATCCATGTCAGGATGGCCGAGCGGTCTAAGGCGCCAGACTCAAGGGGCTCAGTTTCCTTCGTTCACAACGTGAATCTGTGTATTCTGGTCCTCGTATGAGGACGTGGGTTCGAATCCCACTTCTGACACGGTATGTTTTATGAAATTAAATAGAATAGATGTAATTTATAAAACGTCCCAATTGAAAGAATCCATGTCAGGATGGCCGAGCGGTCTAAGGCGACACACTCAAGGGGCTCATTTTCCTTCGTTTACAACGTGAATCTGTGTATTCTGGTCCTCGTATGAGGGCGTTGGTTCGAATCCCACTTCTGACACGATATGTTTTATGAAATTAATTGGAAGAGATGTAATTTATAAAATTTCCCAATTGAAAGAATCCATGTCAGGATGGCCGAGCGGTCTGAGGCGCCAGACTCAAGGGGCTCAGTTTTCTTCGTTCACAACGTGAATCTGTGTATTCTGGTCCTCGTATGAGGGCGTGGGTTCGAATCCCACTTCTGACACGATATGTTTTATGAAATAAACAGGAAGAGATGTAATTTATAAAACGTCCAAATTAGAGGTGATCTCGTCAGGATGGCGGAGCGGTCTAAGGCGCAAGAGTCAAGGGGCGTAGTTTCTTTCGTTCACAACGTGAATCTGTGTATTCTGGTCCTCGTATGAGGGCGTGGGTTCAAATCCCACTTCTGACACGATATGTTTTATGAAATTAACTGGAAGAGATGTAATTTATAAAACGTCCCAATTGAATGAATCCAAGTCAGGTTGGCCGAGCGGTCTAAGGCGCCAGACTCAAGTGGCTCAGTTTCCTTCGTTCACAACGTGTATCTGTGTATTCTGGTCCTCGTATGAGGGCGTGGGTTCAAATACCACTTCTGACACGATATGTTGTATGAAATTAACTGGAAAAGATGTAATTTATAAAACGTCAAAATTGAATGAATCCAAGTCAGGATGGCGGAGCGGTCTAAGGCGCCAGACTCAAGGGGCTTAGTTTGTTTCGTTCACAACGTGAATCTGTGTATTCTGGTCCTCTTATGAGGGCGTGGGTTCGAAGCCCACTTCTGACAGGATATGTTTTATGAAATTAACTAGAATAGATGTAATTTATAAAACGTCCCAATTGAAAGAATCCATGTCAGGATGGCCGAGCGGTCTAAGGCGCCAGACTCAAGGGGCTCAGTTTCCTTCGTTCACATTGTGAATCTGTGTATTCTGGTCCTCGTATGAGGACGTGGGTTCGAATCCCACTTCTGACACGATATGTTTTATGAAATTAACTGGAAGAGATGTAATTTATAAAACGTCCAAATTAGAGGTGACCACGTCAGGATGGCGGAGCGGTCTAAGGTGCAAGACTCAAGGGGCGTAGTTTCTTTCGTTCACAACGTGAATCTGTGTATTCTGGTCCTCTTATGAGGGCGTGGGTTCGAATCCCACTTCTGACACGAAGTGGTTGATGAATTTAACTGGAAGAGATGTAATTTATGAAACGTCCAAATTAGAAGTGACCACGTCAGGATGGCGGAGCGGTCTAAGGCGCAAGACTGAAGAACGTAGTTTCTTTAGTTCACAACGTGAATCTGTAAATTTTGGTCCTCGTATGAGGGCGTGGGTTCGAATCCCACTTCTGACACGATATGTTTTATGAAATTAACTGGAAGAGATGTAATTTATAAAACGTCCCAATTGAATGAATCCAAGTCAGGGTGGCCGAGCGGTCTAAGGCGCCAGACTCAAGGGGCTCAGTTTCCTTCGTTCACATCGTGAATCTGTGTATTCTGGTCCTCGTATGAGGGCGTGGGTTCGAATCCCACTTCTGACACGATATGTTTTATGAAATTAAATAGAATAGATGTAATTTATAAAACGTCCAAATTAGAGATGACCACGTCAGGATGGCGGAGCGGTCTAAGGCGCAAGAGTCAAGGGGTGTAGTTTCTTTCGTTCACAACGTGAATCTGTGTATTCTGGTCCTCTTATGAGGGCGTGGGTTCGAATCCCACTTCTGACACGAAGTGGTTGATGAATTTAACTGGAAGAGATGTAATTTATTAAACGTCCAAATTAGAAGTGACCACGTCAGGATGGCGGAGCGGTCTAAGGCGCAAGACTGAAGAACGTAGTTTCTTTAGTTCACAACGTGAATCTGTAAATTTTGGTCCTCGTATGAGGGCGTGGGTTCGAATCCCACTTCTGACACGATATGTTTTATGAAATTAACTGGAAGAGATGTAATTTATACAACGTCCCAATTGAATGAATCCAAGTCAGGGTGGCCGAGCGGTCTAAGGCGCCAGACTCAAGGGGCTCAGTTTCCTTCGTTCACAACGTGAATCTGTGTATTCTGGTCCTAGTATGAGGAAGTGGGTTCAAATCCCACTTCTGACACGATATGTTTTATGAAATTAACTGGAAAAGATGTAATTTATAAAACGTCAAAATTGAATGAATCCAAGTCAGGATGGCGGAGCGGTCTAAGGCGCCAGACTCAAGGGGCTTAGTTTGTTTCGTTCACAACGTGAATCTGTGTATTCTGGTCCTCTTATGAGGGCGTGGGTTCGAAGCCCACTTCTGACAGGATATGTTTTATGAAATTAACTAGAATAGATGTAATTTATAAAACGTCCCAATTGAAAGAATCCATGTCAGGATGGCCGAGCGGTCTAAGGCGCCAGACTCAAGGGGCTCAGTTTCCTTCGTTCACAACGTGAATCTGTGTATTCTGGTCCTCGTATGAGGACGTGCTTTCGAATCCCACTTCTGACACGATATGTTTTATGAAATTAACTGGAAGAGATGTTTTTTTATAAAACGTCCAAATTAGAGGTGACCACGTCAGGATGGCGGAGCGGTCTAAGGTGCAAGACTCAAGGGGCGTAGTTTCTTTCGTTCACAAGGTGAATCTGTAAATTCTGGTCCTCTTATGAGGGCGTGGGTTCGAATCCCACTTCTGACACGATATGTTTTATGAAATTAACTGGAAGAGATGTAATTTATAAAACGTCCCAATTGAATGAATCCAAGTCAGGATGGCCGAGCGGTCTAAGGCGCCAGACTCAAGGGGCTTAGTTTCATTCGTTCACAACGTTAATCTGTGTATTCTGGTCCTCGTATGAGGGCGTGGGTTCGAATCCCACTTCTGACACGGTATGTTTTATGAAATTAACTGGAAGAGATGTAATTTATAAAACGTCCAAATTAGAGGTGACCACGTCAGGATGGCGGAGCGGTCTAAGGCGCAAGAGTCTAGGGGCGTAGTTTCTTTCGTTCACAACGTGAATCTGGGTATTCTGGTCCTCGTATGAGGGCGTGGGTTCGAATCCCACTTCTGACATGATATGTTTTATGAAATTAACTGGAAGAGATGTAATTTATAAAACGTCCCAATTGAATGAATCCAAGTCAGGGTGGCCGAGCCGTCTAAGGCGCCACACTCAAGAGGCTCATTTTCCTTCGTTCACAACGTGAATCTGTGTATTCTGGTCCTCTTATGAGGGCGTGGGTTCGAATCCCACTTCTGACACGAAGTGGTTGATGAAATTAAATGGAAGAGATGTAATTTATAAAACGTCCAAATTAGAAGTGACCACGTCAGGATGGCGGAGCGGTCTAAGGCGCAAGACTCAAGGGGCGTAGTTTGTTTCGTTCACAACGTGAATTTGTGTATTCTGGTCCTCGTATGAGGGCGTGGGTTCAAATACCACTTCTGACACGATATGTTTTGTGAAATTAACTGGAAGAGATGTAATTTATAAAACGTCCGAATTGAATGAATCCAAGTCAGGGTGGCCGAGCGGTCTAAGGCGCCAGACTCAAGGGGCTCAGTTTCCTTCGTTAACAACGTGAATCTGTGTATTCTGGTCCTCGTATGAGGGCGTGGGTTCGAATCCCACTTCTGACACGATATGTTTTATGAAATTAAATAGAATAGATGTAATTTATAAAACGTCCAAATTAGAGGTGACCACGTCAGGATGGCGGAGCGGTCTAAGGCGCAAGAGTCAAGGGGTGTAGTTTCTTTCGTTCACAACGTGAATCTGTGTATTCTGGTCCTCTTATGAGGGCGTGGGTTCGAATCCCACTTCTGACACGAAGTGGTTGATGAATTTAACTGGAAGAGATGTAATTTATTAAACGTCCAAATTAGAAGTGACCACGTCAGGATGGCGGAGCGGTCTAAGGCGCAAGACTGAAGAACGTAGTTTCTTTCGTTCACAACGTGAATCTGTAAATTTTGGTCCTCGTATGAGGGCGTGGGTTCGAATCCCACTTCTGACACGATATGTTTTATGAAATTAACTGGAAGAGATGTAATTTATAAAACGTCCCAATTGAATGAATCCAAGTCAGGGTGGCCGAGCGGTCTAAGGCGCCAGACTCAAGGGGCTCAGTTTCCTTCGTTCACAACGTGAATCTGTGTATTCTGGTCCTCGTATGAGGGCGTGGGTTCAAATCCCACTTCTGACACGATATGTTTTATGAAATTAACTGGAAAAGATGTAATTTATAAAACGTCAAAATTGAATGAATCCAAGTCAGGATGGCGGAGCGGTCTAAGGCGCCAGACTCAAGGGGCTTAGTTTGTTTCGTTCACAACGTGAATCTGTGTATTCTGGTCCTCTTATGAGGGCGTGGGTTCGAAGCCCACTTCTGACAGGATATGTTTTATGAAATTAACTAGAATAGATGTAATTTATAAAACGTCCCAATTGAAAGAATCCATGTCAGGATGGCCAAGCGGTCTAAGGCGCCAGACTCAAGGGGCTCAGTTTCCTTCGTTCACAACGTGAATCTGTGTATTCTGGTCCTCGTATGAGGACGTGCTTTCGAATCCCACTTCTGACACGATATGTTTTATGAAATTAACTGGAAGAGATGTTTTTTTATAAAACGTCCAAATTAGAGGTGACCACGTCAGGATGGCGGAGCGGTCTAAGGTGCAAGACTCAAGGGGCGTAGTTTCTTTCGTTCACAAGGTGAATCTGTAAATTCTGGTCCTCTTATGAGGGCGTGGGTTCGAATCCCACTTCTGACACGATATGTTTTATGAAATTAACTGGAAGAGATGTAATTTATAAAACGTCCCAATTGAATGAATCCAAGTCAGGATGGCCGAGCGGTCTAAGGTGCCAGACTCAAGGGGCTCAGTTTCCTTCGTTAACAACGTGAATCTGTGTATTCTGGTCATCGTATGAGGGCGTGGGTTCGAATCCCACTTCTGACACGATATGTTTTATGAAATTAAATAGAATAGATGTAATTTATAAAACGTCCAAATTAGAGGTGACCACGTCAGGATGGCGGAGCGGTCTAAGGCGCAAGAGTCAAGGGGTGTAGTTTCTTTCGTTCACAACGTGAATCTGTGTATTCTGGTCCTCTTATGAGGGCGTGGGTTCGAATCCCACTTCTGACACGAAGTGGTTGATGAATTTAACTGGAAGAGATGTAATTTATTAAACGTCCAAATTAGAAGTGACCACGTCAGGATGGCGGAGCGGTCTAAGGCGCAAGACTGAAGAACGTAGTTTCTTTCGTTCACAACGTGAATCTGTAAATTTTGGTCCTCGTATGAAAGCGTGGGTTCGAATCCCACTTCTGACACGATATGTTTTATGAAATTAACTGGAAGAGATGTAATTTATAAAACGTCCCAATTGAATGAATCCAAGTCAGGGTGGCCGAGCGGTCTAAGGCGCCAGACTCAAGGGGCTCAGTTTCCTTCGTTCACAACGTGAATCTGTGTATTCTGGTCCTCGTATGAGGGCGTGGGTTCAAATCCCACTTCTGACACGATATGTTTTATGAAATTAACTGGAAAAGATGTAATTTATAAAACGTCAAAATTGAATGAATCCAAGTCAGGATGGCGGAGCGGTCTAAGGCGCCAGACTCAAGGGGCTCAGTTTCCTTCGTTCACAACGTGAATCTGTGTATTCTGGTCCTCGTATTAGGACGTGCTTTCGAATAACACTTCTGACACGATATGTTTTATGAAATTAACTGGAAGAGATGTTTTTTTATAAAACGTCCAAATTAGAGGTGACCACGTCAGGATGGCGGAGCGGTCTAAGGTGCAAGACTCAAGGGGCGTAGTTTCTTTCGTTCACAAGGTGAATCTGTAAATTCTGGTCCTCTTATGAGGGCGTGGGTTCGAATCCCACTTCTGACACGATATGTTTTATGAAATTAACTGGAAGAGATGTAATTTATAAAACGTCCCAATTGAATGAATCCAAGTCAGGATGGCCGAGCGGTCTAAGGCGCCAGACTCAAGGGGCTTAGTTTCATTCGTTCACAACGTTAATCTGTATATTCTGGTCCTCGTATGAGGGCGTGGGTTCGAATCCCACTTCTGACACGGTATGTTTTATGAAATTAACTGGAAGAGATGTAATTTATAAAACGTCCAAATTAGAGGTGACCACGTCAGGATGGCGGAGCGGTCTAAGGCGCAAGAGTCTAGGGGCGTAGTTTCTTTCGTTCACAACGTGAATCTGTGTATTCTGGTCCTCGTATGAGGGCGTGGGTTCGAATCCCACTTCTGACATGATATGTTTTATGAAATTAACTGGAAGAGATGTAATTTATAAAACGTCCCAATTGAATGAATCCAAGTCAGGGTGGCCGAGCGGTCTAAGGCGCCACACTCAAGGGGTTCAGTTTCCTTCGTTCACAACGTGAATCAGTGTATTCTGGTCCTCGTATTAGGGCGTGGGTTCGAATCCCACTTCTGACACGATATGTTTTATGAAACTAACTAGAATAGATGTAATTTATAAAACGTCCCAATTGAAAGAATCCATGTCAGGATGGCCGAGCAGTCTAAGGCGCCACACTCAAGAGGCTCATTTTCCTTCGTTCACAACGTGAATCTGTGTATTCTGGTCCTCTTATGAGGGCGTGGGTTCGAATCCCACTTCTGACACGAAGTGGTTGATGAAATTAAATGGAAGAGATGTAATTTATAAAACGTCCAAATTAGAAGTGACCACGTCAGGATGGCGGAGCGGTCTAAGGCGCAAGACTCAAGGGGCGTAGTTTGTTTCGTTCACAACGTGAATTTGTGTATTCTGGTCCTCGTATGAGGGCGTGGGTTCAAATCCCACTTCTGACACGATATGTTTTGTGAAATTAACTGGAAGAGATGTAATTTATAAAACGTCCGAATTGAATGAATCCAAGTCAGGGTGGCCGAGCGGTCTAAGGCGCCAGACTCAAGGGGCTCAGTTTCCTTCGTTAACAACGTGAATCTGTGTATTCTGGTCCTCTTATGAGGGCGTGGGTTCGAATCCCACTTCTGACAGGATATGTTTTATGAAATTAACTAGAATAGATGTAATTTATAAAACGTCCCAATTGAAAGAATCCATGTCAGGATGGCCGAGCGGTCTAAGGCGCCAGACTCAAGGGGCTCAGTTTCTTTCGTTCACAACGTGAATCTGTGTATTCTGGTCCTCGTATGAGGGCGTGGGTTCGAATCCCACTTCTGACACGATATGTTTTATGAAATCAACTGGAAGAGATGTAATTTATAAAACGTCCCAATTGAATGAATGCAAGTCAGGGTGGCCGAGCGGTCTAAGGCGCCAGACTCAAGGGGCTCAGTTTCCTTCGTTCACAACGTGAATATGTGTATTCTGGTCCTCGTATGAGGGCGTGGGTTCGAATCCCACTTCTAACACGATATGTTTTATGAAAATAAATAGAATAGATGTAATTTATAAAACGTCCCAATTGAAAGAATGCATGTCAGGATGGCCGAGCGGTCTAAGGCGCCAGACTCAAGGGGCTCAGTTTCCTTCGTTCACAACGTGAATATGTGTATTCTGGTCCTCGTATGAGGGCGTGGGTTCGAATCCCACTTCTGAACACGAAGTGGTTTATGAAATTAACTGGAAGAGATTTAATTTATAAAACGTCCCAATTGAATGAATCCAAGTCAGGGTGGCCGAGCGGTCTAAGGCGCCAGACTCAAGGGGCTTAGTTTCATTCGTTCACAACGTTAATCTGTGTATTCTGGTCCTCGTATGAGGGCGTGGGTTCGAATCCCACTTCTGACACGGTATGTTTTATGAAATTAACTGGAAGAGATGTAATTTATAAAACGTCCAAATTAGAGGTGACCACGTCAGGATGGCGGAGCGGTCTAAGGCGCAAGAGTCAAGGGGCGTAGTTTCTATCGTTCACAACGTGAATCTGTGTATTCTGGTCCTCGTATGAGGGCGTGGGTTCGAATCCCACTTCTGACATGATATGTTTTATGAAATTAACTGGAAGAGATGTAATTTATAAAACGTCCCAATTGAATGAATCCAAGTCAGGGTGACCGAGCGGTCTAAGGCGCCACACTCAAGGGGCTCAGTTTCCTTCGTTCACAACGTGAATCTGTGTATTCTGATCCTCGTATTAGGGCGTGGGTTCGAATCCCACTTCTGACACGATATGTTTTATGAAATTAACTAGAATAGATGTAATTTATAAAACGTCCCAATTGAAAGAATCCATGTCAGGATGACCAAGCGGTCTAAGGCGCCACACTCAAGAGGCTCATTTTCCTTCGTTCACAACGTGAATCTGTGTATTCTGGTCCTCTTATGAGGGCGTGGGTTCGAATCCCACTTCTGACACGAAGTGGTTGATGAAATTAAATGGAAGAGATGTAATTTATAAAACGTCCAAATTAGAAGTGACCACGTCAGGATGGCGGAGCGGTCTAAGGCGCAAGACTCAAGGGGCGTAGTTTGTTTCGTTCACAACGTGAATTTGTGTATTCTGGTCCTCGTATGAGGGCGTGGGTTCAAATCCCACTTCTGACACGATATGTTTTGTGAAATTAACTGGAAGAGATGTAATTTATAAAACGTCCGAATTGAATGAATCCAAGTCAGGGTGGCCGAGCGGTCTAAGGCGCCAGACTCAAGGGGCTCAGTTTCCTTCGTTAACAACGTGAATCTGTGTATTCTGGTCCTCTTATGAGGGCGTGGGTTCGAATCCCACTTCTGACAGGATATGTTTTATGAAATTAACTAGAATAGATGTAATTTATAAAACTTCCCAATTGAAAGAATCCATGTCAGGATGGCCGAGCGGTCTAAGGCGCCAGACTCAAGGGGCTCAGTTTCTTTCGTTCACAACGTGAATCTGTGTATTCTGGTCCTCGTATGAGGGCGTTGGTTCGAATCCCACTTCTGACACGATATGTTTTATGAAATTAACTGGAAGAGATGTAATTTATAAAACTTCCCAATTGAAAGAATCCATGTCAGGATGGCCGAGCGGTCTAAGGCGCCAGACTCAAGGGGCTCAGTTTTCTTCGTTCACAACGTGAATCTGTGTATTCCGGTCCTCGTATGAGGGCGTGGGTTCGAATCCCACTTCTGACACGATATGTTTTATGAAATCAACTGGAAGAGATGTAATTTATAAAACGTCCCAATTGAATGAATGCAAGTCAGGGTGGCCGATTGGTCTAAGGCGCCAGACTCAAGGGGCTCAGTTTCCTTCGTTCACAACGTGAATCTGTGTATTCTGGTCCTCGTATGAGGGTGTGGGTTCGAATCCCACTTCTGACACGATATGTTTTATGAAATTAACTGGAAGAGATTTAATTTATAAAACGTCCCAATTGAATGAATCCAAGTCAGGATGGCCGAGCGGTCTAAAGCGCCAGACTCAAGGGGTTAAGTTTCCTTCGTTCACAACGTGAATCTGTGTATTCTGATCCTCGTATGAGGGCGTGGGTTCGAATCCCACTTCTGACACGGTATGTTTTATGAAATTAACTGGAAGAGATGTAATTTATAAAACGTCCAAATTAGAGGTGACCACGTCAGGATGGCGGAGCGGTCTAAGGCGCAAGAGTCAAGGGGCGTAGTTTCTTTCGTTCACAACTTGAATCTGTGTATTCCGGTCCTCGTATGAGGGCGTGGGTTCGAATCCCACTTCTGACATGATATGTTTTATGAAATTAACTGGAAGAGATGTAATTTATAAAACGTCCCAATTGAATGAATCCAAGTCAGGGTGACCGAGCGGTCTAAGGCGCCACACTCAAGGGGCTCAGTTTCCTTCGTTCACAACGTGAATCTGTGTATTCTGATCCTCGTATTAGGGCGTGGGTTCGAATCCCACTTCTGACACGATATGTTTTATGAAATTAACTAGAATAGATGTAATTTATAAAACGTCCCAATTGAAAGAATCCATGTCAGGATGACCAAGCGGTCTAAGGCGCCACACTCAAGAGGCTCATTTTCCTTCGTTCACAACGTGAATCTGTGTATTCTGGTCCTCTTATGAGGGCGTGGGTTCGAATCCCACTTCTGACACGAAGTGGTTGATGAAATTAAATGGAAGAGATGTAATTTATAAAACGTCCAAATTAGAAGTGACCACGTCAGGATGGCGGAGCGGTCTAAGGCGCAAGACTCAAGGGGCGTAGTTTGTTTCGTTCACAACGTGAATTTGTGTATTCTGGTCCTCGTATGAGGGCGTGGGTTCAAATCCCACTTCTGACACGATATGTTTTGTGAAATTAACTGGAAGAGATGTAATTTATAAAACGTCCGAATTGAATGAATCCAAGTCAGGGTGGCCGAGCGGTCTAAGGCGCCAGACTCAAGGGGCTCAGTTTCCTTCGTTAACAACGTGAATCTGTGTATTCTGGTCCTCTTATGAGGGCGTGGGTTCGAATCCCACTTCTGACAGGATATGTTTTATGAAATTAACTAGAATAGATGTAATTTATAAAACTTCCCAATTGAAATAATCCATGTCAGGATGGCCGAGCGGTCTAAGGCGCCAGACTCAAGGGGCTCAGTTTCTTTCGTTCACAACGTGAATCTGTGTATTCTGGTCCTCGTATGAGGGCGTTGGTTCGAATCCCACTTCTGACACGATATGTTTTATGAAATTAACTGGAAGAGATGTAATTTATAAAACTTCCCAATTGAAAGAATCCATGTCAGGATGGCCGAGCGGTCTAAGGCGCCAGACTCAAGGGGCTCAGTTTTCTTCGTTCACAACGTGAATCTGTGTATTCCGGTCCTCGTATGAGGGCGTGGGTTCGAATCCCACTTCTGACACGATATGTTTTATGAAATCAACTGGAAGAGATGTAATTTATAAAACGTCCCAATTGAATGAATGCAAGTCAGGGTGGCCGATTGGTCTAAGGCGCCAGACTCAAGGGGCTCAGTTTCCTTCGTTCACAACGTGAATCTGTGTATTCTGGTCCTCGTATGAGGGCGTGGGTTCGAATCCCACTTCTAACACGATATGTTTTATGAAAATAAATAGAATAGATGTAATTTATAAAACGTCCCAATTGAAAGAATCCATGTCAGGATGGCCGAGCGGTCTAAGGCGCCAGACTCAAGGGGCTCAGTTTCCTTCGTTCACAACGTGAATATGTGTATTCTGGTCCTCGTATGAGGGCGTGGGTTCGAATCCCACTTCTGAACACGAAGTGGTTTATGAAATTAACTGGAAGAGATGTAATTTATAAAACGTCCCAATTGAATGAATCCAAGTCAGGGTGGCCGAGCGGTCTAAGGCGCCAGACTCAAGGGGCTCAGTTTCCTTCGTTCACAACGTGAATCTGTGTATTCTGGTCCTCGTATGAGGGCGTGGGTTCGAATCCCACTTCTGACACGAAGTGGTTTATGAAATTAACTGGAAAAGATGTAATTTATAAAACGTCAAAATTGAATGAATCCAAGTCAGGATGGCGGAGCGGTCTAAGGCGCAAGACTCAAGAACGTAGTTTCTTTCGTTCACAACGTGAATCTGTAAATTTTGGTCCTCGTATGAGGGCGTGGGTTCGAATCCCACTTCTGACACGATATGTTTTATGAAATTAACTGGAAGAGATGTAATTTATAAAACGTCCCAATTGAATGAATCCAAGTCAGGGTGGCCGAGCGGTCTAAGGCGCCAGACTCAAGGGGCTCAGTTTCCTTCGTTCACAAGGTGAATCTGTGTATTCTGGTCCTCGTATGAGGGCGTGGGTTCAAATCCCACTTCTGACACGATATGTTTTATGAAATTAACTGGAGAAGATGTAATTTATAAAACGTCAAAATTGAATGAATCCAAGTCAGGATGGCGGAGCGGTCTAAGGCGCCAGACTCAAGGGGCTTAGTTTGTTTCGTTCACAACGTGAATCTGTGTATTCTGGTCCTCTTATGAGGGCGTGGGTTCGAAGCCCACTTCTGACAGGATATGTTTTATGAAATTAACTAGAATAGATGTAATTTATAAAACGTCCCAATTGAATGAATCCAAGTGAGGATGGCCGAGCGGTCTAAAGCGCCAGACTCAAGGGGCTAAGTTTCCTTCGTTCACAACGTGAATCTGTGTATTCTGATCCTCGTATGAGGGCGTGGGTTCGAATCCCACTTCTGACACGATATGTTTTATGAAATGAACTGGAAGAGATGTAATTTATAAAACATCCCAATTGAATGAATCCAATTCAGGGTGGCCGAGCGGTCTAAGGCGCCAGACTCAAAGGGCTAAGTTTCCTTCGTTCACAACGTGAATCTGTGTATTCTGGTCCTCGTATGAGGGAGTGGGTTCGAATCCCACTTCTGACACGATATGTTTTATGAAATTAACTGGAAGAGATGTAATTTATAAAACGTCCTAATTGAATGAATCCAAGTCAGGGTGGCCGAGCGGTCTAAGGCGCCAGACTCAAGGGGCTCAGTTTCCTTCGTTCACAACGTGAATCTGTGTATTCTGGTCCTCGTATGAGGGCGTGGGTTCAAATCCCACTTCTGACACGATATGTTTTATGAAATAAACTGGAAGAGATGTAATTTATAAAACGTCCTAATTGAATGAATCCAAGTCAGGGTGGCCGAGCGGTCTAAGGCGCCAGACTCAAGGGGCTCAGTTTCTTTCGTTCACAACGTGAATCTGTGTATTCTGGTCATCTTATGAGGGCGTGGGTTCGAATCCCACTTCTGACAGGATGTTTTATGAAATTAACTAGCGTAGATGTAATTTATAAAACGTCCCAATTGAAAGAATCCTTGTCAGGATGGCCGAGCGGTCTAAGGCGCCAGACTCAAGGGGCTCAGTTTCCTTCGTTAACAACGTGAATCTGTGTATTCTGGTCCTCGTTTGAGGGCGTGGGTTCGAATCCCACTTCTGACACGATATGTTTTATGAAATTAACTGGAAGAGATGTAATTTATAAAACGTCCCAATTGAATGAATCCAAGTCAGGGTGGCCGAGCGGTCTAAGGCGCCAGACTCAAGGGGCTCAGTTTCCTTCGTTCACAACGTGAATCTGTGTATTCTGGTCCTCGTATGAGGGCGTGGGTTAGAATCCCACTTCTGACACGGTATGTTTTATGAAATTAAATAGAATAGATGTAATTTATAAAACGTCCCAATTGAAAGAATCCATGTCAGGATGGCCGAGCGGTCTAAGGCGCCACACTCAATGGGCTCATTTTCCTTCGTTCACAACGTGAATCTGTGTATTCTGGTCCTCTTATGAGGGCGTGGGTTCGAATCCCACTTCTGACACGAAGTGGTTGATGAAACTAACTGGAAGAGATGTAATTTATAAAACGTCCAAATTAGAAGTGACCACGTCAGGATGGCGGAGCGGTCTAAGGCGCAAGACTCAAGGGGCGTAGTTTCATTTGTTCACAACGTGAATCTGTGTATTCTGGTCCTCGTATGTGGGCGTGTGTTCGAATCTCACTTCTGACACGATATGTTTTATGAAATTAACTGGAAGAGATGTAATTTATAAAACGTCCCAATTGAATGAATCCAAGTGAGGATGGCCGAGCGGTCTAAAGCGCCAGACTCAAGGGGCTAAGTTTCCTTCGTTCACAACGTGAATCTGTGTATTCTGGTCCTCGTATGAGGGAGTGGGTTCGAATCCCACTTCTGACACGATATGTTTTATGAAATTAACTGGAAGGGATGTAATTTATAAAACGTCCAAATTAGATGTGACCACGTCAGGATGGCGGAGCGGTCTAAGGCGCAAGACTCAAGGGGCGTTGTTTCTTTCGTTCACAACGTGAATCTGTGTATTCTGGTCCTCGTATGAGGGCGTGGGTTCAAATCCCACTTCTGACACGATATGTTTTATGAAATTAACTGGAAGAGATGTAATTTATAAAACGTCCCAATTGAATGAATCCAAGTCAGGGTGGCCAAGCGGTCTAAGGCGCCAGACTCAAGGGGCTCAGTTTCCTTCGTTCACAACGTGAATCTGTGTATTGTGGTCCTCGTATGAGGGTGTGGGTTCAAATCCCACTTCTGACACGATATGTTTTATGAAATAAAATGGAAGAGATGTAATTTATAAAACGTCCTAATTGAATGAATCCAAGTCAGGGTGGCCGAGCGGTCTAAGGCGCCAGACTCAAGGGGCTCAGTTTCTTTCGTTCACAACGTGAATCTGTGTATTCTGGTCATCTTATGAGGGCGTGGGTTCGAATCCCACTTCTGACAGGATGTTTTATGAAATTAACTAGAATAGATGTAATTTATAAAACGTCCCAATTGAAAGAATCCTTGTCAGGATGGCCGAGCGGTCTAAGGCGCCACACTCAAGGGGCTCAGTTTCCTTCGTTAACAACGTGAATCTGTGTATTCTGGTCCTCGTATGAGGGCGTGGGTTCGAATCCCACTTCTGACACGATATGTTTTATGAAATTAACTGGAAGAGATGTAATTTATAAAACGTCCAAATTAGAGGTGACCACGTCAGGATGACGGAGCGGTCTAAGGCGCTAGACTCAAGGGGCGTAGTTTCTTTCGTTCACAACGTGAATCTGTGTATTCTGGTCCTCGTATGTGGGCGTGCGTTCAAATCCCACTTCTGACACGATATGTTTTATGAAATTAACTGGAAGAGATGTAATTTATAAAACGTCCCAATTGAATGAATCCAAGTCAGGGTGGCCGAGCGGTCTAAGGCGCCACACTCAAGGGGCTCATTTTCCTTCGTTCACAACGTGAATCTGTGTATTCTGGTCCTCTTATGAGGGCGTGGGTTCGAATCCCACTTCTGACACGAAGTGGTTGATGAAATTAACTGGAAGAGATGTAATTTATAAAACGTCCAAATTAGAAGTGACCACGTCAGGATGGCGGAGCGGTCTAAGGCGCAAGACTCAAGGGGCGTAGTTCCTTTCGTTCAAAACGTGAATCTGTGTATTCTGGTCCTCGTATGAGGGCGTGGGTTCGAATCCCACTTCTGACACGATATGTTTTATGAAATTAACTGGAAGAGATTTAATTTATAAAACGTCCCAATTGAATGAATCCAAGTCAGGATGGCCGAGCGGTCTAAAGCGCCAGACTCAAGGGGCTAAGTTTCCTTCGTTCACAACGTGAATCTGTGTATTCTGATCCTCGTATGAGGGCGTGGGTTCGAATCCCACTTCTGACACGATATGTTTTATGAAATGAACTGGAAGAGATGTAATTTATAAAACATCCCAATTGAATGAATCCAATTCAGGGTGGCCGAGCGGTCTAACGCGCCAGACCCAAGGGGCTAAGTTTCCTTCGTTCACAACGTGAATCTGTGTATTCTGGTCCCCGTATGAGGGAGTGGGTTCGAATCCCACTTCTGACACGATATGTTTTATGAAATTAACTGGAAGAGATGTAATTTATAAAACGTCCAAATTAGATGTGACCACGTCAGGATGGCGGAGCGGTCTAAGGCGCAAGACTCAAGGGGCGTAGTTTCTTTCGTTCACAACGTGAATCTGTGTATTCTGGTCCTCGTATGAGGGCGTGGGTTCAAATCCCACTTCTGACACGATATGTTTTATGAAATTAACTGGAAGAGATGTAATTTATAAAACATCCCAATTGAATGAATCCAATTCAGGGTGGCCGAGCGGTCTAAGGCGCCAGACTCAAGGGGCTCAGTTTCCTTCGTTCACAACGTGAATCTGTGTATTCTGGTCCTCGTATGAGGGCGTGGGTTCAAATCCCACTTCTGACACGATATGTTTTATGAAATAAACTGGAAGAGATGTAATTTATAAAACGTCCTAATTGAATGAATCCAAGTCAGGGTGGCCGAGCGGTCTAAGGCGCCAGACTCAAGGGGCTCAGTTTCTTTCGTTCACAACGTGAATCTGTGTATTCTGGTCATCTTATGAGGGCGTGGGTTCGAATCCCACTTCTGACAGGATGTTTTATGAAATTAACTAGAATAGATGTAATTTATAAAACGTCCCAATTGAAAGAATCCTTGTCAGGATGGCCGAGCGGTCTAAGGCGCCAGACTCAAGGGGCTCAGTTTCCTTCGTTAACAACGTGAATCTGTGTATTCTGGTCCTCGTATGAGGGCGTGGGTTCGAATCCCACTTCTGACACGATATGTTTTATGAAATTAACTGGAAGAGATGTAATTTATAAAACGTCCAAATTAGAGGTGACCACGTCAGGATGACGGAGCGGTCTAAGGCGCTAGACTCAAGGGGCGTAGTTTCTTTCGTTCACAACGTGAATCTGTGTATTCTGGTCCTCTTATGAGGGCGTGGGTTCGAATCCCACTTCTGACATGATATGTTTTATGAAATTAACTGGAAGAGATGTAATTTATAAAACGTCCCAATTGAATGAATCCAAGTCAGGGTGACCGAGCGGTCTAAGGCGCCACACTCAAGGGGCTCAGTTTCCTTCGTTCACAACGTGAATCTGTGTATTCTGATCCTCGTATTAGGGCGTGGGTTCGAATCCCACTTCTGACACGATATGTTTTATGAAATTAACTAGAATAGATGTAATTTATAAAACGTCCCAATTGAAAGAATCCATGTCAGGATGACCAAGCGGTCTAAGGCGCCACACTCAAGAGGCTCATTTTCCTTCGTTCACAACGTGAATCTGTGTATTCTGGTCCTCTTATGAGGGCGTGGGTTCGAATCCCACTTCTGACACGAAGTGGTTGATGAAATTAAATGGAAGAGATGTAATTTATAAAACGTCCAAATTAGAAGTGACCACGTCAGGATGGCGGAGCGGTCTAAGGCGCAAGACTCAAGGGGCGTAGTTTGTTTCGTTCACAACGTGAATTTGTGTATTCTGGTCCTCGTATGAGGGCGTGGGTTCAAATCCCACTTCTGACACGATATGTTTTGTGAAATTAACTGGAAGAGATGTAATTTATAAAACGTCCAAATTAGAGGTGACCACGTCAGGATGACGGAGCGGTCTAAGGCGCTAGACTCAAGGGGCGTAGTTTCTTTCGTTCACAACGTGAATCTGTGTATTCTGGTCCTCGTATGTGGGCGTGCGTTCAAATCCCACTTCTGACACGATATGTTTTATGAAATTAACTGGAAGAGATGTAATTTATAAAACGTCCTAATTTAATGAATCCAAGTCAGGGTGGCCGAGCGGTCTAAGGCGCCACACTCAAGGGGCTCAGTTTCCTTCGTTAACAACGTGAATCTGTGTATTCTGGTCCTCGTATGAGGGCGTGGGTTCGAATCCCACTTCTGACACGATATGTTTTATGAAATTAACTGGAAGAGATGTAATTTATAAAACGTCCAAATTAGAGGTGACCACGTCAGGATGACGGAGCGGTCTAAGGCGCTAGACTCAAGGGGCGTAGTTTCTTTCGTTCACAACGTGAATCTGTGTATTCTGGTCCTCGTATGTGGGCGTGCGTTCAAATCCCACTTCTGACACGATATGTTTTATGAAATTAACTGGAAGAGATGTAATTTATAAAACGTCCCAATTGAATGAATCCAAGTCAGGGTGGCCGAGCGGTCTAAGGCGCCACACTCAAGGGGCTCATTTTCCTTCGTTCACAACGTGAATCTGTGTATTCTGGTCCTCTTATGAGGGCGTGGGTTCGAATCCCACTTCTGACACGAAGTGGTTGATGAAATTAACTGGAAGAGATGTAATTTATAAAACGTCCAAATTAGAAGTGACCACGTCAGGATGGCGGAGCGGTCTAAGGCGCAAGACTCAAGGGGCGTAGTTCCTTTCGTTCAAAACGTGAATCTGTGTATTCTGGTCCTCGTATGAGGGCGTGGGTTCGAATCCCACTTCTGACACGATATGTTTTATGAAATTAACTGGAAGAGATTTAATTTATAAAACGTCCCAATTGAATGAATCCAAGTCAGGATGGCCGAGCGGTCTAAAGCGCCAGACTCAAGGGGCTAAGTTTCCTTCGTTCACAACGTGAATCTGTGTATTCTGATCCTCGTATGAGGGCGTGGGTTCGAATCCCACTTCTGACAAGATATGTTTTATGAAATGAACTGGAAGAGATGTAATTTATAAAACATCCCAATTGAATGAATCCAATTCAGGGTGGCCGAGCGGTCTAACGCGCCAGACCCAAGGGGCTAAGTTTCCTTCGTTCACAACGTGAATCTGTGTATTCTGGTCCCCGTATGAGGGAGTGGGTTCGAATCCCACTTCTGACACGATATGTTTTATGAAATTAACTGGAAGAGATGTAATTTATAAAACGTCCAAATTAGATGTGACCACGTCAGGATGGCGGAGCGGTCTAAGGCGCAAGACTCAAGGGGCGTAGTTTCTTTCGTTCACAACGTGAATCTGTGTATTCTGGTCCTCGTATGAGGGCGTGGGTTCAAATCCCACTTCTGACACGATATGTTTTATGAAATTAACTGGAAGAGATGTAATTTATAAAACATCCCAATTGAATGAATCCAATTCAGGGTGGCCGAGCGGTCTAAGGCGCCAGACTCAAGGGGCTCAGTTTCCTTCGTTCACAACGTGAATCTGTGTATTCTGGTCCTCGTATGAGGGCGTGGGTTCAAATCCCACTTCTGACACGATATGTTTTATGAAATAAACTGGAAGAGATGTAATTTATAAAACGTCCTAATTGAATGAATCCAAGTCAGGGTGGCCGAGCGGTCTAAGGCGCCAGACTCAAGGGGCTCAGTTTCTTTCGTTCACAACGTGAATCTGTGTATTCTGGTCATCTTATGAGGGCGTGGGTTCGAATCCCACTTCTGACAGGATGTTTTATGAAATTAACTAGAATAGATGTAATTTATAAAACGTCCCAATTGAAAGAATCCTTGTCAGGATGGCCGAGCGGTCTAAGGCGCCAGACTCAAGGGGCTCAGTTTCCTTCGTTAACAACGTGAATCTGTGTATTCTGGTCCTCGTATGAGGGCGTGGGTTCGAATCCCACTTCTGACACGATATGTTTTATGAAATTAACTGGAAGAGATGTAATTTATAAAACGTCCAAATTAGAGGTGACCACGTCAGGATGACGGAGCGGTCTAAGGCGCTAGACTCAAGGGGCGTAGTTTCTTTCGTTCACAACGTGAATCTGTGTATTCTGGTCCTCTTATGAGGGCGTGGGTTCGAATCCCACTTCTGACATGATATGTTTTATGAAATTAACTGGAAGAGATGTAATTTATAAAACGTCCCAATTGAATGAATCCAAGTCAGGGTGACCGAGCGGTCTAAGGCGCCACACTCAAGGGGCTCAGTTTCCTTCGTTCACAACGTGAATCTGTGTATTCTGATCCTCGTATTAGGGCGTGGGTTCGAATCCCACTTCTGACACGATATGTTTTATGAAATTAACTAGAATAGATGTAATTTATAAAACGTCCCAATTGAAAGAATCCATGTCAGGATGACCAAGCGGTCTAAGGCGCCACACTCAAGAGGCTCATTTTCCTTCGTTCACAACGTGAATCTGTGTATTCTGGTCCTCTTATGAGGGCGTGGGTTCGAATCCCACTTCTGACACGAAGTGGTTGATGAAATTAAATGGAAGAGATGTAATTTATAAAACGTCCAAATTAGAAGTGACCACGTCAGGATGGCGGAGCGGTCTAAGGCGCAAGACTCAAGGGGCGTAGTTTGTTTCGTTCACAACGTGAATTTGTGTATTCTGGTCCTCGTATGAGGGCGTGGGTTCAAATCCCACTTCTGACACGATATGTTTTGTGAAATTAACTGGAAGAGATGTAATTTATAAAACTTCCCAATTGAAAGAATCCATGTCAGGATGGCCGAGCGGTCTAAGGCGCCAGACTCAAGGGGCTCAGTTTCTTTCGTTCACAACGTGAATCTGTGTATTCTGGTCCTCGTATGAGGGCGTTGGTTCGAATCCCACTTCTGACACGATATGTTTTATGAAATTAACTGGAAGAGATGTAATTTATAAAACTTCCCAATTGAAAGAATCCATGTCAGGATGGCCGAGCGGTCTAAGGCGCCAGACTCAAGGGGCTCAGTTTTCTTCGTTCACAACGTGAATCTGTGTATTCCGGTCCTCGTATGAGGGCGTGGGTTCGAATCCCACTTCTGACACGATATGTTTTATGAAATCAACTGGAAGAGATGTAATTTATAAAACGTCCCAATTGAATGAATGCAAGTCAGGGTGGCCGATTGGTCTAAGGCGCCAGACTCAAGGGGCTCAGTTTCCTTCGTTCACAACGTGAATCTGTGTATTCTGGTCCTCGTATGAGGGCGTGGGTTCGAATCCCACTTCTAACACGATATGTTTTATGAAAATAAATAGAATAGATGTAATTTATAAAACGTCCCAATTGAAAGAATCCATGTCAGGATGGCCGAGCGGTCTAAGGCGCCAGACTCAAGGGGCTCAGTTTCCTTCGTTCACAACGTGAATATGTGTATTCTGGTCCTCGTATGAGGGCGTGGGTTCGAATCCCACTTCTGAACACGAAGTGGTTTATGAAATTAACTGGAAGAGATGTAATTTATAAAACGTCCCAATTGAATGAATCCAAGTCAGGGTGGCCGAGCGGTCTAAGGCGCCAGACTCAAGGGGCTCAGTTTCCTTCGTTCACAACGTGAATCTGTGTATTCTGGTCCTCGTATGAGGGCGTGGGTTCGAATCCCACTTCTGACACGAAGTGGTTTATGAAATTAACTGGAAAAGATGTAATTTATAAAACGTCAAAATTGAATGAATCCAAGTCAGGATGGCGGAGCGGTCTAAGGCGCAAGACTCAAGAACGTAGTTTCTTTCGTTCACAACGTGAATCTGTAAATTTTGGTCCTCGTATGAGGGCGTGGGTTCGAATCCCACTTCTGACACGATATGTTTTATGAAATTAACTGGAAGAGATGTAATTTATAAAACGTCCCAATTGAATGAATCCAAGTCAGGGTGGCCGAGCGGTCTAAGGCGCCAGACTCAAGGGGCTCAGTTTCCTTCGTTCACAAGGTGAATCTGTGTATTCTGGTCCTCGTATGAGGGCGTGGGTTCAAATCCCACTTCTGACACGATATGTTTTATGAAATTAACTGGAGAAGATGTAATTTATAAAACGTCAAAATTGAATGAATCCAAGTCAGGATGGCGGAGCGGTCTAAGGCGCCAGACTCAAGGGGCTTAGTTTGTTTCGTTCACAACGTGAATCTGTGTATTCTGGTCCTCTTATGAGGGCGTGGGTTCGAAGCCCACTTCTGACAGGATATGTTTTATGAAATTAACTAGAATAGATGTAATTTATAAAACGTCCCAATTGAATGAATCCAAGTGAGGATGGCCGAGCGGTCTAAAGCGCCAGACTCAAGGGGCTAAGTTTCCTTCGTTCACAACGTGAATCTGTGTATTCTGATCCTCGTATGAGGGCGTGGGTTCGAATCCCACTTCTGACACGATATGTTTTATGAAATGAACTGGAAGAGATGTAATTTATAAAACATCCCAATTGAATGAATCCAATTCAGGGTGGCCGAGCGGTCTAAGGCGCCAGACTCAAAGGGCTAAGTTTCCTTCGTTCACAACGTGAATCTGTGTATTCTGGTCCTCGTATGAGGGAGTGGGTTCGAATCCCACTTCTGTCACGATATGTTTTATGAAATTAACTGGAAGAGATGTAATTTATAAAACGTCCTAATTGAATGAATCCAAGTCAGGGTGGCCAAGCGGTCTAAGGCGCCAGACTCAAGGGGCTCAGTTTCCTTCGTTCACAACGTGAATCTGTGTATTCTGGTCCTCGTATGAGGGCGTGGGTTCAAATCCCACTTCTGACACGATATGTTTTATGAAATAAACTGGAAGAGATGTAATTTATAAAACGTCCTAATTGAATGAATCCAAGTCAGGGTGGCCGAGCGGTCTAAGGCGCCAGACTCAAGGGGCTCAGTTTCTTTCGTTCACAACGTGAATCTGTGTATTCTGGTCATCTTATGAGGGCGTGGGTTCGAATCCCACTTCTGACAGGATGTTTTATGAAATTAACTAGCGTAGATGTAATTTATAAAACGTCCCAATTGAAAGAATCCTTGTCAGGATGGCCGAGCGGTCTAAGGCGCCAGACTCAAGGGGCTCAGTTTCCTTCGTTAACAACGTGAATCTGTGTATTCTGGTCCTCGTTTGAGGGCGTGGGTTCGAATCCCACTTCTGACACGATATGTTTTATGAAATTAACTGGAAGAGATGTAATTTATAAAACGTCCCAATTGAATGAATCCAAGTCAGGGTGGCCGAGCGGTCTAAGGCGCCAGACTCAAGGGGCTCAGTTTCCTTCGTTCACAACGTGAATCTGTGTATTCTGGTCCTCGTATGAGGGCGTGGGTTAGAATCCCACTTCTGACACGGTATGTTTTATGAAATTAAATAGAATAGATGTAATTTATAAAACGTCCCAATTGAAAGAATCCATGTCAGGATGGCCGAGCGGTCTAAGGCGCCACACTCAATGGGCTCATTTTCCTTCGTTCACAACGTGAATCTGTGTATTCTGGTCCTCTTATGAGGGCGTGGGTTCGAATCCCACTTCTGACACGAAGTGGTTGATGAAACTAACTGGAAGAGATGTAATTTATAAAACGTCCAAATTAGAAGTGACCACGTCAGGATGGCGGAGCGGTCTAAGGCGCAAGACTCAAGGGGCGTAGTTTCATTTGTTCACAACGTGAATCTGTGTATTCTGGTCCTCGTATGTGGGCGTGTGTTCGAATCTCACTTCTGACACGATATGTTTTATGAAATTAACTGGAAGAGATGTAATTTATAAAACGTCCCAATTGAATGAATCCAAGTGAGGATGGCCGAGCGGTCTAAAGCGCCAGACTCAAGGGGCTAAGTTTCCTTCGTTCACAACGTGAATCTGTGTATTCTGATCCTCGTATGAGGGCGTGAGTTCGAATCCCACTTCTGACACGATATGTTTTATGAAATTAACTGGAAGAGATGTAATTTATAAAACGTCCCAATTGAATGAATCCAAGTCAGGGTGGCCAAGCGGTCTAAGGCGCCAGACTCAAGGGGCTCAGTTTCCTTCGTTCACAACGTGAATCTGTGTATTGTGGTCCTCGTATGAGGGTGTGGGTTCAAATCCCACTTCTGACACGATATGTTTTATGAAATAAACTGGAAGAGATGTAATTTATAAAACGTCCTAATTGAATGAATCCAAGTCAGGGTGGCCGAGCGGTCTAAGGCGCCAGACTCAAGGGGCTCAGTTTCTTTCGTTCACAACGTGAATCTGTGTATTCTGGTCATCTTATGAGGGCGTGGGTTCGAATCCCACTTCTGACAGGATGTTTTATGAAATTAACTAGAATAGATGTAATTTATAAAACGTCCCAATTGAAAGAGTCCTTGTCAGGATGGCCGAGCGGTCTAAGGCGCCACACTCAAGGGGCTCAGTTTCCTTCGTTAACAACGTGAATCTGTGTATTCTGGTCCTCGTATGAGGGCGTGGGTTCGAATACCACTTCTGACACGATATGTTTTATGAAATTAACTGGAAGAGATGTAATTTATAAAACGTCCAAATTAGAGGTGACCACGTCAGGATGACGGAGCGGTCTAAGGCGCTAGACTCAAGGGGCGTAGTTTCTTTCGTTCACAACGTGAATCTGTGTATTCTGGTCCTCGTATGTGGGCGTGCGTTCAAATCCCACTTCTGACACGATATGTTTTATGAAATTAACTGGAAGAGATGTAATTTATAAAACGTCCCAATTGAATGAATCCAAGTCAGGGTGGCCGAGCGGTCTAAGGCGCCACACTCAAGGGGCTCATTTTCCTTCGTTCACAACGTGAATCTGTGTATTCTGGTCCTCTTATGAGGGCGTGGGTTTGAATCCCACTTCTGACACGAAGTGGTTGATGAAATTAACTGGAAGAGATGTAATTTATAAAACGTCCAAATTAGAAGTGACCACGTCAGGATGGCGGAGCGGTCTAAGGCGCAAGACTCAAGGGGCGTAGTTCCTTTCGTTCAAAACGTGAATCTGTGTATTCTGGTCCTCGTATGAGGGCGTGGGTTCGAATCCCACTTCTGACACGATATGTTTTATGAAATTAACTGGAAGAGATTTAATTTATAAAACGTCCCAATTGAATGAATCCAAGTCAGGATGGCCGAGCGGTCTAAAGCGCCAGACTCAAGGGGCTAAGTTTCCTTCGTTCACAACGTGAATCTGTGTATTCTGATCCTCGTATGAGGGCGTGGGTTCGAATCCCACTTCTGACACGATATGTTTTATGAAATGAACTGGAAGAGATGTAATTTATAAAACATCCCAATTGAATGAATCCAATTCAGGGTGGCCGAGCGGTCTAACGCGCCAGACTCAAGGGGCTAAGTTTCCTTCGTTCACAACGTGAATCTGTGTATTCTGGTCCCCGTATGAGGGAGTGGGTTCGAATCCCACTTCTGACACGATATGTTTTATGAAATTAACTGGAAGAGATGTAATTTATAAAACGTCCAAATTAGATGTGACCACGTCAGGATGGCGGAGCGGTCTAAGGCGCAAGACTCAAGGGGCGTAGTTTCTTTCGTTCACAACGTGAATCTGTGTATTCTGGTCCTCGTATGAGGGCGTGGGTTCAAATCCCACTTCTGACACGATATGTTTTATGAAGTTAACTGGAAGAGATGTAATTTATAAAACATCCCAATTGAATGAATCCAATTCAGGGTGGCCGAGCGGTCTAAGGCGCCAGACTCAAGGGGCTCAGTTTCCTTCGTTCACAACGTGAATCTGTGTATTCTGGTCCTCGTATGAGGGCGTGGGTTCAAATCCCACTTCTGACACGATATGTTTTATGAAATAAACTGGAAGAGATGTAATTTATAAAACGTCCTAATTGAATGAATCCAAGTCAGGGTGGCCGAGCGGTCTAAGGCGCCAGACTCAAGGGGCTCAGTTTCTTTCGTTCACAACGTGAATCTGTGTATTCTGGTCATCTTATGAGGGCGTGGGTTCGAATCCCACTTCTGACAGGATGTTTTATGAAATTAACTAGAATAGATGTAATTTATAAAACGTCCCAATTGAAAGAATCCTTGTCAGGATGGCCGAGCGGTCTAAGGCGCCAGACTCAAGGGGCTCAGTTTCCTTCGTTAACAACGTGAATCTGTGTATTCTGGTCCTCGTATGAGGGCGTGGGTTCGAATCCCACTTCTGACACGATATGTTTTATGAAATTAACTGGAAGAGATGTAATTTATAAAACGTCCAAATTAGAGGTGACCACGTCAGGATGACGGAGCGGTCTAAGGCGCTAGACTCAAGGGGCGTAGTTTCTTTCGTTCACAACGTGAATCTGTGTATTCTGGTCCTCGTATGTGGGCGTGCGTTCAAATCCCACTTCTGACACGATATGTTTTATGAAATTAACTGGAAGAGATGTAATTTATAAAACGTCCCAATTGAATGAATCCAAGTCAGGGTGGCCGAGCGGTCTAAGGCGTCAGACTCAAGGGGCTAAGTTTCCTTCGTTCACAACGTGAATCTGTGTATTCTGGTCCTCGTATGAGGGAGTGGGTTCGAATCCCACTTCTGACACGATATGTTTTATGAAATTAACTGGAAGGGATGTAATTTATAAAACGTCCAAATTAGATGTGACCACGTCAGGATGGCGGAGCGGTCTAAGGCGCAAGACTCAAGGGGCGTAGTTTCTTTCGTTCACAACGTGAATCTGTGTATTCTGGTCCTCGTATGAGGGCGTGGGTTCAAATCCCACTTCTGACACGATATGTTTTATGAAATTGACTGGAAGAGATGTAATTTATAAAACGTCCCAATTGAATGAATCCAAGTCAGGGTGGCCAAGCGGTCTAAGGCGCCAGACTCAAGGGGCTCAGTTTCCTTCGTTCACAACGTGAATCTGTGTATTCTGGTCCTCGTATGAGGGCGTGGGTTCAAATCCCACTTCTGACACGATATGTTTTATGAAATAAACTGGAAGAGATGTAATTTATAAAACGTCCTAATTGAATGAATCCAAGTCAGGGTGGCCGAGCGGTCTAAGGCGCCAGACTCAAGGGGCTCAGTTTCTTTCGTTCACAACGTGAATCTGTGTATTCTGGTCATCTTATGAGGGCGTGGGTTCGAATCCCACTTCTGACAGGATGTTTTATGAAATTAACTAGCGTAGATGTAATTTATAAAACGTCCCAATTGAAAGAATCCTTGTCAGGATGGCCGAGCGGTCTAAGGCGCCAGACTCAAGGGGCTCAGTTTCCTTCGTTAACAACGTGAATCTGTGTATTCTGGTCCTCGTTTGAGGGCGTGGGTTCGAATCCCACTTCTGACACGATATGTTTTATGAAATTAACTGGAAGAGATGTAATTTATAAAACGTCCCAATTGAATGAATCCAAGTCAGGGTGGCCGAGCGGTCTAAGGCGCCACACTCAATGGGCTCATTTTCCTTCGTTCACAACGTGAATCTGTGTATTCTGGTCCTCTTATGAGGGCGTGGGTTCGAATCCCACTTCTGACACGAAGTGGTTGATGAAACTAACTGGAAGAGATGTAATTTATAAAACGTCCAAATTAGAAGTGACCACGTCAGGATGGCGGAGCGGTCTAAGGCGCAAGACTCAAGGGGCGTAGTTTCATTTGTTCACAACGTGAATCTGTGTATTCTGGTCCTCGTATGTGGGCGTGTGTTCGAATCTCACTTCTGACACGATATGTTTTATGAAATTAACTGGAAGAGATGTAATTTATAAAACGTCCCAATTGAATGAATCCAAGTGAGGATGGCCGAGCGGTCTAAAGCGCCAGACTCAAGGGGCTAAGTTTCCTTCGTTCACAACGTGAATCTGTGTATTCTGATCCTCGTATGAGGGCGTGAGTTCGAATCCCACTTCTGACACGATATGTTTTATGAAATTAACTAGAATAGATGTAATTTATAAAACGTCCCAATTGAAAGAATCCTTGTCAGGATGGCCGAGCGGTCTAAGGCGCCACACTCAAGGGGCTCAGTTTCCTTCGTTAACAACGTGAATCTGTGTATTCTGGTCCTCGTATGAGGGCGTGGGTTCGAATCCCACTTCTGACACGATATGTTTTATGAAATTAACTGGAAGAGATGTAATTTATAAAACGTCCAAATTAGAGGTGACCACGTCAGGATGACGGAGCGGTCTAAGGCGCTAGACTCAAGGGGCGTAGTTTCTTTCGTTCACAACGTGAATCTGTGTATTCTGGTCCTCGTATGTGGGCGTGCGTTCAAATCCCACTTCTGACACAATATGTTTTATGAAATTAACTGGAAGAGATGTAATTTATAAAACGTCCCAATTGAATGAATCCAAGTCAGGGTGGCCGAGCGGTCTAAGGCGCCACACTCAAGGGGCTCATTTTCCTTCGTTCACAACGTGAATCTGTGTATTCTGGTCCTCTTATGAGGGCGTGGGTTCGAATCCCACTTCTGACACGAAGTGGTTGATGAAATTAACTGGAAGAGATGTAATTTATAAAACGTCCAAATTAGAAGTGACCACGTCAGGATGGCGGAGCGGTCTAAGGCGCAAGACTCAAGGGGCGTAGTTCCTTTCGTTCAAAACGTGAATCTGTGTATTCTGGTCCTCGTATGAGGGCGTGGGTTCGAATCCCACTTCTGACACGATATGTTTTATGAAATTAACTGGAAGAGATTTAATTTATAAAACGTCCCAATTGAATGAATCCAAGTCAGGATGGCCGAGCGGTCTAAAGCGCCAGACTCAAGGGGCTAAGTTTCCTTCGTTCACAACGTGAATCTGTGTATTCTGATCCTCGTATGAGGGCGTGGGTTCGAATCCCACTTCTGACACGATATGTTTTATGAAATGAACTGGAAGAGATGTAATTTATAAAACGTCCAAATTAGAGGTGACCACGTCAGGATGACGGAGCGGTCTAAGGCGCTAGACTCAAGGGGCGTAGTTTCTTTCGTTCACAACGTGAATCTGTGTATTCTGGTCCTCGTATGTGGGCGTGCGTTCAAATCCCACTTCTGACACGATATGTTTTATGAAATTAACTGGAAGAGATGTAATTTATAAAACGTCCCAATTGAATGAATCCAAGTCAGGGTGGCCGAGCGGTCTAAGGCGCCAGACTCAAGGGGCTAAGTTTCCTTCGTTCACAACGTGAATCTGTGTATTCTGGTCCTCGTATGAGGGAGTGGGTTCGAATCCCACTTCTGACACGATATGTTTTATGAAATTAACTGTAAGGGATGTAATTTATAAAACGTCCAAATTAGATGTGACCACGTCAGGATGGCGGAGCGGTCTAAGGCGCAAGACTCAAGGGGCGTAGTTTCTTTCGTTCACAACGTGAATCTGTGTATTCTGGTCCTCGTATGAGGGCGTGGGTTCAAATCCCACTTCTGACACGATATGTTTTATGAAATTGACTGGAAGAGATGTAATTTATAAAACGTCCCAATTGAATGAATCCAAGTCAGGGTGGCCAAGCGGTCTAAGGCGCCAGACTCAAGGGGCTCAGTTTCCTTCGTTCACAACGTGAATCTGTGTATTCTGGTCCTCGTATGAGGGCGTGGGTTCAAATCCCACTTCTGACACGATATGTTTTATGAAATAAACTGGAAGAGATGTAATTTATAAAACGTCCTAATTGAATGAATCCAAGTCAGGGTGGCCGAGCGGTCTAAGGAGCCAGACTCAAGGGGCTCAGTTTCTTTCGTTCACAACGTGAATCTGTGTATTCTGGTCATCTTATGAGGGCGTGGGTTCGAATCCCACTTCTGACAGGATGTTTTATGAAATTAACTAGCGTAGATGTAATTTATAAAACGTCCCAATTGAAAGAATCCTTGTCAGGATGGCCGAGCGGTCTAAGGCGCCAGACTCAAGGGGCTCAGTTTCCTTCGTTAACAACGTGAATCTGTGTATTCTGGTCCTCGTTTGAGGGCGTGGGTTCGAATCCCACTTCTGACACGATATGTTTTATGAAATTAACTGGAAGAGATGTAATTTATAAAACGTCCCAATTGAATGAATCCAAGTCAGGGTGGCCGAGCGGTCTAAGGCGCCACACTCAATGGGCTCATTTTCCTTCGTTCACAACGTGAATCTGTGTATTCTGGTCCTCTTATGAGGGCGTGGGTTCGAATCCCACTTCTGACACGAAGTGGTTGATGAAACTAACTGGAAGAGATGTAATTTATAAAACGTCCAAATTAGAAGTGACCACGTCAGGATGGCGGAGCGGTCTAAGGCGCAAGACTCAAGGGGCGTAGTTTCATTTGTTCACAACGTGAATCTGTGTATTCTGGTCCTCGTATGTGGGCGTGTGTTTGAATCTCACTTCTGACACGATATGTTTTATGAAATTAACTGGAAGAGATGTAATTTATAAAACGTCCCAATTGAATGAATCCAAGTGAGGATGGCCGAGCGGTCTAAAGCGCCAGACTCAAGGGGCTAAGTTTCCTTCGTTCACAACGTGAATCTGTGTATTCTGATCCTCGTATGAGGGCGTGAGTTCGAATCCCACTTCTGACACGATATGTTTTATGAAATGAACTGGAAGAGATGTAATTTATAAAACATCCCAATTGAATGAATCCAATTCAGGGTGGCCGAGCGGTCTAAGGCGCCAGACTCAAGGGGCTAAGTTTCCTTCGTTCACAACGTGAATCTGTGTATTCTGGTCCTCGTATGAGGGAGTGGGTTCGAATCCCACTTCTGACACGATATGTTCTATGAAATTAACTGGAAGGGATGTAATTTATAAAACGTCCAAATTAGATGTGACCACGTCAGGATGGCGGAGCGGTCTAAGGCGCAAGACTCAAGGGGCGTTGTTTCTTTCGTTCACAACGTGAATCTGTGTATTCTGGTCCTCGTATGAGGGCGTGGGTTCAAATCCCACTTCTGACACGATATGTTTTATGAAATTAACTGGAAGAGATGTAATTTATAAAACGTCCCAATTGAATGAATCCAAGTCAGGGTGGCCAAGCGGTCTAAGGCGCCAGACTCAAGGGGCTCAGTTTCCTTCGTTCACAACGTGAATCTGTGTATTGTGGTCCTCGTATGAGGGTGTGGGTTCAAATCCCACTTCTGACACGATATGTTTTATGAAATAAACTGGAAGAGATGTAATTTATAAAACGTCCTAATTGAATGAATCCAAGTCAGGGTGGCCGAGCGGTCTAAGGCGCCAGACTCAAGGGGCTCAGTTTCTTTCGTTCACAACGTGAATCTGTGTATTCTGGTCATCTTATGAGGGCGTGGGTTCGAATCCCACTTCTGACAGGATGTTTTATGAAATTAACTAGAATAGATGTAATTTATAAAACGTCCCAATTGAAAGAATCCTTGTCAGGATGGCCGAGCGGTCTAAGGCGCCACACTCAAGGGGCTCAGTTTCCTTCGTTAACAACGTGAATCTGTGTATTCTGGTCCTCGTATGAGGGCGTGGGTTCGAATCCCACTTCTGACACGATATGTTTTATGAAATTAACTGGAAGAGATGTAATTTATAAAACGTCCAAATTAGAGGTGACCACGTCAGGATGACGGAGCGGTCTAAGGCGCTAGACTCAAGGGGCGTAGTTTCTTTCGTTCACAACGTGAATCTGTGTATTCTGGTCCTCGTATGTGGGCGTGCGTTCAAATCCCACTTCTGACACAATATGTTTTATGAAATTAACTGGAAGAGATGTAATTTATAAAACGTCCCAATTGAATGAATCCAAGTCAGGGTGGCCGAGCGGTCTAAGGCGCCACACTCAAGGGGCTCATTTTCCTTCGTTCACAACGTGAATCTGTGTATTCTGGTCCTCTTATGAGGGCGTGGGTTCGAATCCCACTTCTGACACGAAGTGGTTGATGAAATTAACTGGAAGAGATGTAATTTATAAAACGTCCAAATTAGAAGTGACCACGTCAGGATGGCGGAGCGGTCTAAGGCGCAAGACTCAAGGGGCGTAGTTCCTTTCGTTCAAAACGTGAATCTGTGTATTCTGGTCCTCGTATGAGGGCGTGGGTTCGAATCCCACTTCTGACACGATATGTTTTATGAAATGAACTGGAAGAGATGTAATTTATAAAACATCCCAATTGAATGAATCCAATTCAGGGTGGCCGAGCGGTCTAACGCGCCAGACTCAAGGGGCTAAGTTTCCTTCGTTCACAACGTGAATCTGTGTATTCTGGTCCCCGTATGAGGGAGTGGGTTCGAATCCCACTTCTGACACGATATGTTTTATGAAATTAACTGGAAGAGATGTAATTTATAAAACGTCCAAATTAGATGTGACCACGTCAGGATGGCGGAGCGGTCTAAGGCGCAAGACTCAAGGGGCGTAGTTTCTTTCGTTCACAACGTGAATCTGTGTATTCTGGTCCTCGTATGAGGGCGTGGGTTCAAATCCCACTTCTGACACGATATGTTTTATGAAATTAACTGGAAGAGATGTAATTTATAAAACATCCCAATTGAATGAATCCAATTCAGGGTGGCCGAGCGGTCTAAGGCGCCAGACTCAAGGGGCTCAGTTTCCTTCGTTCACAACGTGAATCTGTGTATTCTGGTCCTCGTATGAGGGCGTGGGTTCAAATCCCACTTCTGACACGATATGTTTTATGAAATAAACTGGAAGAGATGTAATTTATAAAACGTCCTAATTGAATGAATCCAAGTCAGGGTGGCCGAGCGGTCTAAGGCGCCAGACTCAAGGGGCTCAGTTTCTTTCGTTCACAACGTGAATCTGTGTATTCTGGTCATCTTATGAGGGCGTGGGTTCGAATCCCACTTCTGACAGGATGTTTTATGAAATTAACTAGAATAGATGTAATTTATAAAACGTCCCAATTGAAAGAATCCTTGTCAGGATGGCCGAGCGGTCTAAGGCGCCAGACTCAAGGGGCTCAGTTTCCTTCGTTAACAACGTGAATCTGTGTATTCTGGTCCTCGTATGAGGGCGTGGGTTCGAATCCCACTTCTGACACGATATGTTTTATGAAATTAACTGGAAGAGATGTAATTTATAAAACGTCCAAATTAGAGGTGACCACGTCAGGATGACGGAGCGGTCTAAGGCGCTAGACTCAAGGGGCGTAGTTTCTTTCGTTCACAACGTGAATCTGTGTATTCTGGTCCTCGTATGTGGGCGTGCGTTCAAATCCCACTTCTGACACGATATGTTTTATGAAATTAACTGGAAGAGATGTAATTTATAAAACGTCCCAATTGAATGAATCCAAGTCAGGGTGGCCAAGCGGTCTAAGGCGCCAGACTCAAGGGGCTCAGTTTCCTTCGTTCACAACGTGAATCTGTGTATTCTGGTCCTCGTATGAGGGCGTGGGTTCAAATCCCACTTCTGACACGATATGTTTTATGAAATAAACTGGAAGAGATGTAATTTATAAAACGTCCTAATTGAATGAATCCAAGTCAGGGTGGCCGAGCGGTCTAAGGCGCCAGACTCAAGGGGCTCAGTTTCTTTCGTTCACAACGTGAATCTGTGTATTCTGGTCATCTTATGAGGGCGTGGGTTCGAATCCCACTTCTGACAGGATGTTTTATGAAATTAACTAGAATAGATGTAATTTATAAAACGTCCCAATTGAAAGATTCCTTGTCAGGATGGCCGAGCGGTCTAAGGCGCCAGACTCAAGGGGCTCAGTTTCCTTCGTTAACAACGTGAATCTGTGTATTCTGGTCCTCGTATGAGGGCGTGGGTTCGAATCCCACTTCTGACACGATATGTTTTATGAAATTAACTGGAAGAGATGTAATTTATAAAACGTCCAAATTAGAGGTGACCACGTCAGGATGACGGAGCGGTCTAAGGCGCTAGACTCAAGGGGCGTAGTTTCTTTCGTTCACAACGGGAATCTGTGTATTCTGGTCCTCGTATGTGGGCGTGCGTTCAAATCCCACTTCTGACACGATATGTTTTATGAAATTAACTGGAAGAGATGTAATTTATAAAACGTCCCAATTGAATGAATCCAAGTCAGGGTGGCCGAGCGGTCTAAGGCGCCACACTCAAGGGGCTCATTTTCCTTCGTTCACAACGTGAATCTGTGTATTCTGGTCCTCTTATGAGGGCGTGGGTTCGAATCCCACTTCTGACACGAAGTGGTTGATGAAATTAACTGGAAGAGATGTAATTTATAAAACGTCCAAATTAGAAGTGACCACGTCAGGATGGCGGAGCGGTCTAAGGCGCAAGACTCAAGGGGCGTAGTTCCTTTCGTTCAAAACGTGAATCTGTGTATTCTGGTCCTCGTATGAGGGCGTGGGTTCGAATCCCACTTCTGACACGATATGTTTTATGAAATTAACTGGAAGAGATTTAATTTATAAAACGTCCCAATTGAATGAATCCAAGTCAGGATGGCCGAGCGGTCTAAAGCGCCAGACTCAAGGGGCTAAGTTTCCTTCGTTCACAACGTGAATCTGTGTATTCTGATCCTCGTATCAGGGCGTGGGTTCGAATCCCACTTCTGACACGATATGTTTTATGAAATGAACTGGAAGAGATGTAATTTATAAAACATCCCAATTGAATGAATCCAATTCAGGGTGGCCGAGCGGTCTAAGGCGCAAGACTCAAGGGGCGTAGTTCCTTTCGTTCAAAACGTGAATCTGTGTATTCTGGTCCTCGTATGAGGGCGTGGGTTCGAATCCCACTTCTGACACGATATGTTTTATGAAATTAACTGGAAGAGATTTAATTTATAAAACGTCCCAATTGAATGAATCCAAGTCAGGATGGCCGAGCGGTCTAAAGCGCCAGACTCAAGGGGCTAAGTTTCCTTCGTTCACAACGTGAATCTGTGTATTCTGATCCTCGTATGAGGGCGTGGGTTCGAATCCCACTTCTGACACGATATGTTTTATGAAATGAACTGGAAGAGATGTAATTTATAAAACATCCCAATTGAATGAATCTAATTCAGGGTGGCCGAGCGGTCTAAAGCGCCAGACTCAAGGGGCTAAGTTTCCTTCGTTCACAACGTGAATCTGTGTATTCTGATCCTCGTATGAGGGCGTGGGTTCGAATCCCACTTCTGACACGATATGTTTTATGAAATGAACTGGAAGAGATGTAATTTATAAAACATCCCAATTGAATGAATCCAATTCAGGGTGGCCGAGCGGTCTAACGCGCCAGACTGAAGGGGCTAAGTTTCCTTCGTTCACAACGTGAATCTGTGTATTCTGGTCCTCGTATGAGGGAGTGGGTTCGAATCCCACTTCTGACACGATATGTTTTATGAAATTAACTGGAAGAGATGTAATTTATAAAACGTCCAAATTAGATGTGACCACGTCAGGATGGCGGAGCGGTCTAAGGCGCAAGACTCAAGGGGCGTAGTTTCTTTCGTTCACAACGTGAATCTGTGTATTCTGGTCCTCGTATGAGGGCGTGGGTTCAAATCCCACTTCTGACACGATATGTTTTATGAAATTAACTGGAAGAGATGTAATTTATAAAACGTCCCAATTGAATGAATCCAAGTCAGGGTGGCCGAGCGGTCTAAGGCGCCAGACTCAAGGGGCTCAGTTTCCTTCGTTCACAACGTGAATCTGTGTATTCTGTTCCTCGTATGAGGGCGTGGGTTCAAATCCCACTTCTGACACGATATGTTTTATGAAATAAACTGGAAGAGATGTAATTTATAAAACGTCCTAATTGAATGAATCCAAGTCAGGGTGGCCGACCGGTCTAAGGCGCCAGACTCAAGGGGCTCAGTTTCTTTCGTTCACAACGTGAATCTGTGTATTCTGGTCATCTTATGAGGGCGTGGGTTCTAATCCCACTTCTGACAGGATGTTTTATGAAATTAACTAGAATAGATGTAATTTATAAAACGTCCCAATTGAAAGAATCCTTGTCAGGATGGCCGAGCGGTCTAAGGCGCCAGACTCAAGGGGCTCAGTTTCCTTCGTTAACAACGTGAATCTGTGTATTCTGGTCCTCGTATGAGGGCGTGGGTTCGAATCCCACTTCTGACACGATATGTTTTATGAAATTAACTGGAAGAGATGTAATTTATAAAACGTCCAAATTAGAGGTGACCACGTCAGGATGACGGAGCGGTCTAAGGCGCTAGACTCAAGGGGCGTAGTTTCTTTCGTTCACAACGTGAATCTGTGTATTCTGGTCCTCGTATGTGGGCGTGCGTTCAAATCCCACTTCTGACACGATATGTTTTATGAAATTAACTGGAAGAGATGTAATTTATAAAACGTCCCAATTGAATGAATCCAAGTCAGGGTGGCCGAGCGGTCTAAGGCGCCACACTCAAGGTGCTCATTTTCCTTCGTTCACAACGTGAATCTGTGTATTCTGGTCCTCTTATGAGGGCGTGGGTTCGAATCCCACTTCTGACACGAAGTGGTTGATGAAATTAACTGGAAGAGATGTAATTTATAAAACGTCCAAATTAGAAGTGACCACGTCAGGATGGCGGAGCAGTCTAAGGCGCAAGACTCAAGGGGCGTAGTTTCTTTCGTTCAAAACGTGAATCTGTGTATTCTGGTCCTCGTATGAGGGCGTGGGTTCGAATCCCACTTCTGACACGATATGTTTTATGAAATTGACTGGAAGAGATGTAATTTATAAAACGTCCCAATTGAATGAATCCAAGTCAGGGTGGCCGAGCGGTCTAAGGCGCCAGACTCAAGGGGCTCAGTTTCCTTCGTTCACAACGTGAATCTGTGTATTCTGGTCCTCGTATGAGGGCGTGGGTTCAAATCCCACTTCTGACACGATATGTTTTATGAAATAAACTGGAAGAGATGTAATTTATAAAACGTCCTAATTGAATGAATCCAAGTCAGGGTGGCCGAGCGGTCTAAGGCGCCAGACTCAAGGGGCTCAGTTTCTTTCGTTCACAACGTGAATCTGTGTATTGTGGTCATCTTATGAGGGCGTGGGTTCGAATCCCACTTCTGACAGGATGTTTTATGAAATTAACTAGAATAGATGTAATTTATAAAACGTCCCAATTGAAAGAATCCTTGTCAGGATGGCCGAGCGGTCTAAGGCGCCAGACTCAAGGGGCTCAGTTTCCTTCGTTAACAACGTGAATCTGTGTATTCTGGTCCTCGTATGAGGGCGTGGGTTCGAATCCCACTTCTGACACGATATGTTTTATGAAATTAACTGGAAGAGATGTAATTTATAAAACGTCCAAATTAGAGGTGACCACGTCAGGATGACGGAGCGGTCTAAGGCGCTAGACTCAAGGGGCGTAGTTTCTTTCGTTCACAACGTGAATCTGTGTATTCTGGTCCTCGTATGTGGGCGTGCGTTCAAATCCCACTTCTGACACGATATGTTTTATGAAATTAACTGGAAGAGATGTAATTTATAAAACGTCCCAATTGAATGAATCCAAGTCAGGGTGGCCGAGCGGTCTAAGGCGCCACACTCAAGGTGCTCATTTTCCTTCGTTCACAACGTGAATCTGTGTATTCTGGTCCTCTTATGAGGGCGTGGGTTCGAATCCCACTTCTGACACGAAGTGGTTGATGAAATTAACTGGAAGAGATGTAATTTATAAAACGTCCAAATTAGAAGTGACCACGTCAGGATGGCGGAGCAGTCTAAGGCGCAAGACTCAAGGGGCGTAGTTTCTTTCGTTCAAAACGTGAATCTGTGTATTCTGGTCCTCGTATGAGGGCGTGGGTTCGAATCCCACTTCTGACACGATATGTTTTATGAAATTGACTGGAAGAGATGTAATTTATAAAACGTCCCAATTGAATGAATCCAAGTCAGGGTGGCCGAGCGGTCTAAGGCGCCAGACTCAAGGGGCTCAGTTTCCTTCGTTCACAACGTGAATCTGTGTATTCTGGTCCTCGTATGAGGGCGTGAGTTCAAATCCCACTTCTGACACGATATGTTTTATGAAATAAACTGGAAGAGATGTAATTTATAAAACGTCCTAATTGAATGAATCCAAGTCAGGGTGGCCGAGCGGTCTAAGGCGCCAGACTCAAGGGGCTCAGTTTCTTTCGTTCACAACGTGAATCTGTGTATTGTGGTCATCTTATGAGGGCGTGGGTTCGAATCCCACTTCTGACAGGATGTTTTATGAAATTAACTAGAATAGATGTAATTTATAAAACGTCCCAATTGAAAGAATCCTTGTCAGGATGGCCGAGCGGTCTAAGGCGCCAGACTCAAGGGGCTCAGTTTCCTTCGTTAACAACGTGAATCTGTGTATTCTGGTCCTCGTATGAGGGCGTGGGTTCGAATCCCACTTCTGACACGATATGTTTTATGAAATTAACTGGAAGAGATGTAATTTATAAAACGTCCAAATTAGAGGTGACCACGTCAGGATGACGGAGCGGTCTAAGGCGCTAGACTCAAGGGGCGTAGTTTCTTTCGTTCACAACGTGAATCTGTGTATTCTGGTCCTCGTATGTGGGCGTGCGTTCAAATCCCACTTCTGACACGATATGTTTTATGAAATTAACTGGAAGAGATGTAATTTATAAAACGTCCCAATTGAATGAATCCAAGTCAGGGTGGCCGAGCGGTCTAAGGCGCCACACTCAAGGGGCTCATTTTCCTTCGTTCACAACGTGAATCTGTGTATTCTGGTCCTCTTATGAGGGCGTGGGTTCGAATCCCACTTCTGACACGAAGTGGTTGATGAAATTAACTGGAAGAGATGTAATTTATAAAACGTCCAAATTAGAAGTGACCACGTCAGGATGGCGGAGCGGTCTAAGGCGCAAGACTCAAGGGGCGTAGTTTCTTTCGTTCAAAACGTGAATCTGTGTATTCTGGTCCTCGTATGAGGGCGTGGGTTCGAATCCCACTTCTGACACGATATGTTTTATGAAATTGACTGGAAGAGATGTAATTTATAAAACGTCCCAATTGAATGAATCCAAGTCAGGGTGGCCGAGCGGTCTAAGGCGCCAGACTCAAAGGGCTCAGTTTCCTTCGTTCACAACGTGAATCTGTGTATTCTGGTCCTCGTATGAGGGCGTGGGTTCAAATCCCACTTCTGACACGATATGTTTTATGAAATAAACTGGAAGAGATGTAATTTATAAAACGTCCTAATTGAATGAATCCAAGTCAGGGTGGCCGAGCGGTCTAAGGCGCCAGACTCAAGGGGCTCAGTTTCTTTCGTTCACAACGTGAATTTGTGTATTCTGGTCATCTTATGAGGGCGTGGGTTCGAATCCCACTTCTGACAGGATGTTTTATGAAATTAACTAGAATAGATGTAATTTATAAAACGTCCCAATTGAAAGAATCCTTGTCAGGATGGCCGAGCGGTCTAAGGCGCCAGACTCAAGGGGCTCAGTTTCCTTCGTTAACAACGTGAATCTGTGTATTCTGGTCCTCGTATGAGGGCGTGGGTTCGAATCCCACTTCTGACACGATATGTTTTATGAAATTAACTGGAAGAGATGTAATTTATAAAACGTCCAAATTAGAGGTGACCACGTCAGGATGACGGAGCGGTCTAAGGCGCTAGACTCAAGGGGCGTAGTTTCTTTCGTTCACAACGTGAATCTGTGTATTCTGGTCCTCGTATGTGGGCGTGCGTTCAAATCCCACTTCTGACACGATATGTTTTATGAAATTAACTGGAAGAGATGTAATTTATAAAACGTCCCAATTGAATGAATCCAAGTCAGGGTGGCCGAGCGGTCTAAGGCGCCACACTCAAGGGGCTCATTTTCCTTCGTTCACAACGTGAATCTGTGTATTCTGGTCCTCTTATGAGGGCGTGGGTTCGAATCCCACTTCTGACACGAAGTGGTTGATGAAATTAACTGGAAGAGATGTAATTTATAAAACGTCCAAATTAGAAGTGACCACGTCAGGATGGCGGAGCGGTCTAAGGCGCAAGACTCAAGGGGCGTAGTTTCTTTCGTTCAAAACGTGAATCTGTGTATTCTGGTCCTCTTATGAGGGCGTGGGTTCGAATCCCACTTCTGACACGAAGTGGTTGATGAAATTAACTGGAAGAGATGTAATTTATAAAACGTCCAAATTAGAAGTGACCACGTCAGGATGGCGGAGCGGTCTAAGGCGCAAGACTCAAGGGGCGTAGTTTCTTTCGTTCAAAACGTGAATCTGTGTATTCTGGTCCTCGTATGAGGGCGTGGGTTCGAATCCCACTTCTGACACGATATGTTTTATGAAATTAACTGGAAGAGATTTAATTTATAAAACGTCCCAATTGAATGAATCCAAGTCAGGGTGGCCGAGCGGTCTAACGCGCCAGACTCAAGGGGCTAAGTTTCTTTCGTTCACAACGTGAATTTGTGTATTCTGGTCATCTTATGAGGGCGTGGGTTCGAATCCCACTTCTGACAGGATGTTTTATGAAATTAACTAGAATAGATGTAATTTATAAAACGTCCCAATTGAAAGAATCCTTGTCAGGATGGCCGAGCGGTCTAAGGCGCCAGACTCAAGGGGCTCAGTTTCCTTCGTTAACAACGTGAATCTGTGTATTCTGGTCCTCGTATGAGGGCGTGGGTTCGAATCCCACTTCTGACACGATATGTTTTATGAAATTAACTGGAAGAGATGTAATTTATAAAACGTCCAAATTAGAGGTGACCACGTCAGGATGACGGAGCGGTCTAAGGCGCTAGACTCAAGGGGCGTAGTTTCTTTCGTTCACAACGTGAATCTGTGTATTCTGGTCCTCGTATGTGGGCGTGCGTTCAAATCCCACTTCTGACACGATATGTTTTATGAAATTAACTGGAAGAGATGTAATTTATAAAACGTCCTAATTGAATGAATCCAAGTCAGGGTGGCCGAGCGGTCTAAGGCGCCAGACTCAAGGGGCTCAGTTTCTTTCGTTCACAACGTGAATTTGTGTATTCTGGTCATCTTATGAGGGCGTGGGTTCGAATCCCACTTCTGACAGGATGTTTTATGAAATTAACTAGAATAGATGTAATTTATAAAACGTCCCAATTGAAAGAATCCTTGTCAGGATGGCCGAGCGGTCTAAGGCGCCAGACTCAAGGGGCTCAGTTTCCTTCGTTAACAACGTGAATCTGTGTATTCTGGTCCTCGTATGAGGGCGTGGGTTCGAATCCCACTTCTGACACGATATGTTTTATGAAATTAACTGGAAGAGATGTAATTTATAAAACGTCCCAATTGAATGAATCCAAGTCAGGATGGCCGAGCGGTCTAAAGCGCCAGACTCAAGGGGCTAAGTTTCCTTCGTTCACAACGTGAATCTGTGTATTCTGATCCTCGTATGAGGGCGTGGGTTCAAATCCCACTTCTGACACGATATGTTTTATGAAATAAACTGGAAGAGATGTAATTTATAAAACGTCCTAATTGAATGAATCCAAGTCAGGGTGGCCGAGCGGTCTAAGGCGCCACACTCAAGGGGCTCATTTTCCTTCGTTCACAACGTGAATCTGTGTATTCTGGTCCTCTTATGAGGGCGTGGGTTCGAATCCCACTTCTGACACGAAGTGGTTGATGAAATTAACTGGAAGAGATGTAATTTATAAAACGTCCAAATTAGAAGTGACCACGTCAGGATGGCGGAGCGGTCTAAGGCGCAAGACTCAAGGGGCGTAGTTTCTTTCGTTCAAAACGTGAATCTGTGTATTCTGGTCCTCGTATGAGGGCGTGGGTTCGAATCCCACTTCTGACACGATATGTTTTATGAAATTAACTGGAAGAGATTTAATTTATAAAACGTCCCAATTGAATGAATCCAAGTCAGGGTGGCCGAGCGGTCTAACGCGCCAGACTCAAGGGGCTAAGTTTCTTTCGTTCACAACGTGAATCTGTGTATTCTGGTCATCTTATGAGGGCGTGGGTTCGAATCCCACTTCTGACAGGATGTTTTATGAAATTAACTAGAATAGATGTAATTTATAAAACGTCCCAATTGAAAGAATCGTTGTCAGGATGGCCGAGCGGTCTAAGGCGCCAGACTCAAGGGGCTCAGTGTCCTTCGTTAACAACGTGAATCTGTGTATTCTGGTCCTCGTATGAGGGCGTGGGTTCGAATCCCACTTCTGACACGATATGTTTTATGAAATTAACTGGAAGAGATTTAATTTATAAAACGTCCCAATTGAATGAATCCAAGTCAGGATGGCCGAGCGGTCTAAAGCGCCAGACTCAAGGGGCTAAGTTTCCTTCGTTCACAACGTGAATCTGTGTATTCTGATCCTCGTATGAGGGCGTGGGTTCAAATCCCACTTCTGACACGATATGTTTTATGAAATAAACTGGAAGAGATGTAATTTATAAAACGTCCTAATTGAATGAATCCAAGTCAGGGTGGCCGAGCGGTCTAAGGCGCCAGACTCAAGGGGCTCAGTTTCTTTCGTTCACAACGTGAATCTGTGTATTCTGGTCCTCGTATGAGGGCGTGGGTTCGAATCCCACTTCTGACACGATATGTTTTATGAAATTAACTGGAAGAGATGTAATTTATAAAACGTCCAAATTAGAGGTGACCACGTCAGGATGACGGAGCGGTCTAAGGCGCTAGACTCAAGGGGCGTAGTTTCTTTCGTTCACAACGTGAATCTGTGTATTCTGGTCCTCGTATGTGGGCGTGCGTTCAAATCCCACTTCTGACACGATATGTTTTATGAAATTAACTGGAAGAGATGTAATTTATAAAACGTCCTAATTGAATGAATCCAAGTCAGGGTGGCCGAGCGGTCTAAGGCGCCACACTCAAGGGGCTCATTTTCCTTCGTTAACAACGTGAATCTGTGTATTCTGGTCCTCTTATGAGGGCGTGGGTTCGAATCCCACTTCTGACACGATATGTTTTATGAAATAAACTGGAAGAGATGTAATTTATAAAACGTCCTAATTGAATGAATCCAAGTCAGGGTGGCCGAGCGGTCTAAGGCGCCACACTCAAGGGGCTCATTTTCCTTCGTTAACAACGTGAATCTGTGTATTCTGGTCCTCTTATGAGGGCGTGGGTTCGAATCCCACTTCTGACACGAAGTGGTTGATGAAATTAACTGGAAGAGATGTAATTTATAAAACGTCCAAATTAGAAGTGACCACGTCAGGATGGCGGAGCGGTCTAAGGCGCAAGACTCAAGGGGCGTAGTTTCTTTCGTTCAAAACGTGAATCTGTGTATTCTGGTCCTCGTATGAGGGCGTGGGTTCGAATCCCACTTCTGACACGATATGTTTTATGAAATTAACTGGAAGAGATGTAATTTATAAAACGTCCAAATTAGATGTGACCACGTCAGGATGGCGGAGCGGTCTAAGGCGCAAGACTCAAGGGGCGTAGTTTCTTTCGTTCACAACGTGAATCTGTGTATTCTGGTCCTCGTATGAGGGCGTGGGTTCAAATCCCACTTCTGACACGATATGTTTTATGAAATTAACTGGAAGAGATGTAATTTATAAAACGTCCCAATTGAATGAATCCAAGTCAGGGTGGCCGAGCGGTCTAAGGCGCCAGACTCAAGGGGCTCAGTTTCCTTCGTTCACAACGTGAATCTGTGTATTCTGGTCCTCGTATGAGGGCGTGGGTTCAAATCCCACTTCTGACACGATATGTTTTATGAACTAAACTGGAAGAGATGTAATTTATAAAACGTCCTAATTTAATGAATCCAAGTCAGGGTGGCCGAGCGGTCTAAGGCGCCAGACTCAAGGGGCTCAGTTTCTTTCGTTCACAACGTGAATCTGTGTATTCTGGTCATCTTATGAGAGCGTGGGTTCGAATCCCTCTTCTGACAGGATGTTTTATGAAATTAACTAGAATAGATGTAATTTATAAAACGTCCCAATTGAAAGAATCCTTGTCAGGATGGCCGAGCGGTCTAAGGCGCCAGACTCAAGGGGCTCAGTTTCCTTCGTTAACAACGTCAATCTGTGTATTCTGGTCCTCGTATGAGGGCGTGGGTTCGAATCCCACTTCTGACACGATATGTTTTATGAAATTAACTGGAAGAGATGTAATTTATAAAACGTCCAAATTAGAGGTGACCACGTCAGGATGACGGAGCGGTCTAAGGCGCTAGACTCAAGGGGCGTAGTTTCTTTCGTTCACAACGTGAATCTGTGTATTCTGGTCCTCGTATGTGGGCGTGCGTTCAAATCCCACTTCTGACACGATATGTTTTATGAAATTAACTGGAAGAGATGTAATTTATAAAACGTCCCAATTGAATGAATCCAAGTCAGGGTGGCCGAGCGGTCTAAGGCGCCACACTCAAGGGGCTCATTTTCCTTCGTTAACAACGTGAATCTGTGTATTCTGGTCCTCTTATGAGGGCGTGGGTTCGAATCCCACTTCTGACACGAAGTGGTTGATGAAATTAACTGGAAGAGATGTAATTTATAAAACGTCCAAATTAGAAGTGACCACGTCAGGATGGCGGAGCGGTCTAAGGCGCAAGACTCAAGGGGCGTAGTTTCTTTCGTTCAAAACGTGAATCTGTGTATTCTGGTCCTCGTATGAGGGCGTGGGTTCGAATCCCACTTCTGACACGATATGTTTTATGAAATTAACTGGAAGAGATGTAATTTATAAAACGTCCAAATTAGATGTGACCACGTCAGGATGGCGGAGCGGTCTAAGGCGCAAGACTCAAGGGGCGTAGTTTCTTTCGTTCACAACGTGAATCTGTGTATTCTGGTCCTCGTATGAGGGCGTGGGTTCAAATCCCACTTCTGACACGATATGTTTTATGAAATTAACTGGAAGAGATGTAATTTATAAAACGTCCCAATTGAATGAATCCAAGTCAGGGTGGCCGAGCGGTCTAAGGCGCCAGACTCAAGGGGCTCAGTTTCCTTCGTTCACAACGTGAATCTGTGTATTCTGGTCCTCGTATGAGGGCGTGGGTTCAAATCCCACTTCTGACACGATATGTTTTAGGAACTAAACTGGAAGAGATGTAATTTATAAAACGTCCTAATTTAATGAATCCAAGTCAGGGTGGCCGAGCGGTCTAAGGCGCCAGACTCAATGGGCTCAGTTTCTTTCGTTCACAACGTGAATCTGTGTATTCTGGTCATCTTATGAGAGCGTGGGTTCGAATCCCACTTCTGACAGGATGTTTTATGAAATTAACTAGAATAGATGTAATTTATAAAACGTTCCAATTGAAAGAATCCTTGTCAGGATGGCCGAGCGGTCTAAGGCGCCAGACTCAAGGGGCTCAGTTTCCTTCGTTAACAACGTGAATCTGTGTATTCTGGTCCTCGTATGAGGGCGTGGGTTCGAATCCCACTTCTGACACGATATGTTTTATGAAATTAACTGGAAGAGATGTAATTTATAAAACGTCCAAATGTGGGTGCACGGCAGTGCACCCGCCAAGTTGTCGTGCACTACCAGCAATCCTTTACCCGAAACATTTCAGCCTCATTTTGACCCCCTCTTAACTCGGTACTGGGGAATAGTACACCACTCATATTTGCACCGCAAGGTCACAGTGTTAATCCTAGGAAGTCCTCCAACTTCCAGCTTTCTAACTCATTTGGTTTCTGTGATAATCCTATGTGAAAATGACACATTATGAGACTGACTGACTGACTGACTGACTGACACATCATCAAAACCTCTAGGGCATTTCCGGTGGTGCTAGAATGATAAAATTTGGCATACTTGTACCACTAAGCATACAAGCAAAGGGAAAAGTCCCAAAAGCGGGAGTCTTTCCTTTTTAGCCCCTGAAATGGGGGTTTAAAATTAGAGTCATCATCTAAACCTCTAGGGCACTTCCGGTGTTGCGGGAATGATAAAATTTGGCATACAAGTAGGACTTAGCATACAAAGAAAGGGAAAAGTCCCAAAAGCGGGAATTTTCCCCGGTTAGCCCCTGAAATGGGGGTTTTATAATTTATATCCCCTCGTAATATGAAATTATAATTTAATTTTTTCGTCTTTTAATATTAATATTTTTTACTAATATGATTCTTTCGTATTATTGCAAAATTTATGTTTTAGTAATTAAATGTTTTACTCATTTCCTTTTCATTTCGTCTGAAATGATTCTAAGCGTGTTTTGATTCATTTAGTTTTTTACTTTTCGCGCTCTTTAGAGCTGAAAAGTATTGTTCCGACCTCTGTTGGCTGGACGGCTGGCTGGATATGTTGTGACTGGAAATGTTGTGACCTGATGAATTTTGACATAAATGAATATTTCGAATTTTAAATTTCCCGCGAATTTTCAACTCGAAATTCACCCGTAGTTCACGTTACACCTCATAGGTGGCGTAACGTATTTAATTTCAATTGAAATTATTTTCCCGTCGGCGCCGGGCTTCGAACCTGCGATATCCCAATCCATACGAGACGTCAGTGAAGACGCCCGGCCGCGCGCTCTACCACGAAGCCACGCTTGCTTGTAATATAAAGCGAGATAAATTCTAGTCAAGAGAAGAGGAAGGTAGAACGATATGGACCCCCCACCCCCACCTCCCCGACGCCCGCCACGAGACGAGAGAGACAGAGAGCTGTCTGGCTATAGATATGGACCCCCCACCTCCCCGACGCCCGCCACTGGATGCTGTCGAATATATATTGTATCGCGCTAGAGGAAGAGAGACAGTTGCTTGCAATTTTTTTTGCAATTTATAATTATTATATATCTTTTTAATCCTAGGCAAGATTAGATTTCTACTTGGGAACTTAAACATTACAATTAATATTATCATATTAATCAAAAAAGAAATTAAAGTTCTCCCCGACAGAAGGCGCGCTAAGCAGAGAGAGTTTTCTAATTTTGCCAATGATATCGTTTTTGAAGACTCGTCTGCTTAAAAGTTAGGGAGGTTGATTTAGTATTAAAATTAAATGTATTAACAAAATGAAACTCGAGTCAGCGTTTTAAAACTATAACTAGTTTGGGACGGAGGTACCATTGCTCACTATTTGTATGGCAAGTTTAAAATTAAATGATCACTTAACGAAACTGACATAAAATAATAGGTAGAGTTTGCAGAATTAAATTGCAGATTCTTTGCAAAATTAACTAATCATTTTGGCAGTTTCCGCTCTCGCTGGGTTCATCTACTAATAACAGTTACGTAAGTGATAATTATAAAAATAAAATCAACAACTCAAAGATATAAAATGAAATTTATGATCAAATTGAAACTAATTTCAATCAACGACAAACGGAATCAACTAATCATTTTGGCAGTTTCCGCTCTCGCTGGGTTCATCTCCTAATAACAGTTACGTAAGTGATAATTATAAAAATAAAATCAACAATCTCATAAAATCAACAACTCAAAATATAAAATGAAATTTATGATCAAAATGAATCTAATTTCAATCAACGACAAACGGAATCAACGTGTTCATCTCTCCATCCACGGAAATATGAAATTTCTACATGAAACATGAAAGTGCTATCAACCTAACAATTTTTAGAAATGTAATTTTAATCAATGAAACATACTCATTTAAAGTTAACTAATTATAAGTCGCTAATTTGATTATTATATTTAAAAAAACTATATTATTTAAGTAATAAATTTAACGATGGTGTTGATAGTACCAATAGAGTATTCAAGGATTGATTACGTTAATATCATCGTATCAAACAAAAAGTATTTAATTACAATTTGGAATTTCAATTTAAATTTATACAGTTTTTTAAATGACCATTGAGATTCAGAGTCTGTCACTGAATGTTGAAGATCTCCAGTCTCTGCCAAGTGATTTAAACTTTCAGACCCTCTCTGTGGGAAAGGGGGAATTAAATTAACGAGACTTACAAACTGACATCATCCTTAAATTAAATAAGGATTATAAATGAAAAGTTAAATCAAGGTATTGAAGGTTTAATTCTAAGGTTAGGAAAGGATTTGTTTACAAGTCCCAAACCAGTTTATTAATTGCTCGGACCAGTTTATTTATTCCAAAGTTGGGGTCAGTGGTATCAGGGAGCACTTTATTAATTATGGTTTTTGGAAAAAATAGACGGTGGGACCAGTTTATAAATTCGGGGTTCCTTATTAGAATTTTTCTAGCTCAACACACTTTCTACCAATTCTACTCCTAGGTAGTTAGTACTCCTTGGCTACAACTTCCCTACAAAAGTTTTGTAGTCCATTGACTATTGATCTTGTCTAGCGTCTATACTCTAGAATGAGTCTCTTGTAGTCGACAGTCTAGACCATAGCCAGTACTAGTTGTCAGTAGTCGTATTTCTCAGTAGTGTATGGTCACATTACAAGATTTTGATCTGGCTTACTGATGGCGAGAGAAGATATTGCCACCGAATTTATGTAAAATGCAATAAGGAATAAGGATAGTTCAGAAAAGTGTTAGCTCTATCTATCTATCTAAACGCATATTTGAATGAGGCGCCAAAACATTCGAAACATAGATGGCGATAGCTATGCTATCGCCGATCAATAACGAAACACGAGGTTAGCCAGTAAACGGCGAGAGAGAGGCATTCGGGTTTTTCGCGTGAACATGTAAAGAACGATTAATAAACGTAACTCTTTTTATCTTTTTCTATAACCGCAAGTCTTAATAATAATCATTAATTACACGCCTGAATCAACGACAATTAACAATTAACAAAAGGATTAAGAACTTCAAATATCATTAGACATGTTGATTGATATTTAGTGGCAACTAGTTGAAAAATTGTGATAAGAAATAAAAGTTAACAGTTATGGATGGTTATATCATGGACAAAGCAATACTAATTGCTTAGTCCATGGTTATATGCTACTTTTTCCTTCAGTAAAAAATTCAAATTCAAATAGAATTTTCAGCTTCTTTACTTTTGTGTCTTTACGTGCTTTTTATTCTCACCATTTTAGAAATTTAATTTATAGTGGGACCGGTAAAATAATAATTAATGCGAGGGTCACTGGTCCCAAGGACCACCACCACATCCGCGACACCAATTCGCCGCCGCCCACTCCGAAACAGACGAGCGCCTGAAAGGCTCAACCTATGAGACAGCAGCTAAACAAAGTTTTCACCATAATAACAATAACCTCATGAAGGACAGTATAAATAATGAGTTTAAACAAACTTTTCACCATAATAACAATAACCTCATAAAGGACAGTATAAATAATGACTTTAAAAAAACTTTTCACCACAATAACAATAACCTCATAAAGGACAGTATAAAATAGTGACTTAAACGAAGTTAAATCTGAATTACAATCTACCTCATTAAGCTCAACCAAACTGTTACAAATGCATAGCGCAATATTACAAGTTGCCAATGATCTTCCCTAATTAATCCACCAAGACTTGAACACTACAGTTAATTACTTATTTAATTAAACTGTAAACCAAATTCTTACTAGATTGGTTTTATTCATAATCGGAATGCTATTTTATAAACAATGGAAAAAAACCTGAAAATTTTAAATTTGTCGGGGTCAATGAATATAGTAATACTAATTCTAGTCACTAGAGGGCGCGAAAAGCGTAATCTGGCCGGGGCCATCTTGTCTTAAATATATTCTGTTGATTAAAAGTGTTACTTGCCACAATATTGTGTTCTTCGAATAGAAATACGGTTAACAATTATCACAGCCTGAGAAAAAAAAGAAAGTTGAATGCAAAAAAGTTGAAAAAGGCAAAGCCAAGTAAAACTCTTGGAAAGAACAGATAAAAATCTAAAAGTACAAATGTTTATTTCACTTCATAATCCTACTTCTATAAATCTACAAGAACATGCACGTACAAAAAGGAGTGAAATCTCACCAAAAGCATCTCTGTAAAAATATGCCAAGTTGTTTGGCCGTAAAAAGAAGTGAGATCTAAAATACGGCCAAGTTATTATCTCCAGGTGAACCAACATTTTATTCGACTTAAAACTTCTCAAGAATGTTTTTCTGACTTGGCCATTAGCATTCCAAACTTGCATCCTTCTTCTTTGCACCCGTGAAGGTTAATAACGGAAATTACAAGTTTAACCACAAAGGCTTATCAAGAATATTTAACAAATTTGAGTTAATATTTTAATTTCGATCCATATCTGGAATTAAACGAATCCTTGATATGCAAATGGCCAAGTCAGAAAAAACATTCTTGAGAAGTTTTAAGTCGAATAAAATGTTGGTTCACCTGGAGATAATAACTTGGCCGTATTTTAGATCTCACTTCTTTTTACGGCCAAACAACTTGGCATATTTTTACAGAGATGCTTTTGGTGAGATTAGAGGTGACCACGTCAGGATGACGGAGCGGTCTAAGGCGCTAGACTCAAGGGGCGTAGTTTCTTTCGTTCACAACGTGAATCTGTGTATTCTGGTCCTCGTATGTGGGCGTGCGTTCAAATCCCACTTCTGACACGATATGTTTTATGAAATTAACTGGAAGAGATGTAATTTATAAAACGTCCCAATTGAATGAATCCAAGTCAGGGTGGCCGAGCGGTCTAAGGCGCCACACTCAAGGGGCTCATTTTCCTTCGTTCACAACGTGAATCTGTGTATTCTGGTCCTCTTATGAGGGCGTGGGTTCGAATCCCACTTCTGACACGAAGTGGTTGATGAAATTAACTGGAAGAGATGTAATTTATAAAACGTCCAAATTAGAAGTGACCACGTCAGGATGGCGGAGCGGTCTAAGGCGCAAGACTCAAGGGGCGTAGTTTCTTTCGTTCAAAACGTGAATCTGTGTATTCTGGTCCTCGTATGAGGGCGTGGGTTCGAATCCCACTTCTGACACGATATGTTTTATGAAATTAACTGGAAGAGATGTAATTTATAAAACGTCCCAATTGAATGAATCCAAGTCAGGGTGGCCGAGCGGTCTAAGGCGCCAGACTCAAGGGGCTCAGTTTCCTTCGTACACAACGTGAATCTGTGTATTCTGGTCCTCGTATGAGGGCGTGGGTTCGAATCCCACTTCTGACAGGATGTTTTATGAAATTAACTAGAATAGATGTAATTTATAAAACGTCCCAATTGAAAGAATCCTTGTCAGGATGGCCGAGCGGTCTAAGGCGCCAGACTCAAGGGGCTCAGTTTCCTTCGTTAACAACGTGAATCTGTGTATTCTGGTCCTCTTATGAGGGCGTGGGTTCGAATCCCACTTCTGACACGAAGTGGTTGATGAAATTAACTGGAAGAGATGTAATTTATAAAACGTCCAAATTAGAAGTGACCACGTCAGGATGGCGGAGCGGTCTAAGGCGCAAGACTCAAGGGGCGTAGTTTCTTTCGTTCAAAACGTGAATCTGTGTATTCTGGTCCTCGTATGAGGGCGTGGGTTCGAATCCCACTTCTGACACGATATGTTTTATGAAATTAACTGGAAGAGATTTAATTTATAAAACGTCCCAATTGAATGAATCCAAGTCAGGATGGCCGAGCGGTCTAAAGCGCCAGACTCAAGGGGCTAAGTTTCTTTCGTTCACAACGTGAATCTGTGTATTCTGATCCTCGTATGAGGGCGTGGGTTCGAATCCCACTTCTGACACGATATGTTTTATGAAATGAACTGGAAGAGATGTAATTTATAAAACATCCCAATTGAATGAATCCAATTCAGGGTGGCCGAGCGGTCTAACGCGCCAGACTCAAGGGGCTAAGTTTCCTTCGTTCACAACGTGAATCTGTGTATTCTGGTCCTCGTATGAGGGAGTGGGTTCGAATCCCACTTCTGACACGATATGTTTTATGAAATTAACTGGAAGAGATGTAATTTATAAAACGTCCAAATTAGATGTGACCACGTCAGGATGGCGGAGCGGTCTATGGCGCAAGACTCAAGGGGCGTAGTTTCTTTCGTTCACAACGTGAATCTGTGTATTCTGGTCCTCGTATGAGGGCGTGGGTTCAAATCCCACTTCTGACACGATATGTTTTATGAAATTAACTGGAAGAGATGTAATTTATAAAACGTCCCAATTGAATGAATCCAAGTCAGGGTGGCCGAGCGGTCTAAGGCGCCAGACTCAAGGGGCTCAGTTTCCTTCGTTCACAACGTGACTTTGTGTATTCTGGTCCTCGTATGAGGGCGTGGGTTCAAATCCCACTTCTGACACGATATGTTTTATGAAATAAACTGGAAGAGATGTATTTATAAAACGTCCCAATTGAATGAATCCAAGTCAGGGTGGGCGAGCGGTCTAAGGCGCCAGACTCAAGGGGCGTAGTTTCTTTCGTTCACAACGTGAATCTGTGTATTCTGGTCCTCTTATGAGGGCGTGGGTTCAAATCCCACTTCTGACACGATATGTTTTATGAAATTAACTGGAAGAGATGTAATTTATAAAACGTCCCAATTGAATGAATCCAAGTCAGGATGGCCGAGCGGTCTAAGGCGCCAGACTCAAGGGGCTCAGTTTCATTCGTTCACAACGTGAATCTATGTATTCTGTTCCTCGTATGAGGGCGTGGGTTCGAATCCCACTTCTGACACGATATGTTTTATGAAATTAACTAGAATAGATGTAATTTATAAAACGTCCCAATTGAAAGAATCCGTGTCAGGATGGCCGAGCGGTCTAAGGCGCCACACTCAAGAGGCTCATTTTCCTTCGTTCACAACGTGAATCTGTGTATGCTGGGCCTCTTATGAGGGCGTGGGTTCGAATCCCACTTCTGACACGAAGTGGTTGATGAAATTAACTGGAAGAGATGTAATTTATAAAACGTCCAAATTAGAAGTGACCACGTCAGGATGGCGGAGCGGTCTAAGGCGCAAGACTCAAGGGGCGTAGTTTCTTTCGTTCACAACGTGAATCTGTGTATTCTGGTCCTCGTATGAGGGCGTGGGTTCGAATCCCACTTCTGACATGATATGTTTTATGAAATTAAATAGAATAGATGTAATTTATAAAACGTCCCAATTGAATGAATCCAAGTCAGGGTGGCCGAGCGGTCTAAGGCGCCAGACTCAAGAGGCTCAGTTTCCTTCGTTCACAACGTGAATCTGTGTATTCTGGTCCTCGTATGAGGGCGTGGGTTCAAATCCCACTTCTGACACGATATGTTTTATGAAATAAACTGGAAGAGATGTAATTTTTAAAACGTCCTAATTGAATGAATCCAAGTCAGGGTGGCCAAGCGGTCTAAGGCGCCAGACTCAAGGGGCTCAGTTTCTTTCGTTCACAACGTGAATCTGTGTATTCTGGCCCTCGTATGAGGGCGTGGGTTCGAATCCCACTCTGACACGATATGTTTTATGAAATGAACTGGAAGAGATGTAATTTATAAAACGTCCCAATTGAATGAATCCAAGTCAGGGTGGCCGAGCGGTCTAAGGCGCCAGACTCAAGGGGCTAAGTTTCCTTCGTTCACAACGTGAATCTGTGTATTCTGGTCCTCGTATTAGGGCGTGGGTTCAAATCCCACTTCTGACACGATATGTTTTATGAAATTAACTGGAAGAGATGTAATTTATAAAACGTCCCAATTGAATGAATCCAAGTCAGGGTGGCCGAGCGGTCTAAGGCGCCAGACTCAAGGGGCTCAGTTTCCTTCGTTCACAACGTGAATCTGTGTATTCTGGTCCTCGTATGAGGGCGTGGGTTCGAATCCCACTTCTGACACGATATGTTTTATGAAATTAAATAGAATAGATGTAATTTATAAAACGTCCCAATTGAAAGAATCCATGTCAGGATGGCCGAGCGGTCTAAGGCGCCACACTCAATGGGCTCATTTTACTTCTTTCACAACGTGAAT